>NC_059349.1:13747493-14081243 GCF_019703515.2 Myxocyprinus asiaticus | reverse complement strand
ATTTTGCTCAATGTTGCTAAACATTAATTATTTTAATTACCACAAAAATTTATTTCGACTTGTCCCTCGTTTTCTTTAAAAACAAACAAACAAACAAACAAAAAACTGGCAGCTGTGGCTGCAGAATAATTTTGTAAAAAAATACAGTAAAAATGTAAAAACAACCTGTACATCTTACAGTTTAAAACTGTTGTTTTTATTATTAAATAATAAACTTGATATATTAACCTTCTGAAACTGTAAAAATCTGCTTTTTACTTTATAAGCCATTGTTAATCACTGTAGTAAATGACATGAAGTTCATCAATAGTGTCTCTTCCAGGAGTAATGACCAATAAACATGTAGAGACAGTGCTCAATGTCACTCACATAAACACTAAACACCATCAGGGTAACACATGTGAAATTAAAATAATGTAATAAACATTAACTAAACTACATCAAATATAACACAGAACACACCAAAGTACATAACTGATATTAAAAATAAGAAGAAACAGGACTATTCCTATAAAATATAATGAAATATGATGGGTCACACAGGGAATTCTGGGAACGCCCGATTATTGTTTTTTTACTTTAATTTTAACAATAATTTGCAGTAAAAAGTACATGTACTCTCTTGATACACATAATATAAATACAGTTTAACCATTAATTATATGGGAAAATCATACTTTTGCATTAAAAAAATAATTTTTACAACATTACATATCATTTTACACATAATTTTTACATATTTATATGTAATGTCTTTTTAAATATATTAATTTTTTTTTACGTATATTGCACGGTAACTACTTGTTAACCAATTGACTTTTTTTTACTGTAGCATTTTTACAGTCTTTTACCATTAAAATTTACAGTGCACTTACAATGGAAGTGAATGGGGGCCAATCCGTAAACATTAAAATACTCACTGTTTTAAAGGTAAAGCCACAAGACATAAACAATATGTGTGTTAACATGATTTTAGTGTGATAAAATCACTTACTAACCTTTTCTGTGTAAAGTTATAGCCAATTTTACAACTTTGTTGCCATGACAACATAACGCCGTAAAACCTAAAACCCTAAAAAGACTGAAAAATTGACAATTTTAACCTACAGCTAAAATAGTTAACAAGTTTTAACAGAAGAGTTAACGTAAGCGCTTTCATAAAATTATAAACTTCACATTTCTGCCTTTAAACCCTCCAAAAATTGGCCCCATTCACTTCCATCATAAGTGCTTTACCTTAAGGAGGGATGAGTTGGAATTATTTTTTATGGTAATCAACATTATCCCACAAATGATGTTGAATGAGCTTGACCAATGTATTGAACCCAGATTATTCCTTTAAGGGTGTGAATTATTCTTAACACTCAAGTAGAAATGTGTGATCGCCATATCTTTTAGTAAGTTTTTTTTTTTTTTTTTTTTTAACAGCAGTAGGGGTCTTAGTTGTAAATCAAAACTTCTGAGATTTGAAGATGCCTGAGGCAGGCACTAATTCAATAGATGTGAATTTCATCAGCTCTCTGTCAAAACTGATGATGATCAGTGGTCTGTCCTTATGAGAATACTGCTGTCCCTGAGGACCTTTTGGTTCCCCCTTCCTATAATTCCACTAACAGCCCACCAAACCTTCACATCGTCTGATCCAAAGTGTTCAAGTTGTTTGATCTTGGTCAGTTTGTGCAGCTAAGGACAATATATTAGCTGTTGCAAGTGGAAAGTAACTTGATATCCTCAGTAAGCTGTGCTATTCTAATAATAACTTTTAGTATGTGGGGGATTGTTGGCTGGGTTATTTTATGCTTTCTTCATTGTGTCCTGTTCTTTGAGTTGCATGCTATTTTATTTATGTATTCAATAGGTTTTTGGTGTATGCCACAGAGAAAATGGCAAAATGCATGTATAAATTGCAATAACATGAGCAAAGCTTGTCTGGTGTTCTATAGGCTCTTCAGCAGCTCTACTATGACCCTGATATGGCCAAGAAGAATGTGGCCCAGAAGTGGCTCACACAGGCCCAGGCATCACCACAAGCATGGCACTTCTGCTGGGCTTTACTCCGCCCAGACAAGGTATTTTAAAGCCTAAATAAAGAATAAATAAAGATAGCAGGCACATTCCACAAACCTTTTACAAAAATAAAAGGTCTGCACTGAAAATGTCTCTTAACATTTTGTTTTATTTTTATCATTTTTATTTAAGAAAATACATTAATAAAAGAACCTTCTAAGAGATATGTTCAGAGTGCAGACCTTCTCTTATTTTTGTGAAAGTTTTTTGGCCTTAGCACCTAAACATATCTGACTTAAACTCCTGAGACCCAAACGTAACTGCTATGTGCATTTTCCATTTCCTTTTTTTCCATTTCTCCTTTTGTAAAAAAAATAAAAATAAATAATAATAATAATTAATAATAATAATAAACAATTCTTGAGCAAATAAGTTTTCTAATAGTTTTCCTAATACACTTCCTAAAAATTGATGTCCACATATATGGACAGCGGGACTAAGTTGTGAAATTTTGAATAATACCAAGCTATAGAAAGTCCAATTTTTTTAATAAAATTGTTTATTATGTTTCCAGGAGTGTTGGTTATTCATGTTTTTGAGATGTTACAGACATTACATCAGAAATGAGCATAATTAATTCTGATTCAAAGTAATGGCCAGCATCATCCAATCACTGCAAACCATGTTCAAATAAATCTGTACATTGTAAATTCTGAATCTATGAACGGATTACCATTGTCCCATGTCTGCCAAACATCATCTGCAGCCTGAAACTGAACTTTTCATAGGATTTTAGGAGTGAATGCACATAGCTGCATAGAGAGCTATAGGATGATCCTTTGCATTTAATGAATGACTTATTTTCATCATAACTCCAAATAAATAGTCTGAAAGCAACATTTTTCATCTTTTGGATGAACACATTGATTCTCAATGTGATTATGCACTGTGAATTTAGGATTTCTAAAGAAAAAAATGCACTAAAGGATACATTCGTGTACATTGTGTTTAGTAGCATGGCGTTTTGCGATAAATCACTCAAATTTTAAGAAATTGGCATTTTGGGTGAAACTAGGGACTCTAGTCTTTTGACTCAAACAGGTTTCAATGTAAAAACATAATTAGGTTTCTTAACTGATGTAGTTTTTGTTTCTCCCAAAGACAATTTCTGCTGCGGTCTGTGCCATGTTGTTTTGTCACATGACAAGTTGTCAAAGTTTAACCCTTTACTGACAGTACAGAGTCTCCTGAATTGAGATTAGTCAGTTTAAGTGAATTAAAATTATGTGTTGTGTATAGCAAGGCCAAAATACAATGTCCACGCATGTGTATGCGGGGTCGCACGATGATAAAACTAACCTAGCATGAAAAGTAGCTAGTTTTAAACACATTGTATCCCCTGCGTCTGTATCCCCCAACCTTGACTGTATCCAACAATTAAAATCAGCAACAGTGTCATAATTTTGACACAATTTTATATAATTGGTATTCATTCATTGTTTTTAAGAAATGGTTGTAATCATTACCTAATTTTAATGACCAAAAACTTAATATTTAGCTGTATCCAACTTTTTGCCTCACAACTATGTTACCACATGATTTTTCTCAGTCAGAGACACTTCTATGAGGAGTGTCTTCATTTGAATGATCCCGATGTCTATTCTTAAAATCCCAAGATGGTTTGAGGCGCGTTGCAAAAGTGCGAGGCAATCGTCTATGTTCCGCGACTGCTATCAGGTGCTTGAATAACGTATAACTTGTGAGTAAGGGCAGCCAGTGGAGTTTCTGGTGCCCCCCTAGGGTAAGATGGTGCCCCCCTAGGGAGTCGGTGCCCTACGCAGACTGCGTAATATGCGTATAGGGAGCAGTGGTACTGTTGCAACCCTCTACAATGCGTGGAAATCACTCACATATGCGACTAAAAATGTCTGTGATTAGTCACTGGCTGGTCATTTTACAGGTCTCACTCACCAGTGTTTGAGTAGTGTAAGACGCGCCTTGCGCTTCTGTTGTTCTGTGGTCCGATCTCTAATTCTCTGAAATAGCAAAATACTGTATGGAATCAACTGCTCACCCATTTCTGAGATCAATATGCAGTAGCAATTATTTTACATGGCAAAGAAGTTCAGCACCAAGATCCTTTCACTGCATGCTGAAAGTAAGAGTTTGGTTTGACTTTTTCTGTGTAATGAGTCCAAAGACAAGATCCACACAGTCCATTTGTTATTGAATAATGTCTCTTTTTAATACTCTTTTTGTTCTTTACAGTCAGTTATCAATAAAAAAACATAAAAATAAACATTTAATTGTAGTCTAATCACACATAGCACAGATGCTGTAAAGAAACCATCCGACCAAAACACTTAAAACTGTCAAACTGTCAAAGTCCCTGCCGCTGGTCTTAAAGAGACAGTACCGTTTTAGCACTTGTATTACATTGCCACAGTAACATGGACATTATAACTGAAATATACCCAAATTAATTGGAACTGAAAGCTTGTGAATCAGAATCAAATCATGAAATCGTGATGTATCGTGATATATCGAATTATTACATATGTATCGTGATGTATCACAATACGTATCGTATTGTGAGGTGGCTGGCTATACCCAATAGTGGCTACAGCCTAGTGTTTAGTGTGTAGATGATTAAATATTGTAAAATTAGTAAGTTCTGGGGTATTGCAGGAGCACCATAACATAAATATATTCCAATATAGCTCCTGTTTTTATAAAGCCTAATATGTTTTACTGTTCTTATTTATTCTTTTTTTTGACTTTGTTAGCTTCCTGAGATGCAATTCTTTGGAGCTAGTACACTACATGCTAAAATCTCCCGTCACTGGTCTGATCTCCCCGCTGGTCAGTTAGACTCCCTACGCTCACAGCTCATCGCCCAGGTCGGCCAGTTTGCCTCAGGGCCCAAGATGGTGCTCACCAGACTCTGTGTTGCTCTGGCCTCCTTGGTCCTTCATATTTTACTAGAAATGTGGCCAACTGCAATCCCAGATCTTCTATGTGCCTTCCAAACAGGAGAAGGTGTGTCCGAGGCTGATGGTCAGTACCGATGCCTGGCACTTCTAGAACTCCTTGCCGTTCTGCCCGAGGAGCTTCAGAGCAGCAGGATCCCAGCATCCCAGCGTTCTCAGCTGAGGACCGCTCTGGCTGTGGAGTGGAACTCTGTCTTCCCACTATTCCAGCAGTTACTGCAGCGCGCAGATGCACCCAGTCAGGTCAGAGAGCACGTGCTGAGGTGTGTGTCCTCCTGGCTCACATTGGACATTGCTTTGAAAGACAGTGAGGGGTTGTTGCAGGGTTGCTTTTCCCTGCTGAAGGAGTCTGAGCTCTTTGACACAGCTGTGGAGACCATCGTCAGCATCATATCACAACCTGATTGTCAGAGGTGAGATAAACCACAGCTGAGGTGTCGTACAATAGTCAACGATTGCTACTGAGACAAATGAGTAAAAGCAATACACAATGATCTATATATATTGCCAACACAGTCTCATGACAACTCGTAATCGTTTGTACAAGATGGAAAATTGTAAGATATCATATGAAAAGTTCCAACCGATCAACAATCAGAATTTTGTTGATACATTTTGTTTGATTCAAACTAGGCATGTGCACTTCGATTAATCGAGTACTTGTTTAGCTTTAAATAATAGTAAAAACACTACTTGAATATTGTAATATGATATGCCTTTGTGCCTTTGCCTGCCATGGGCAACACTGAAACATCTTCTCTCACCTCAATCTTGCCGTTCGTTCTCCCAAAAAGAAAATCTTGCCCTTATTTAAAGTGATTGTATTGTTTCAGAAGACTTGGATGGTATGTTTCTATGTGTAAGTGCAAATGTTTGTTTTTTTTCTTTCATTTTTGAATCTAGATCCTTTTGTTTATGCATAGAGCTCATTTCTTCATAAGAAAAATATGTTCAAAAGTTGAAGGTTGAACTTCAATTCTAAATTTCAAGTAATCGATTACTCATTTTTTTATATGTTAGAGTACTTGACTACAAAATAACTCTAAATGCCCATGCCTAATTCAGACCCCTGGTGAACTGAAGGTTGTGTAATCACGACCATGAATCTTAATTTGCGTACTCAATCTTTGTGTTTTTGTGCATGTGAAGGTTTGCAGACAGTCTGATGAAGATGGTTCCTCAAGTTCTGAGTCTTCAGGAGCAACTGAAGAAGGCCATGCAGGATGGAGACATGGAGATGTCTCATGGAATCTGTCGCATTTCTGTAGCTCTGGGAGAAACTCATTGCAGGTTGGACATCATGACTTATATGCATCATTAATCTCTCATTAATAACCGCCTTACATGACGTAAGATGAAGCCTGGGTCTAAAAGCAGGCTAATTCATCATTTGACTGCCTCACGTCCTTGACTGTTTGGCGAAACCTTTATCTTGCTGTCCCTCTGAACTCCCCAGGACTCTTCTGGAGCAGGTGGATCATTGGCAGGGCTTTCAGGCTTTGGTGAACATGATTCTGTCCTGCACTGGGATACCTGGACACTATCCTGTGGATGAGACATCCAGCTCACTTACACTCACATTCTGGTACACACTACAAGTGAGAGAAATCAATGCAGATACACCAGATACTGACACTGAACAAACGGATCCAATTTCATTACCTACAAAATGGCACAGTGCAAACAAATCAGATTTATGTGCAGTGTGAATAAAGCCAAAATGTTCATCCTGGTCTGTTAATTGTATGGCCTTAATTGGAATAAATTAGGGCTGTCAGTCAATTTAAATTAAAGTTTTAATAAAATTAAATACATGATATGCCAATTCATTAATCATATTAAGTGCAATTAATCACATATATAAATATTTGCTGAAAAAGCCCCTCATATAACAATAACTCAATATATAATGATTAAATAAGTACAGTTATGTATAAACAGGGTTGGGGAGTAACAGAATACATGTAACTGGATTATGTATTTAAAATACAAAATATAAGTAACTGTATTCCACTACAGTTACAATTTAAATAATTGGTAATTTGAATACAGTTACGTTTAAAAAGTATTTTGATTACTGAAGAGATTACTTTGCATTTTATTGTCATTTGTTTCATTTAATATTTAGTCCTTTCAGATGGAAAACATTTATACATATATGGTGTGGTGTTAACTATCCACTTGTTTCAGGATGATATCACATCATTGGATGGTGAGCGGCAGACATTCTATCTACAGCTCTACAGACCTGTGTACTTCCAGCTGGTGGATGTTTTGCTACAGAAGGCCTGTTTTCCTAGTGATGAGAACTACGCCACATGGTCTGCAGATGACAAAGAGCAGTTCAAAACCTACAGGTTCAACTAGATATTTTGATTGTTTTAAGAAAATGTGAGTTGTGCTTCCTTGCCTGTACACAAATCACGATGCTGGTTGCAGATAGGTGGTTGCAGAGGTGTTCTGAGTTGCTAGGATTTTTTAGGTCCCTGCTTC
Source organism: Myxocyprinus asiaticus (assembly GCF_019703515.2). Lineage (NCBI taxonomy): Eukaryota > Metazoa > Chordata > Actinopteri > Cypriniformes > Catostomidae > Myxocyprinus > Myxocyprinus asiaticus. The sequence continues at coordinate 14,073,753 of NC_059349.1, read as the reverse complement.
ATTATAAGTCTATGGAATTTTTTGGACCATTTTATTGTCCACCATGTGAAAATCTGATGGCTTAGAAAGTTAATAGCACACCTCTCCTCAACAATTTACACGATTTGATGTTGCCTTAGCAAGTACCACTAAATATTTCAACCTCACCTCTTGATTTTTTTGTTTTGTTTTGTTGTCTTTAAAACCACCCTCCGTTCAGTCAATTGTCATATGATAATGTGATGAGCATTAATAAGCAAGTTTAATTGGGTTTCAGGGTTGACATCTCAGATACTCTGATGTATGTGTATGAGCTGCTGGGCCCGGAGCTCCTCAGAAACCTGTATGATAAACTAGGCATTCTACTGACAGATACAGGACACACGTCCTCATGGCAAGTCAGTCATAATCTTACACTGTCTAACAAATATAACGTGTATACAATATACTGTAAATAAAATGTATGATAATGAAGTCTAATTGAAGTGTAAAATTGAGAGTTGCATTTTAAGCTGGGCCTGTAAAATAGCATGCATATTTATGTATTTACACACTTTGATACGATGCTTACTTTGCAAAGCCATTCAAATAATATGCCTAATTAATGATGTAGTGTCATATACTTGTACACTACAATTTAAACAAGTGGAAAAGACCATAAAGCATTTTAGGTTTTTAACTTTAGCTTTGATTGAACTCGCTCTCTCTCTCTCTCTCTCTCTCTCTCTCTCTCTCTCTCTCTCTCTCTTATGGAGGATATAGAGGCTCTGCTGTTTGGCTTTCAGTCCATTGCTGAGACAGTAGATGTCAGTTACTCAGATGTCATTCCAGGACTGATTGGTCTGATTCCTCTGATCACAGCCAACAGTATTCAGCTGGCTGAGACCATCATGTTCACCATAGGTACACTGATTGATTTGTTAAACTGTCTTACAAGTGTATTAAGTCTCTGTAAGTCAAGTATTTTCACTCACAAGTATTTCTGCATTTTCTAGTCTTACGGCAGTGTTGGGTGTAATGCATTACTAAGTAATTAATTACTGTAATTAAATTACTTTTTTATTGATAAAGTAAGGGATTACTCTTAATGTTTTCAGTAATTTAATTACAGTTACTTCTGATGTAATTGTGTTAAATACTTTATAGACTATAGAACAATTCTATATAAAACGATAGTGAATTTAAAATCGAAATTTTACGTCTAATGTTAAAATGTATGTTTTCTAATTAAATGCAGCCCCCTTAAATTCTTTGGGCAGTTCATGAATAATTTTGATTTTATATGATTTATTTGAAAGAATTAAACGAACAATTTCATGTCTATCCTTGTATTTTTCATCTGGTTGAGTTTGATAAGGGTTTTAGAAAGTAATTAGTAATAAGTAATGCAATTAATTTTCAGACAGAGTAATTATTACAGTAATATAATTACACTGTTGAAGATGTAATTAGTAGTTAGTAATTAATTACTTTTTCAGAGTAACTTACCCAACACTGCATGCAAGTACAGCTAAATAAATCCTGATATGTTCAAAAAAACTGTTCGCCAAGCTTATATTAAAAAAAAATCTATATCAAATCACCTATAAAATGGTCTCATAATGGTCTCTCATGTATTTTTTTAAAGGCTCTTTGGCTGAGTGGTTGGCGGATCATTCACTCATGTTGGTGAGTGTCCTTCCCGTAGTCTTACAAGCTCTGTCCAACACGGATCTGTCAGTGTCTTGTGTCTCAGCTCTGAAGAGAATCTGCCGAGAGTGTCGACATGACCTCCACCCTCACGTCAATGACATCTTGGCCGTCTCACAGGTTTAAAAACATATTTTACCTAAAAGTAACACCACAGTAGTACTTAAAATGTCATTGAGTAATGTAACTCACTGCTGTCTTTTCTACCGCAGGGGGTGCTTGTCAAAGACATCCATAAAGTAAGGTTGTTTGACTAGTTTTGGTAACACTTTATAATAACTTTCATTATTAACAAATAATATTACATGATATAATGCTTAACAGATCTCTATTTGTTGAACATTAAAAATAGTTAGAAATGCCATGAAGCTTAGATTCAAATAATTAGTGGTGCTTGCATCACAATCACTATTGCTCATACTTGTTAGGAATTTGAACAAACCCCACAATCCTTAACCTTTGGTATGTAACTTGTCATACAGTGGCAAGAAAAAGTATGTGAATTGGAATTAGCTGGTTTCCTGCATTAATTGGTCATAAAATATGATCTCATCTTCATCAAAGTCACAAGTATAGACAAACACAATGTGCTTAAGCTAACAACACACACACAATTATAATCTTTCATGTCTTTACTGAACACATTACATTAAACATTCACAGTGCTGTGGAAAAGTAAGTGAACCCTTGGATTTAATAACTGGTCGATCCTCCTTTGGCAGCAATAACCTCAATCAAGTGTTTCCGGCAGCTGTGGATTAGACCTGTACAATGTTCAGAAGGAATTTTGGACCATTCTTCCTTATAGAACTGTTTCAGCTCAGCCGTATTCTTAAGATGTCTGGTTTAAGATCTTCTTAGATATCTTATTGCGAGGCATGGTCCATGTCAGCAGATGCTTCTTGTGAATAGCAAACTTAAAATGTTTGAGTGCTTTTTATAGCTCTAAACCACAACTCCAATCTAGTTTCATTAATTGGATGCCAGGTTTGCAAACTTCTGACTCTAATTATCTTTTTTTGTTGTCTTTAGCCTAGGGATTCACTTACTTTTTCCAAACTACACTGTGAATGTTTGAATGATGTATTCAGTATGTACAAGAACAACACAATACTTTGTGTTTTATTATTTAAAACCGATTGTGTTTGTTAGAACACTTAGATGAAGATTAAACAGATTTTAAGACAAATTTATACATAAATGCAGGTAATTTCAAAGGGTTCACTTTTTCTTGCCACTGTAGGTTCATATATATTGTATTTCAATGTACATGAACTACTAATCTGTTGCACTGAATGTATGAATGTATTGAATGTAACATTATATAATGTTTGTCAATGAAAGTGTAACCTCATTATGTTGGCTTCACTAAGCCAACACACTTTTATTCTACAAACTTGTTTTTTTTTTTTTAATTTTTTTTTCCTTAAACCGAGACCAAATTTTAAAAATCTGGAAAAAAAAGAAAGAAAAAAAAATAGACTTATATTGACGGAATGTTTAAATGAGCCAACGGAAAGTTTGTGAATTTAAACTCCATCTGTCAAAAATTCAAATGTAAACAAACCCACAAAACCCCCCTCCCTCTCGCTCACTCTCTCTCTCTCTCTCTCTCTGTCTATGTTTGTCTGATATACAGTCTTTTTCTGATATACAGTCTTTCGTACTGTATGGCCTGTAAAACCTTCAAACGTTTAAACATATTTTAAACTTTCGGGTAAGGCTTTGTCAAGCCAACATCAAAGTTTGTCTTGACAGTTTTTTATGTGAAGGTCAAAAAGTGAAAAGCAAACACATAGCATACAAATCATTAACTGCAACACATTTAACAGACAAATCATAGTAGGACTGACAGTGTCAGTGTTTTCTACAGAGCACTCAGTGCATGTGGCTGATGCAGGCGCTGGGTTTCCTGCTGTCAGCTGTGCCCAGTGAAGAGATTCTGGGGAAGCTGCTGTCTCTGGTAACCCCACACATCCAGCAGCTGGAGAAACTGGCTAATGAGCCGGTGAGAAGCCCCTACTGAACTAATGTCAGTTTGTGTCGGATTAAAGCTTAATGGTGATGGGGAACGTGTGGGGAATATCAGTGGTTGATATAGCTACAAGTGTTTGAATGTTGCCCATGTGTGTTCTCATTAAAATATGACACTTCAGCATGGAGAGTGTTCCTGCGGGGAATTACAAGAGGACACTTTAATTCTGATGTGTTATGTTTAATTAATGTTTAATGATTACAAAGATACAGTATAAGGCTGTAAAAAACACTTTACAGTACATACATTTTTCATTTGTTAAGGGATTATAAAGGGCTGCATTAATGACTAATAAGTCATTTACAAATGCATTAAAAATAATTAATATGCGGTCATAATAACATGCATAAAAAGTGACCTTTATGCAATACCTGCTGAATATTAAGTCATTTTACCTCACATGTTATAAATGCTTAATAACACTTATTCAACAATAGTAAGCTGTGTAAAATGTACCTTAATGTAAAGTGGACAGCTGTGAAGCATTTATTAAGGAGTTGCTAACATTAGAAACCTGTACGTAAAAGTTCTGTATGGTCATCTTGCTTTATTATGATATAAACTGTGAATGGGCATGAAGACCTGTAAAGTGTTTTTGCAGTTGACTTCAGGTAACTAGGACTAGGTCATTTGGGACATCGCCATTCTTTTGACATCAATGTGACAAGGAAAGCGACAACACAAGTAAGTCAAGACATTACAGTAATTAAACAGAAAGTGAACTATGGCAAAATGACACAATCCCAATAGTAACATAAATCATGAATTAGGGCATTTTATGTTTTTGATTAAAGAAATTATGAATGTGTCTTTTTGTAATTAACATTTTTTATTGATTCTTACAATAAATACAGAAAAGCAAAAACATATATACATAGAATCAACATTTAAACCCCAGAACCACCCCTCCCCCTCCCAATCCCCAACCCCGCCCTGACCCCCAACAAACATCCTTGTGGTCACACTTGAGTATACACACACACAAAAAAAAGCAAACAAACACACAAACAAAAATATATATATAATAATCATACACATTTAAAACTATACTACTCTCTCCATCACCCCACCCAGAGAGCCCTCCAAAAACTCCAAATAGTTGTCCCATTTCCCAACAAACAAATCCAAGTTACTCCATCTTCCAAATGACACCTCCTCAAAAGCCGCCACCCTCCCCATCTCTGTGCACCACTTTCAAAATGGGAGGAGCTCCAGCTGACCTCCAACCCCTCAAAATAATCTGCCTGTCGATCAACACACTGGTCAGATCCCAACGCTTTATGTGTCTATTCCTCACATCGATGACCGCCCCATCACCCAAAACACAGAGTCTGGGGCAAAACGAAACCCAAGTGCCCAACACGTCAAACTCTGAACCTTCAACCAGAATTCCTGGATCGCAACACACCACCCAAAAAAATGGGCCGTGTCTCCATCCTCCGATTGGCATTGCCAGTGGGTAGGTGTGTCTTTAAGGTCAAGCCTATGCAATCTAGAGGGGGTCCAATAAAATCTATGTAAAATCTTGAATTGCATAAGGCGCATCCTTGCATCTCTAGATGCAGACTTGATGTTTTTTAGAATCCTAGCCCACACTCCCTCCTCCAATACCAAGTTGAAATCTTTCTCCCATAATCTCTTGATAGAAGTTAAATCTCCATCCCCCAGACTCTATTACTCCCTCAGTGTATTAGCAGGGAGTAATACACTGATGGCTCATGACCTTTTCCAAAAGCAGTAATCACCATTCCCAGAGTATCTGTCGCTTTAGGGGGGTGTATGCTACTCCCAAAAACAGTACAGAGCAGGTGGCGCAGTTGTAAATACCTATAGAACTGAGATCTGGGAATCCCAAAATGTTGAACCAAATTTTCATAAGAGCTCAACACTCCACTCTCATATAGGTCACTGAGCATATTAACCTCCCTCACAATACACTCTGACCAGCAGAAAGGGGACTTATTAATACATAATTAATGCCATATGCTTGAGGCAACATTTAAATAAATGTCCGAATTAAACACTCTGGACACTTTTGTCCATACCGAGTGCAAATGTGAGATAACTGGGTGTAACTTAACTTCTCTGTTTAGTTTAATAGAAAGACTTTGCAATGGCGAAATAGGGGCAAGAACTTCCTGTTCAATGCAAAACCAGGGAGGGGCTCTCTCAGGTTGAATCGTCCAATGAGCCAAATGTCTGAGACCGAATGCATAATAATAAAACAAAATCTTGGGTAGGCTTAGCCCACTTTTGTCAGTTGGCCTATGTAACTTATTGAAATGTAATCTGGGATGCTTACCATTCCAAATAAAGGTCTTCGCTATGCTATCAAATTGCTTGAAATAAGAGAGGGGGACATCTACAGGGAGAGATTGTAGCAGGTAGTTAAATCATAGATAAATGTAATGAAGCCCACCTGCCGACATCACTCGAAAACTTTTTTATTAAGGGGTCAAAATTAACTTTAACTAAATCAGACAAATTTGCTGGGAATAAAATGCCCAAATACTTAATGCCCTGTTGAGGCCACTGGAAGGCACCCGGCTGAAAAGCCATTACTGGGCAGTACGCTGTCAGAGCCAAAGCTTCGGATTTAGACCAACTGACTCTGTATCCTGAGAATTTAGAAAAGGAATTAATAATTCTGTGGAGGCAAGGCATAGATCTAATGGGGTCGGAGACAAATAATATCATCTGCATAAATCAGAAGCTTATGTGCCACACCTCCCGCCATCACCCCTGGAAAATCATCCTCCTTCCTTATTGCGGCTGCTAATGGTTCCAGGGCAAGACAGAACAATAATGGGGAAAGAGGGCAACCCTACCGGGTGCCCCTATCCAGAGTTAAATAATCTGAAATTAATAAAAATTTTTGTACCGCCGCTACCAGGTGTCTATAAAGTAACTTAATGCATCCAATAAACGTACTCCCAAACCCGTACATTTCCAAAATCTTAAAAAGATAATCCCGTTCTACCATATCAAATGCCTTTTCGGTGTCAAGTGAGTTGGCAGCGACCGGAGTCTGATCATGATATTGATGAGACGTCTGATGTTATCAGAAGAGCTACGGCCCCGAATAAACCCCACCTGATCTATACGTATAAGAGATGTCATAACTTTACTTAATCGATTAGCCAAAATGTTTTACAAAATTTTACGTTTAGCTGGATCAGGGAAATTGGACATTAACTCTTACACTCACTTGGATCTTTGTCCTTTTTAAGAATCAGACTGATCTGGGCTTGTGTCATGGTTGGCAGAAGATTTCCATTCTTTAATGATTCCGTATACACTTCTAGCAAAAGTGGAGCCAATTCTGTAGCATAAGATCTAAAAAATTCAGCAGCAAAGCCATCTGGCCCCAGAGCCTTGCCTGTAGGCAAGGCCTTAATTACCTCACCAAGCTCCTCTAAGGTTATCTCAGAATCAAGAGAATCTTTTTGCTCAGCCGTCAGTTTAGGGAGTTCTAATGGTTCCACAAAGTTTCTAATATCTTCATCAGTAGACGAAGATGTGGAACTATAGAGATCAAGATAGAATTCTTTAAAAGCATTATTAATATCAATGGCCGAGGTAAAAATTTCACCACCAGCAGATTTCACTGAGGGAATGGTAGAAAAAGACTCTCTCTGCTTTATATATCTAGCCAAAAGTTTTCCTGCTTTGTCCCCCGACTCAGAGTATGACTGTCTTGCCCTGAATAGTCAAAACTCCACCTTCCGTGACAAAATAGTATTAAATCTGTATTTCAATCCGGTCAGTTCTCTGAGGCCATCAGACGACATTTGGTGCTTCAGCTCTGCCTTGGCACTTTTAATATTCCCTTCCAACTCCATGAGTTCTCGTGCTTTGGATTTTTTGATGAAAGAGGCATACTGTATGATCCAACCCCTAAGAACCGCCTTAAGTGCCTCCCAATCCACGCCCACAGAGGATACTGAAGACCAGTTGATCTCCGTATAAACATTGATTTCAGCCTTTAACATTTGTTGGAATTCAGGATTTTGCAAAAAGGATACATTAAAGCGCCAACTAGAATAAGTGTCTTTATAAAGCTTTAATAACATTTAAGTTGAAATTCATACTACTTATCATGTATTGGAAAAGTTGCCCTTTTATGCTTGTTGCTATAACTTAAACATAATTTATAATGCATTTGTAAATTAGTTTTCATTATTGAACTCCTTTATAAACCCTTAACAAAGGAAACATTAATGTAAAGTGTTACCAATAGTTTTATCAGCCTTATAAAAACACTTCACCTGTGTCATCATTTACTCACCCTCATTTCTTTTTCTTTTTTTTTTTTTTTACTGTGAAATACAAAAAGAAATGTTTGGCAGAATGTCTGAGCTGAAGGTCTTTGGTGATACATTCACATGAAATGATCCTTACAATGAAAGTGAACAGTGATTTATACTATTAAGCTCCAAAAATGGCAAAAAAGCATCATAAAAAGTGTTCAAACAACTTGTACGCTATATGCAAGTCTTATGAAGCCATACACTAATGTTTAAGGCGTTTATCATGTAAAATGTTGCCCTCCACTGTATCTTTCAAATATCATTTGCACTTATGTGTATTCAGACTAGGATTGGTTTCAGGATTTTTTAGGATTAATGGGATTTGGCATCAGAATTATCATCTTTGGGATACTATATTGAACATCTTGCAACTTAACGTTAAAAGTTCTCTTTTTGACAGTGTTTTTGCTCTCTCTCTGTCTTTGACTCAGCCCAGTTCGGCTAATAAGTTTCCTATTGTCCACATCCTTGGCCTGCTGTCCAATCTCTTCTCCACATTTGACCTAAATAAACAAAGTGAAAGATTGGAAGTCCTGAGACCTGGCCTAACACAGCCACAAAACAACCCGGTACAACAACCTGTGACATGAATTTTAATCAACTGTTACTCTTTAGTGACAGTGTGATGTGAACAGATTACAAGAGTGATTCCTTGCAGTGACTGTTGTTTAATAGCAGTTTTGGGCATCTCTCAGGTGGTGGTTGTCCTACAGCAAGCCTTCCCTCTGATCCAGACTATTCTCAACAAGTGGCTGAATGAAGCAGAAGTTGTAGAGGTCAGTGTTTGTGAATGTGTGTTTGTGTGAGTATATGAGAGATTCATATGTTCTCTTGCTTCTCCTCAGGCAGTGTGTGCTGTATTTGAGAAATCACTGAAGACCCTTATCCATGACTTTGCACCCCTGGTCACACAGCTCTGTGAGCTCATTGGTCAGATGTTCAGCGCTTACCCACAGGCCTCTGCTTTAGACCTCACACGACAGGTACGATGGGCAAAGACATTGTCTTCTGTTCATAATGTACTAATATTACTGTCCTCAAGCTGATTTCCAAAATATAAACTTGCTTTCCATGTTTTTCACTTTTCCCTCTAGTTAGTTCACATATTTGGCTGTGAGAAAGATATTTTTTCACCAATAGCTGCCCTGTTGAAATTGATTACCAGCATCACCATGTCCATTTTTCAGCTTGGTAAGAGAAGAGAATGATCTATTGTTTTTATAAGATCTGTAATATTCTGTCATAATTTACTCGCCCTCATGTTGTTCCAAATCTGTATGACTTTCTTCTGTGGATCACAAAAGAAGATGCTAGGGATCTTCAGCTCAGCTACTATTCACTTTCATGGGATCTTTTTTTCCATTCAATGAATGTAAATGGTGACTGAGGCTATCATTCTGCCTAACATCTCCTTTTGTGTTCTACAGATGAAAGCAAGTACAACATAAGGGTGAGTAAATGATGACACATTTTTTAAAGCATCTTGCTGTCTTAAAAGTATTTGCATAACAAATTTTGCTCTATAACTATTGCGCCTATATCTACACTATATCACTATACACTGATGAGCCAAAACATTATGACCACCTGCCTAATATGCTGTTGGTCCTCCGCGTGCCGCCAAAACAGTGCCGACCCATTGAGGCATTGACCCCCCAGAAGGTGTCCTGTTGTATCAGGTACCAAGATATTAGCAGCAGATCCTTCAAGTCCTGTAAGTTGCAAGGTGGAGCCGCTATGGATCAGACTTGTTGGTCCAGCAAATCCCACAGATGCTCAATCTGATGGAGATCTGGGGAATTTGGAGGCCAGGGCAACACCTTGAACTCTTCATCATATTCCTCAAACCATTCCAGAACAATGTTTGCAATGTGGCAGGGCGCATTATCCTGCTGAAAGAGGCCACTGCCATCAGGGAATACCATAACCATGAAGGGGTGTACCTGGTTTGCAATGATGTTTAGGTAGGTGGCATGTGTCACACTGACATCTGCATGAATGCCAGACCCAGGGTTTCCCAGCAGAACATCGCCCAGAGCATCACACCCCCTCCGCCAGCTTGTCGTCTTTCCACAGTGCATCCTGGTGCCATCATTTCCCCAGGTAAACGGTGCACACTTACAAGGCCGTCCACATGATTTAAATGAAAACAGGACTCATTGGACAAGGCGACCTCCTTCCACTGCTCCAAGGTCCAGTTCCGATGCTCGCATGCCCATTGTAGGCGGTTTTGATGGTGGACAGGGGTCTTCATGGGCACTCAGACTGGTCTGCGGCTACGCAGCCCCACATGCAGCAGGGTGCGATGCACTGTGTGTTGTGACACCGTTAAATAAATGTGTGACTTGTGCCACAGTAGACCATCTGTCGGTTTGGACCAGATGGGATAGCCTTCATTGCGCTTGTGCATCGAAGAGCATTGGGCACCCAACACCCTGTTGCCGGATTGTGGTTTGTCCCTCCTCGGACCACTGTCAGTAGGTACTCACCATTACTGACTGGGAACACCCCATAAGCCTTGCCATTTCAGAGATGCTTTGACCCAGTCATCTGGCCATAACAATTTGGCCCTTGTCAAAGTCGCTCAGGTCTTTTCTCCTGCCCATTTCTCCTGCATTCAACAAGTTGACCATGAGAACTGATTGCTTGCTTGCCATCTAATCTACCCAGACCTTAAAATGTGACCTTGTTAGTACATGATCAACGTTATTCGCTTCACCTGTGAGTGGTTATAATGTTTTGGCTCATCGGTGTACATGATATTCATGTATTACATGATTATAGTGATATAACAGTATGGAAATTTTGTCATAGGCTCCAGGGATCATCCAGATGTGGTGGAGTCATTTATGCAGCTTCATGCTCAGGTCTGTGCTTTTTTAGTTGTACATATTTTGGGTTTAGTTTTGCTCTTAAACTCTGCAATTTGCGGTTTTGTTACATTTAGCTGCAACAATTTAATCTGCTTGCATCACCTTTCACCAGTCTGCATATTTACATATACTATGAATTTATCATTGTTTAAACGGACCTTTTTCACATTTTGTTTTACAGAGTAAAGAGACATCCCATGTTTCTTATTTGGGGCTGTATAATATTTTCTTTGATGTCTTTCCAGGTTTTGCGTAGAAAGCGTGACCTTTATATTTCAGACAGTCTTGATATCAAAGCTGTTTTCTACTGTGGTGAGAATTACAATAGCACATATCTGAATAACAAATAGGGATATTCTTAAAAACACCTTTTCACTTAATCACTCTGTCCTTGCAGGAATCTTGTCATTCAAATTCCCTGAGACTCCGACACTTAAGGCGACTTGCCTGCTATTTGTAAGTTCAGTTCTAGCAGAACACATAGAACCTCTTCCAAAAAATGAAGTTCATCCGCATAGAGACAGCTGGAGTGGAAGACAGCCCAGATAGTGGGGCATGTCCTGGAGTAAACTTTATAAACTATTTGTACTTTATTATTAGCAATATTACTTCACCCTGCACCACAGACAAATGTTGCATTATTGATAATCAGCTGGTGGAGTATTCTGAGTTTTCGATAATAAGAAGAAAAAGCTTCTGTTACTCATTTATCTCTTGATGTTTCTGCATAGACGGAGTTGATCTCTCATTGTGAAGATATTCCTGCTGTAAGGGAAGTGCTACAGGAGGATGGAAAGTTGCTCCTTCAGACCCTACTGGAGGTCAGAAACCATCGATCAGTACATAGATTTAAAGGGATCGTTCCCGCAAAAATTACAAATCTGTCATCATTTACTCACCCTCATGTTGTTCCATCCAAACCCATATATGATATGATATCATATGATATGATACGATGCTATATATGATATGACCTGATGATATGTTTCTTCAGTGGAACATAAAAGGAGATGGCAGAATGTTAGTCTCAGTCACCATTCACTTTAATTGTATGGGGAAAAATAGATGCCATGAAAGTGAATGGTGACTGAGACTGTCATTATAACATTTTCTTTTGTTTTTCATGTAATAAAGAAATTCATACAGGTTTGGAACAACATGAGGGTATGTACTGTAAATGATAACAGAACATACAGTAAAAAGAGTTGATGGTAATCTACTTCAAAAATTAAAAAAGCACCCAAAAGCATAAGGGAGAAATAAACCGAAATTGTAATAATTTTACAATGAAAATCTTGACTTCCACCATAGTTCTCCTTTGTGCATTCATGAGTTCACAATGGCTCTGTGTTCACACAAGAACTTGCTCTTCTTTAGCGTGGCTAAATGTTTTTACATTTCACTGTAAAATTACATTTTGGTTTATTTTACACCAAAACCTATCGTATAGCTTCAGAAAACATGGAATATGGTGTACAAGCTGCATGAACTACTTTTTGGGATACTTTTGGGTGCTTTTTGAGCTTGAAAATGAGTCACTGTCAACTGCCATTGTATGAAAATCAGAGGTTGCAACATTTTTTTAAATATCTACTTTTGCAGAACAAAGGTTTGAAACGACATGAGGATAATTCAATTATGACAGAATTTTCATTTTGTGGTGAACTGTTCTTTTAATAACTTATTCCAGTGTTGAACGAGCACCCACGTTGGAAAATGTTTTGGAAGTGTTTTGCCAAAATGAACCTTTCACAAATATGTATCCATACAATACTGGATACTGTACGTCAACCACATAAGGAGTAATTTAATTCTCAAATGCAGGCAATTGGAGGTCAGTCTCCACGCAGTCTGGCTGAGGACTTTGCAGAGGTCTTGTTCTCAGTGAGTCGTCACTGTCCCAACGTGCTGACTCTGTGGCTCAGAGAGGTACTGCTGCCCCCTGGCTTCCCCAGCTCACATCTCACCACAGAGAACAAAGAACACTTCTGCCAACAGATCCTCAGGTAGGAGATGCTGATAAATACATACATGCATTACAAATGCACTGAATCTTACAGAACACCAAAACCAAGCACTTTGCTTCATCTGTCTGACAGGGAGCAAGTGAACAAGCGACAAATGAAGGACATTGTGAAGGAGTTTGCTCTCTCAAGTCGGGGAATGCAAGGGACTGAGTATGCAGCAAGTTATTAAACAGACTCACCATGCAAGACCCAGAATAGATCTTCAGTTGTCCTTGTTTTAGTATTCAGGGGTCAAACGTTACACTAATGACTTGTTAAACCAAAAGTGCACTGTTTTGAATACAATCAAGCCATAATGTCAACATGTTATGATTGAAAAAGCAACATGTTTTAGATGTTTTAAACAATGATTTCAATTTTTGTTATGTCACATCTTCTGCAAACATCAAAGCAGGCAATGATTTCATTGCAAAAAAAAAAAGAAAGAAAGAAAAAAAAGTGTTGAATTGTTCAGTATATTTAGTATTTTCTGGGTTGTTTTCCAGTCAAAATAAACATCCTCAAAATTTGATACATTTACTTGTGAAGCAAAATTGTGAAATAGAGCCATATGTTTTCACCAATTATATCCTGAATTAAGTTTATTTTTTTACCCAATTGACAAATAGTTTCTTCTTCTTCTTCGGATAAACCTAGCTATATTTTGTTATTTGCTTAAAGGGATAGTTCACCCAAAAATTTGAATTCTCTCATCATTTACTCACCTTCATGCCATCCCAGGTGTGTGTGACTTACTTTCTTCTGCAGAACACAAACAAAGATTTTTAGAAGAATATTTCAGCTCTGTAGATCCATACAATCCAAGTGAATGTTGACCAAAACTTTGAATCTTCAGAAATCACTTAAAGACAGCATAAAAGTAACCCATATGACTCCAGCGGTTAAATCCATGTCTTCAGAAGCAATATGATAAGTGTGGGTGAGAAACAAATAAATATGTAAAATTTCTTTTTTTTTTACTATAAATTCTCCTCCCTGCCCAGTTGTTGGTGATATGCATGAAGAATGCAAATTGACAAAAAAACAAAACAAGAAAAAGTGAAAGTGGAGATTTATGGTAAAAAAAAAGTACTTAAATATGGATCTGTTTCTCATCCACACCTATCATATCGCTTCAGAAGAGTTTTTTATGTGGCTTTTATGTGAATTTGGAGCTTGAAAGTTTGGGTCACCATTCACTTGCATTGTATGGACCTACAGAGCTGAAATATTCTTCTAAAAATCTTAATTTGTGTTCTTCAGAAGAAAAAAAGTCATACACATCTGGGATGGCATGAAGATGAGTAAATGATGAGAGGATTTTCATTTTTGGGTGAACTATTCCTTTAACAAGACATGGATTAAACCACTGGAGTCGTATGGATTACTTTTATGCTGCCTTTATGTGCTTTTGTTATGTGACTCCTTTTTCACTGTACATTGCAGCCTCTATGGCATGAGGGTGAGTAAACAAGATAATTTTTCATTTTTGGGTAAACTATTACTTTAAAGCAAGAAAAAAAAAAAACACACACATTTAACAGCTATATACAACAGCCTCTGAAAAAGTTGCCAATGTGGAATATGAGCTTTTCATTCATTCATTTTTTATTTTTTTGCACTGATTTTTATGGAGAATCTGCTGAATGGATTTAACTGGTAAAAGTAGTACTACACTCTTATTGGTGAAAGCATAATAGTATTTTTCAGTACTAGCCAAAATATTTAATAAATGAACACTTGAGGAGCGATGTTTTTTTTTTATTTATTTGATTGATGACAGGCATTCAAATTCTGCAAGTTTTGCAGGCAGAGATTCTGTGTGGGTCTGGCAATGTGCAAGTTTGCAGACTTTAAATCTCGAATAATTCTCAAATTCAAATACCGTATTGCTAGAATAAACCAAGAATAATCATTATACTGTACAGTAAATAAATCCTTTTAAGCTACTCTTATAAAAAAGAGATATGATTAGTGTTTAAGTGCATTTATTTCTCACAGATATCATGATCTGTTTTGATACACACATATAAAATATTGAAATGTTCATAAGCCATTTCTGTATAACCTCATGACTCAGAGTCACGATAATGACAATATAGGTCATATAGATTCATTTCTTTATTAATAATTCTACTTATACAATAGCACATCTGTTTGGACATCCACAATGTACAGTAATAAGAAGAACTGACTGAATCTTGATGTAAACAACGAGTCCTAACTCATCAGGTATATGTGTGGTTGAAATGGGAATCTTATTAAAAAAAAAAGTGTAGGTGGAGGAAGTGCTGGGGTCTGTCTCTTTTGGAGACTCTAGAGTCTGATGCACGGACACAGAACAGAGTCCAAGGCTTTCATTTCATTCACGTGATTGGATGGAGTCTGCACCAGCTGCTAATTATCGTATCCTGGTGAATAGGTTCAACACTGATTTGGATTCCTGGGGACAGAAGAGCATGATGTGAAGCAAGAGTGGTTTCTGTTCATGCAAAATAAATAATCTCAGTTTTTCTTAAGCTAGCATTCAAAGTGAGAACATATGAGAAAGTAGGAGTGGTACTCGCCCATGCAAAACTCAGTTTCTTTCTTCAATGTAAGTATATGCCTTTATTTGGGCCATTTGATTGAATTGGCGAAAATCAGATCACTTAGAAACAGAACAGCACACCTCTCCTCAACAAGTTGCATGATTGGAGGTATCATTCATGTCCGTGTGATGAGTTACACAAAAAAGTTTAATACTTAGGGTCATGGGTTTGTTCAAATCCCCAATCCCAAGTATGATTAATAATACTGATGCTTGTCTTGGCAAATACAACTAATAAGACCTGACCTTGGTGCAGCGCGTTTTGCTGAAGACATTCCAGAACCTCAGTGTCTCGTCTCCTGCTCCTGTAACGATGGCTTCACCATCTGGAGACACCGCCTAAACACAACCAAACATATCCTCACAATACATTCATGTCTAATGTGTGTCAGATTTCCAAAGGGATTACACTATTGGATTACTGATCTAATTACTTTTGAGTAATTTGAAAACCAATCTGAGTCATTTGAAATGAATCAATAATCAGACCCAGAGACATTAATGCATTATAGGTCATGTTTACACCTGGTATTAACATCCGTCTTGGGTGACCCAGTCATAAAATGTAAGGAGAGACAGATTGTTGTTTAAAGCTGGTAGTAACACATCTCAAGTGTTTCCTGTCCCAACTTGTGATTAGATTTCTTGGGGAGATATATTTCTAAATTGTATTCTCACAGCAAACGTGGCATTTCGAGTGGAATCCTCATTATTTTATCGAGTTGCTGTATTGACTGACCTTCAGATGTGCAAGCTTCAAGTGAATCGTTGTGTTCCATTTCGATGTTCTGTGAACGTCTGGGCTTTTTCAAAGTTTTCGATCAGACAGTTAAACTCAAAGAGCACTATTCTTTAGGGGGCCTGGGTAGCTCAACAAGTAAAGACACTGACTACCACACCTGGAGTCGCAAGTTCGAATCCAGGGCGTGCTGAGTGACTCCACTCAGGCTTCCTAAGCAACCAATTGGCCTGGTTGCTAGGGTGGGTAGAGTCATGTTGGGTTAACCTCCTCGTGGTTGCTATAATGTGGTTCTCGCTCTCGGTTGGGCGTGTGGCGAGTTGTGCGTGGATGCCGCAGAGAATAGTGCGAGCCTCCACACGTGCTAGATCTCTGCGGTAACGCGTTCAACAAGCCACGCGGATTGACGGTCTCAGACACGGAGGCAAATGAGATTCATTCTCCGCCACCCGGATTGAGGCACTACGCCACCACAAGGACCTAGAGTGCATTGGGAATTGGGCATACCAAATTGGGAAGAAAAGGGGAGAAAATCCACTAAAGAGCACTATTCTTTGTACATGACATTTCAAGTGGCACTAAACAAAACCAGCATTTATAAAACTAGGCAGTCAATATACAGTCAGGTTCCTACTCACCAAGTAGAGCACTCGGTATGAATGTCCTGTGAGCTTGGCCACCTGGGTAAGTGATGGGTATTTCCACACCAGGATCTGGTTCTGGGAGTAGCCGTGTGTGCTAACCTAGTGGACATCAAAGGTGAAAAACAAGTCAGAATGATAAATATTCACGATTTGACTGTGTGATTGTGTGTATGTGTGGCCGCTTTTCCTTACCAGTTCATTGGCGTGTTTGGACCAGGCCAGGTTGCAGACCTGTGAGCCGGTGTCGGTACTCTGTAGTGCCTGGCCAGTCAGTGTGTTCCAGAAACGGAGGCAGCGGTCAGCGGTTCCCCCTCCGGAGGCCAGAAGGCCGTGCTGGTGAGGAGACCAAGCGATGGCCTTCACTGCTGCCAGGTGATCGCTGTACTGCTGCACAGGCAGTAGACTGGAGCTGTTCCACACCAGTAACTACAGAGCAGTAGAGAGGAAATCAAAATGGTCAGTTTTGTCATCGTAATGTCGATTCACACCAAGTCTAAATGTTTGCTGCAAATTTTCAGTGCAAGGTTTTATTAGTAAATAAAGTGTGTCCTTATGAACCCCATTACAACAAAACATCATGATCTGACATTTTTTCTTGAGAGTGTTGGTCAATTTGTTTTCTGCTCAATGCAAAAAAACTTACCAACTAATAAGACACTGGGCTCTATTTTCGTGAGAGCGCAAAGTCCAGCCTACCTGCTACGAGCGTGCGCAATGTCTTATCTAATTTTCATGGGAGCGCTTATACTAAGCACAATTTTCATGCAAGCACAAGTGGGCGTGGGTGGGAGTGTTTGTGCTATCGTGGATGTATAGTATGTAAATGAAGCGATTTTGTTTCCCCCAAGCAATAGGTCATTGTGTATGATGTTTCAAAAACAAGTCCGTTTTCAAACTCAGTTCCTACATTTGCAGTTTGGAGATTCCATCAGCAGGTGGTAATAAAGTTAATGTCCAAACTTGTTTTATGAAGCAAATATTCATGAGATTTGTGTTAAACTTTCTTTAGGTCATGGTTTATTTTTCAGTTATTATTATTATTATTATTATTATTATGCTTATATTTACAATTGTATTTATGATCTAATTTTTATTGGTATTTTTCCACTTGTTGTCGTAGATTGATTTGTAAGTCACAGCAAAAATATGGACTATATAATAGGACGCAGACGGTGCTGGAGAAAAACCTCAGAATTAAATTGCACTTGACCCAGCCCATTAGCGCTTTGCGAGTACATTTTCATCAAACCCACTTGCACCTAGACTTAGCGTTTGCCTATTGGTATTGAAAATACCAAAACTTCATGGCCATGACCACTGACTTCACGCTTATTACTTATGGCATACTTATGGCTCTTAAAGGAATAGTTCACCCAAAAATTAAAATTCTCTCATCATTTACTCACCCTCATGCCATTCCTGATGTGCACGACTTTCTTCTGCTGAACACAAATGAAGATTTTTATGAGAATATCCCTTTTGGTCCACACAATGCAAGTGAATGGGTGCCAAAATTTTGAAGCTCCAAATATCACATAAGTCAGCATAAAATTAATCCATACGACTCCAGTGTTTAAATCAATGCTTCAGAAGTGATATGATAGGTGTGGGTGAGAAACAGATCAGTATTTATGTCAATTTTTAATATAAATTCTCCTCCCTGCTCAGTCAATCTTCACTTTAACTTTCACTTTCACATTCTTCTTTTGTTTCACATTCTTCATTCTTCATGCATAGGCCCCCTAATGGGCAGGGAATTTCAAGCAAAAATATTGATCTTTTTCTCACCCACACCTATAATATCGCTTCTGGAGATTTCAATTTAACCACTTGAGTCTTATAGATTACTTTTATGCTGCCTTTATGTGTTTTTTGGAGTGTCAAAATTTTGGCACCCATTCAATTGCATTGTATAGACCTACAGAGCTGAAATATTCTTCTAAAAATCTTAATTTGTGTTCTGCAGAAGAAAGTAAGTCACACATCTGGGATGGCATGAGGGTGAGTAAATGATGAGAGAATTTTCATTTTTGGGTGAAGTATTCCTATAAAATAGGGCCCATTAGCTCTTGGGTCATATGTCATTGAGTGCAAGAAACAAATCGATAAAAACCATACCCGCTACAATAAAGCAGAACAAAAAAAAGCAAGGTGTGGGAGAGATATGCTCACATAATGTCATCTGAACCAGTGTCAAAAGAAAAAAACACGCACGAGAGACCCAGCATTTGTGCGATAGAGACTGAATGGCAGCCAGAAAAAATTATTTTTTGAGATTTTAAACTTCAGCATTCAATTTTATATCTATATATACCGTCTCTTATAATGCATTGGCAATGTACAATTAATTTTATATTGCCAATAAAGCTTGATATGAATTGAATCTGCCCATTTAATCCTATTGTTAAAAAAAGTCCACTAGAAAACACAAAGCTTTTGCCCAACTTTTAATTACAGCAAGTGAGTAATTTGTATCCTTGATATTTTTTTTTTATGTATTTTTTTTATCCCCTTTTCTCCCAATTTTGGAATGCCCAATTCCCACTACTTAGTAGGTCCTCGTGGTGGTGCGGTTACTCACCTCAATCCGGATGGCGGAGGACAAGTCTGAGTTGCTTCCGCTTCTGAGACCGTCAATCCATGCGTCTTATCACATGGCTCACTGTGCATGACACCGTGGAGACTCACAGCACATGGAGGCTCATGCTACTCTCCGCAATCTATGCACAGCTTACCACGTGCCCCATTGAGAGTGAGAATCACTTAATCATGACCACGAGGATGTTACCCCATGTGACTCTACCCTCCCTAGCAACCGGGCCAATTTGGTTGTTTAGGAGACCTGGCTGGAGTCACTCAGCACGTCCTGGATTCCAACTTGCTGAGCTACCCAGACCCTGTATCCTTGATATTTAAATAATTAAAATAAATGATAATTAACCAATTTCTTGCAAGTTCTTTGAGACAAAGTATAGAGTAAATATATTTATGATTATATTCTAACATTTTGTATATTTATATGTTTAATTTTTTTATTTAATAAACCATTTTACTTCCATTGTTCCAATCCACGAGTGTGTCAATATATCATTTGCATTACAGTAATGGATTGTATTTTGCATTAAAACAAGTAAAATCTGTTTTGTCAGATGAGTTGAATTTTGCATTAAAGCATGTGAATGACACACATTTTGCTTTCATTAAGCTATACAAAAAAGAAAATTCCACATAAAATTTGCATCGGACCATGGGTGGAAAAAATTATTTGTTGCAAAGCTGTGTTCTCACTAACAAATCTAAAACCAGTACTCTCATCTAAGGCTACGTCCACATTGATCCGGAGACATTTTCAAAACGCTCTCCGTCCACACTGCCATTTTCAAGCATTTTCCAAAAGTTTCTTGTTCACACTGAAATGCATGAAAACACTTAAATCCCCTTACTGCGCATGCAAAAAATCACCGTTCCATGTACGGTCTGAAACGCAATTGTCCTCGTGTTCTGTAGCTGAACAGAAATTTTGAGTAAACTTCCCATCGCCTTTAAAAGAATGCAATGTGAAGGTTGTACAAAGTAACATTTATCTTTAACAACACTATCAAAGTGAATATCAGTCACAACAATGCTGCTACAACATGGGCCATCATATTGTTTGTTTTGGGTTGAATGGATCACATGAAAAAAAATACATCATCGTTTTCAGATATCTCCGTTTTCCCTGTCCACACTACAACACGAAGACGGCATTTTCAAATGTATCCACTTGGGACAGCATTTACAAAAAGCTCAGTTTTCGCTGTCAAAATCACAGTCTCGACGGAAGTGTGGATGGAAGGCCAAAACGTACAGAAAAAGATGTGTTTTTTAAATGAAAAATTATTAGTGTGGACGTGGCTTGAACTGAATCACATTTGCATGAAACAGATTGTTTGTTTGTTTCTGCAAATCAGATACCCCGATTTATATGTGACTCTCACCTTGTTATCATTTCCTCCAGAGGCAAGGTGCTGGTGGTCAGGTGACCACTTGAGGCCACACACTTCCTGCCTGTGACCCTGGAGGCGTCTCTCCACAGGGGGAGGCGTCCTCACATCCCTCTGCAGTATTACTCTGTCCCGGCTACCCGATGACAGCTGCTCCCCGTTCCACGCAAGCGCTCCTGGAGAGAGAAGAGAGATACTGTGTGACAGTGATCTGTAGAATTATGCTCCGGTCTGCACTTTGATTTCAAGTAAGTGTCACAAACCTACACGTGCTGAATGTCCCTCCAGACTGGTCAGCTTCCTCCCTCCAGCTGCATCCCAAATCTGTACAAATCCCTTATGGGTCCCTACAGCCACCAAACTTCCCTGAGAGAAAGAGAATTTTGTACTATATATCCTTTAAAATTGCAAACTCTTTTTTATTTTTCAGGTGGCCTTCTACACATTTTTAGAAGAATGTATAAAGTTAGTATAAATTTCATTTGTACTGACCCTGTCATTCCAACAGACTGACGTGACAGAGTCTCCATCTACTGACAAGTCACACAACCTTGTCACCTGTGTAAGTTCAGAAGTGTACAATGAAAGGCTCATTACTGACAATCACATTAAATCAGTTCTTCAGCTTTCTGTCTTTACACCTGCTCTCATACCTGACTGGTGCAGGCACTCCACAGGTAAACACAGGCTCCTAAACCAACACTCAAGATATTTCCAGCAGACCAGTCCACCTGTTTACGCCACACAACATGAAAAAAGATCAATACACAACACAACAAATTCAAAATGTTAATTCTTCCTTACAGAACTGCTTCAGCTCATCCATATTATTAGGGTGTCTGGTGTGAACGGCTCTCTTGAGGTCATTCCACATTATCTCTATTGGGTTAAGGTCTGGGCTCTGACTGGGCCACTCCAAAATGTGGATTATCCTTTTTTGAAGCCATTCTGTAGTGTATTTACTTTGAAGTTTAGGGTCATTGTCCTGCTGCATCACCCAATTTCTACTGAGCTTTAGCTGGTGCACGGCCACTCTGACATTATCCTGTAGGACATCTTAATAAACTTCGGAATTCATTTTTCCCTCAATGATGGCAAGCGGTCCAGGCCCCAAAGCAGCCCCAAATCATGATGCTCCCTCCCATGTTCCTCACCGTTGGGATGATGATTTGATTTCATGTTGGTATGCGGTGCCCTTTTTACGCCATACGCAGTGCTGCGTGTTCTTCCCAAACAATTCAACCTTAGCTTCATTGGTCCACAAAACATTTTCCCAGTAGCGTTGTGGATTGTCAAGGTGGTCTTTGGCAAACTTCAGGCATGCAGCTGTGTTTTTGTTGAAAAGAAGCAACTTCCTTCATGGTATCCTGCTATGGACACCATGCCTGTTTAATGTTTTCCTTATAGTAGACTCATTAACAGAGATGCTCCATTGATTCCTTCAAGTATTTAGCTGTCACTCTAGGGTTCTTTTTTACCACATTGAGAGTTCTGCGGTGTGCCCTTTGAGTCATCTTGGCAGGACGGCCACTTCTAGGTAGAGTAGCCACAGTACTAAATTGTCTCCATTTATAGACAGTTTGTCTATCTGTGTACAGATGAATATCTTAGCTCTTCGAGATAACTTTGTAACCCTTTACATTCTTTATCGTAGGTCTTCTGAGATCTCTTTTCTGCGGGTCATGGTCCATGTCAGCAGATGCTTCTTGTGAATAGTAAACTTAAAATATATAAGTGCTTTTTATTAGTCAAAGTAGCTCTAACCCACACCACCAATCATGTTTCATTAACTGGTTGCCAGGTTTGCAAACTTCTGACTCTAATGAGCTTTTGTTGACGTCAATAGCCTATGGGGTTCACATACCTTTTCCAACATACACTGTGAATGTTGGAATGATTTATTCAATATGTACAAGAACAACACAATAATTTGTTTGTTATCAGTTAAAAAAATTGTGTTTGTTCATTACTGTAACTTAGATTAAAATCAAACCAGATTTGAAGACAAATTTATACTGTACATAAATGCAGGGTTCACATACATTTTCTTGCCACTGTATAATATAATAAGATATATGGCACTGCATATTTGCACATTTATCAACAGTACACTATAGATGAAGTGATATCTTTATTAAGGAGACTATAATTATATTATCTTAATATTATTTTATTTTTTTTAAACAAAAACTGAAGTGTACCAGGTTAAGATAGAAGTCATCCTGCAACTCTGGTGCATCAAGAACCTTGAATGGGATCTTGGAAATCTTGCGTGCTGGCTTTCGAGGCGAACGCAACAATTTGTGACTGCAAAAATTTACAAACACTTAATTTAATTAATTAAAATCTAATGAAATCCAGGCATTGGTGTTCATATCTAATAAATTAATTTTATATGGACAAAAAACAATCACAATGAGTGCAATTCTGTATTTCTGTGATCTTAACACAATAACTTGTCATCAGATAATATTTATAAATTAATGAGTTTAGAGAGGGACGATACCTTTTGTTACTGAGAGGAGAGAGGGAATATGGGGAGATTTCATTGTCAAAAGGCACTTTATTTGTGTGGATGGTGTACTGGGAGGAAAAAGACAAACAAAAGAAAAATGTAATTAATTCTAGTCCTAATATAATGGGACAAATTATGTGAGAAAAAAATATGGAGAACAAAGCTGGTGTATTATAAAGCAGAAAACCATTCAGCAACATTCTCCAGTGAAAACTGTATTGATTTTTACATGAAAATAAGGGCTCGTTTAGGCCAAACTGCAGGCTTCATCATGTGTGCTCTATCATTTGTGTGGTCAACTGGCTCACCCTGAAGAGGCTGTGCGTGTCGTATTTGAGGATGGTGTGCCAGCGTTCATCGGTGTGAGGATCAGGCACAGTTTCGATTCCTGCTCCCAAAAGTTCGTTCCTCAGCAGTGCGGCATATGCCACAGCATCTGTTAAAGATATTATTGATTTGGGTCAAGATCATATATACATAATCTCACTCTCTTAAAGCGATAGTTCACCCCAAAATGAAAATTCTCTCATCATTTACTCACCCTCATGACATCCCAGCTATGCATAACTTTCGTTCTTCTGTTGAACATAAACAAATATTTTTAGAAGAATATCTCAACTCTGTAGGTCCATACAATGCAAGTAAATGGGTACCAAATTTTGAAGCTCCAAAATCCATAAAAACCACATAAAAGTAATCTATAAGACTCCAGTGGTTTAATCCATGTCTTCAGAAGTGATGTGATAGGTGCAGGTGAGAAACAGATCAATATATAAGTCCTATAAATCCATTTTTAAATTCTGCTCCCTGCCCAGTAGGTGGCGATATGCATGAAGAATGCAAATCGCCAAAAACAAAAGACAAATGTGAAAGTAAAGATTTATAGTAAAAAAAAGGACTTAAATATTGATCTGTTTCTCCCCCACACCTATCATATCACTTCTGAAGACATGGATTAAACCACTGGAGTCTTATGGATTACTTTTATGCTGCCTTTACCACCATTCACTTGCATTGTATGGACCTACAGAGCTGAAAAATTCTTCTAAAAAAAGTGTTCAGCAGAAGACAGAAAGTCAAACACATCTGGGATGGCATGAGGGCGAGTAAATGATGAAGAGAATTTTCATTTTTGGGTGAACTAATCCTGTAACCTCTTAACATCATTCAATATGTAATTTACTGTAGGATGATTACAGTACTGTTTATTTGATTGCCCTAAACAAGCTTGTTATGATACATATAATCAGGGTGACTTACTGAAAGCTGTCCTTCAATATTTTAAAAATTGATGGAAAAGTTCTACTATTGTGAATATGCATTTTATATTTCATTTAACTAAACAGTACCAACATATTTCTGTAGCAAGTTGAATCAAGCTTTTATTTTGACATGAAGGCTTTTCAGTTTGTGTGTGTTTTTGACGGTGGCTTCACACCTCTGGATAAGCAGTTGTTTAAATACCCCAGTGCGATTATTGAAGCGCAAAATGCTGTGATTTAATTATATAAAAAAATAGTCTCCAGGCACTACGTGATAAAGGGGTCATGAAATGCTCTTTTTTATTATTATCTTCCCTGAGGTCCAATGATAATGTTAGTAAAGTTATTTTTTTTTTTTTTTTTTTTTTTGCATTAAAACATTAATAATTTAGTAATATATGATAATTTTCCTGTCTCTGTCCCTCTGTTTGAAACGCACAGTTTTGGCATAAGCATCTCCTTAAAACTTCAATGTAAATGGCCACTGTTCTGATTGGCTGACATTGTGCAGCCCTTCAAATTCAGCCATTTTTTAAACTCAATCTGAAGAGAATGAAAAAGCTCCACAACATTTAAAACTACATTACAGGGGTTACAGATAATGCACATCCTACACATTGCATCTGAATATATTAAACTGTTCCTCTAAAGCAGTGGTTCTCAACCTTTTTGACAGCAAGGCCCCGCACTGTCCCAGACAAAATTCAAATGCCCCCATGTAGGATCATGAAGCCATTTACTCTGATACTTCTGCTATAATGGTGACAAAGCTGATTGTTTTCCAATTAAATTAACAGGAAGTAGGAATGTCAGTAGATAAAATAATTAATTATGATACATTTTTTTGATTCCAGAAGTTTCACAATCTGTTTGTTCTTTAATAAAAACTTTACTTCAAGTAAGAAATATTACATCAGTTTACACGTTGTTGTGTATCTTGATTTTTAGCATTTATTATAGCAAGTTAGATTATTGTGTTATAACTTATTAACTTATTTTAAATAATTTTAACTCATTTTGAGACCCCCTTGTAAGCTTGCTGTGGCCCCTTAGTGGGCCTCGACCCCCTGGTTGAGAACCGCTGCTCTAAAGAACAACTATTAACACTCACACCCTATCTACACCGGATGCGAGAGTCATGTCAAAAGCAATAGAACCCATTATAATCAACAATGCTGTCTACCATGGAAGCGTTCATTGCGGCGCGTCGTGTTGCGCCAACACTAAACAGATTTCCCGTTCCATTTTGTGCTGCACGCACTGGCGCTACTACTGCCAACAACACAAATAAATGGTTTAGAAAGTTTGTGTTGACACGCTCCGTGTAGACAGCCTCAAGCCGCTGCGTCGCATCAATGGACGTGCCCGGTGTAAACAGGATATCAGCACCATAAACTATCAAACAGTTTTTACATTTGAAATATTCATGAATGAATCTGTTTACTTACTCTTTTGCATCGGGTCCATCGGCTTTTAACTGCCCCAAAGCTTTAATAGTTTTTATGACTGTTCACAAACAATCCACATTGATATGAGCTGAAAAAACATGCAATCCATGCTGAAATATTCTGAAGACACAGCAACATCCAGTTTCCAGGATCATCCTGCACTGAAATGCACATCACCGGAAATGCATCTAAACGGTCAAAGATGTCCATCCAGTGCATGTTTTTATACACCAACAATTAAAAATAGCGCAGTTGGGCGAAAGAACACGCATGATGCGTTTGTGCTCAAAACATCGAGAGGCAGCAGCTGAATGACAGAAAATTGCTTCTCCTCTTCAGAGTTGTAACTTGACACCACGTCTTTTGAAAGCAGCCTGAGATGTGTATCAAGCGGTCAAAGACATCTGTCTGTGCATGTTTAAATACAAAAATAATTGAAAATAGTCCAGATGGATCCCAAAAGGTGTTCAGGAATTATGTCCTGCTGTCTCTCTCTCTGAGTAAGAACTGAAGCACCAGTAGGTGGGGCCAAGGGTGCATCGATGTAAAAGTTGGCGTTAAAGTTTCTGAGCTGTTGAGGTGGTCATGAATTAATGTACCCCTAGTGACGTAGGGTAGTCACGGAAGTAGAGAACGAGGCGTTTTTGCAGCTTGGTTTCAATAAATGCTTTTATTGCATTGGGGATTAAGTTTAGAGTTCTGAAATGTACAGTATGTTTTTATAGTAGAAAGTCCTCTTATATGTCAAAATATATATTACATGTCATGAGTAATCAAATATGAAAATTTGATTCCTCATGACATGACCCCTTTAATAAGCACTCCATTCTATCATCTATTTCAACAAACACAGAGCGCGTGATGCTCTTAATGAAATGATTTTAAGCAAATGAGTGGCTTCACACATTCACTTTAAAGTGTGCAGCACATGCAGGCAGTATATTTATTTAATTAAATCACATCCTTTTGCGACTTAATAATCACACTAGGATCTATCACAATTTTAATTAGATTAATTGTGCATTAATTTCTTCCCAAATATGTCAAATTCATGGAAGCATTTGAAAGCAGTCTTGTGTCAGTCAGATATCAAACCGAGTCGGTGCTCGGTACTACCGGTACAGCATAAACACTGGTAAAGTAACTGGTATCTTTTTTATTTTACTATCGACTTGATACCGGGATACCAGTACTTTTAACATCCTTAGTCAGAACAGTCTGAAGTTCTGTGCCAAGTTTGGTGGATGTAGCTTGAAAGCTGTAGAAGGAGTTACTCTTGACTGTTTTGGTTTTGTAAAAACCCTTTTTCAACAGTATGTTGAAAGTTGAAATCTGTTTCTTTTACTAAAGCACATATGACATGAAAGTACCCAAACACCCATAGATGTAAAAGGGGATGCATAAACAAAAAGATCCAAACCTCACCTTTCCCTGTGTCTGTACCAGCATCCTTCGACCGATGATTCTGATTAGGCGACCAACAGTTCTCCTACAAACAACAAAGAAAAAAATATGAATGTGAGTGCACATGAAATGCATTTTCAGGCTTCAATCATTCTTTTTGACTGGGTGAGACGATTTGTGACAAATGATCTTAGAGCAGCTCATATAAATGGTGACTTGCATTGGCATAGTGGAAGTTTATGCACCAGTTGCTCCCGGCACGTGTGGGGATAAATCTGTCTCCTGATTTGACAGTAACCTGGCTGCACGTTGCATACCCTGACTGCATGAGTAGAAACAGACAATCATCATACATAATGTTTATGTGTTTGAATTCAGCCATGTTTATTGCATAAAATATAAGCTGATTAATTGTTTTAAATTCTAAGAATATTTTATACGGTCCAAGAAAATGACCCCTTAAGGCAAATCGTTATTCCTGACAACAACCTTGCCAATAAAAATTACAGTGACAAGATAAGTAGATAATCATTTACATCTAAAGATGTTTTTTTACACTTACTTTGGACGGGTGGCCCTCTGGAACGTTCTGGTGGTTGATTTGCCTTAACAGGCGTCTTTCATAGTCCTGGTCCATTTCCACTGAAACCTACTCTCTCTCTCTCTCTCCCTCAGTCTGCAGACCAGGGTCCTCCCAGGTCTCCCATCCTTATAGGAAAATTATGTATTCATGAGTGGATAAAACTATACTCATAATGCTTTACCTCCTGTAGGGGGCTCAAATCTGCTCCAATGACAGCTGTCAGTAAAGGTCAATCTGTCATCAACCAAAACAGATTAGTAGGTCACATACACCCACAAAATCCTTCCATCTACTATAAACTCTGTAATATCTATATATCAGTAGTTTACCTTTTGACTGTCACATTGTGACCTGCATTTAGGTAAAACAGCTAACTGGAGTGTTACAACCTGATATGCAAGACTGATAACAACATAAACACCACATTTACCAGTTTAGCAATGCAAAAGCCACATTGGTTATGTATTTCACGTGTATTATTATTATTATTATTATTATTGTATTAATAGATTAAAGAGAGCATTACTAACAGCTGGAGGGTTGTAAACACACATACAGTATGTAATCAGTTGCCATGGCAGCTCGAATAGCAGCACTGAGCTAACGGGGGCTTTAAATTTAACATTATATCTTACAAACATTACGACAGGATAACCACGGTTTTCCTGAGTAGATGCGAAATGGAAAACCTTGAGATTTCGTATTAATAAAGAAAATAAATCTTACCTTCTGCACAAGTGCTCATGAAACACACATTATATTGACAGTGCGAAATGATCGTCTAAACATCAACTTCTTGTTTTCTCGCCGCAGCAATAAAGTATTAACGGTGGTTTTGTAAAATACTTTCGATTGTTCAGTGTTGAGAAATAATGGCAGAATAACTGAGAAGAGGGCATCAATGTTTATGTTCATGTCAAGATGGCGAGGAAATCAGCTGTGAAGAGTGTAATTCCGCTTACATCCAGAGGAGGCGCACTGAGGCGCTCTCATCACTGTCAACAGTGACTGACCTGTGGATTAGCGAATAGTGAACATGCACTGCCTGGCTAAAAAAAGGTCGCCGTTTGTATTTAGATAAACAGATACTCAAGAGCCTATGATTGGATCATTATTGCAGTGATTAATATGATTCAGCTGCCAACAATTATTTTAACCTAACTGATGCAGTGTGTAGCTTCTCATTTCTTAACAGTTTGGACTGTGGAGTGATGGAAAAAGGTCATGTGGTCTGATGAGTCCAGATTTACCCTATTCCAAAGAGATGGGCACGTCACAGTAAGAAAGGAAGCGCATGAAGCATGCACCTGTCATGCATAGTGCCCAATGTACAAGCCTCTGGAGGCAATGTTATGATCTGGGGTTGCTTCAGTTGGTCAGGTCTAGGCTCAGTAACGTTATGTGGCAATAAAATGAAGTCAGCTGACTACCTGAATGTACTGAACGACCAGGATATCCCATCAATGGATTTTTTCTTCCCTGACGGCACGGGCATATTCCAGGACGACTATGCCAAGGGTCATCTGGCTCAAATGGTGAAAGAGAGGTTCAGGGAGCATGAGGAATCATTTTCACACGTGAATTGGCCACCACAGAGTCCTGACCTTAACCCCATTGAAAGTCTTTGGGATGTGTTGGAGAAGACTTTACGGAGTGGTTCGACTCTCCCGTCATCAATACAAGATCTCGGACAAAAATGAATGCAACTCTGGACAGAAATAAATGTTGTGACGTTGCATAAGTTTGTCGAAACAATGCCACGACGAATGTGCGTCATAATCAAAGCTAATGGCGGTCCAATTAAATATTAGATATTTTTTTCAGGCAGTGTATTATCAACCACCAGTATATAGTTCACATTAGAGACACATTACATTAGTTATATGACTAATGTTCCATAGTAACATATGAGAAAAAAGCAATATAAGCAATTATTGGGTGGGTATGTAAATGGTTTTATTTTAGTCAGAATAGCCAGGAAATGTTTTCCATAAATGAAATTAGGAACACATTTTAAAGGCTTTGGGTACAGAAGAGCCATCAAAGCATATTCTACTGAATGAAAAAGAAAAATGGTGAAAAATATGGTCATTTAGACTGAAATGGGGTTTTACCCAAACATATTATTGCATTGTAAAGGGACAGTTCACCCAAAAATGAAAATTCTCTTCATCATTTATTCACCCTCATGCCGTCTCAGATGTGTATGACTTTCTTCTGTGGAACACAAACGAAGATTTTTAGAAGAATATTTCAGCTCTGTAGGTCCATACAATTCAAGTAAATGGTGACCAGACCTTTGAAGCTCAAAAAGCACATAAAGGCAGCATAAAAGTAATCCATAAGACTCCAGTGGTCTAATCAATGTCTTCAGAAGTGATATGATAAGTGTGGGTGAGAAACAGATCAATATTTAAGTCCTTTTTTACTCTAAATCTCCACACTTTCACATTCTTCTTTTGTTTTTGGTGATTCCCAGTCTTTGTGCATATCACCACCTACTGGGCAGGGAGAAACATTTATAGTAAAAAAGGACTTAAATATTGATCCCTTTTTTACCCACACCTATCATATCTCTTCTGAAGACATGGATTTAACTGATTGAGTCGTATGGATTACTTTTATGCTGCCTCATTGTGCTTTTTGGAGTTTCAAAGTTTTGGTCACTATTCACTTGCATTGTATGGACCTACAGAGCTGAAATATTCTTCTAAAAATCTTTGTTTGTGTTAAGCTGAAGAAAGAAAGTCAAACACATCTGAGATGGCATGAGGGTGATGGTGAGAGAATTCATTTTTGGATGAACTATCCCTTTAAGCAGTAAGAGCAGTGACTTACAGTGTGACATGCTATACTTCATCTAAAACTATTTAAAATAACATTTACCTATTTATTCTATTATTATTGTGCATGCAATTTTTATGGCCTCACATTGACCTTAGAACGCATATGTAACTTAACCCCCTTAAATATACAGTATATGTGGGTCAAAAAAGACCCAAGGCAAATCTAGATGCTTAATCTTTATAAATCCACTTCTTTTCTTTTTTTTTTTAAGGAAAATGTATTTTAATAATAATTTTATTAGTAGATTTTATTAGGTTTAAATAGTAGATATTTATTTTATTACATTCTGAAGTTTCAGAGACATTTAAAAAGGAGTAGGAGTTTTTGGTGAAAGTGTAAAAATGCCTGTATAACAGAAACACTGGCAATTTCCATGTTTGGTGGTAAAATATGAAATGTCTCAACAATTCACTAAAAAACATACATATAAGTACAATGAACCAGGATAAAATGTTGTTGTTGTTGTTTAACCAAAAATCATGTTTATAAACTTGTAAAATGACACTCTATATTGCTGAATGACTCTATGAGCTATATTTTCTGTTCGAGGTGGTGGGGCGTACTAAAAAAGGAAAAGTTGCAGGTTCAGTTACACTAAGAAGTGGTCCAGGAGCTATGATCATTGTGCCCTTGCTGACGATTAGGTTTAGGGTTGGGGTTTAGGTTAGGGGGGAGAGTTAAATATGCATTCCTCACAACTAGATTTGCAAACTGTCCCATATTAGCTGGAATGTTCTGTGTTTTGGCCAAAATGAACACTTGAACACTGATTGTCCCATATTTTAATTCATACAAGTGTATGAATAAGATCAAAATGCAGACAACATGATGAGACAGCAAATTTTTTGTTGTTGTTGATATTCTCCTCCTTTTTCTCCCCAATTTGGCATGCTCAATTCCCAGTGCTTTATAGGTCCTCATGGTGGTGTAGTTGCTCACCTCAGTCCGGGTGGCGGAGGACAAATCTCAGATGCCTCTGCTTCTGAGAAATTAAGCCAACGAATTTATCACGTGGCTTGCTGCGCGCGTTACATCAGAGACTTAGCGCGTGTGGAGGCTTACGTTATAGAGCGCAACAGTCTGGTTCCGGAAGTAAATATTTTCATTGATGCCAACGATAATTAATAAACATTTAAAGACAGGCCTACCATGAGTCAATTATATAAGTTTGTACATATCAGAATATTTAGCAATAAATGTAAAATATATTGTTTCTATACTTATAATCAACAACATAAAATCAATAGTTTTATATATTCCCATCGTTTTTTTTAATTCAATGACATAGTTCACAATGCTTCATGGGATTGTAGTCTGTGCTCTCATGAAAGACGGTAAGTACACATCCTTGTTCCTTTGTCTTTATGTCTGATTTTCAATCATTTTTTGCCTCAAAACAAAGTTTGTGATGTTGTAAATCACCTCAGAGCTGGTTGGTTTAGTTCATGGCGCTTTTATGAAGGATTTTATTAAAAGTCTATGGAAGAAATTAATAGGGACAGCTGAAAGACAGCTGAAAAAATGGAACAGTTGGATCACTGTTGCGCTTTATTCCCCACAATCTCCGTGCACAATTTACCACACACCCCAACGAGAGCGAGAACCACCATATCGTGACAACAATGAGGGTAACCCATGTGACTCTACCCTACCTGTCAACTGGGCCAATTTGGTTGCTTAGGAGGCCTGGCTGGAGTAGACAGCAAATTTGACCAGTAATGAATCTATATCTATTCAAAAATGTAACTTTTTTCCCTCTCACATGACCAATGTGAAATAATCTCAATTAAGACACCCAGAAGACAGAAACTAGCAACTCCCTTGGTTACAATAGATGTATCATGACATTTGTCTAGATTCATATTCTCACCACTATTTGTGCACTAGAAACCTCTTACCTCATAAAACAACTAGGCCTTATGCTAGACCAGCAGAAGTAGTGTTCACAATGGATTGTTCAATTGCAACTGGCTTTGTTATTGCCTGTCTTGAGAAGGCTCTGCTGTCAGTGCCTGCTGTGAGGGGAAAAACTTTTTTCCCCCTCACGCCATCTCAACTCACCTCATTTTCACAGTTGGATCACCTAATAGGCAGGCCTGGACTTATCTGCACATCCCTCATACTGAGAAGTGTGTGGTTGTGCTAGCATGGCACTAATCAGATTAATCAAAAGGTCTAATTGATTAAAACCCTGAAATGACAATGTGCTTTACTTTTGAAGTAATGCTGGCCAGGTATATGACTTTTTTCCCCTGTAAAAACAATTGCATTGACATCAAAATAGTTTTATTACATAACATTTTTCTATCGCCGATCGGCAAGGCGAGGCATGGATCAAATTTTGATCACTCCTATTGTTGTTGCGTCAGGCTGGATGGGTTACTTATATTTGTCACCGTATATTAAGCTGGGATAGGAGAAAATATTTTAACACTGACAGTGTTACACACTTCACCTTTAAAGGTTCCCTCAGAATTTTTTATTTTTTTCCCCTAATTTAAAAAGTTTCACTTTTTTTCTTAACGTTGAAACATATGTATAAAATCATGAGCACTCATGTGAGATGAAGAGTTCAGTCATATCAGTAACCTTATAAAAGCTCTTTTATTCTACATGGAGAGGGTCCCCTCATGGGTGCAGCCATGTTAGCATCACATGACCAGCTGAATACTACTTGCTTAATTTCAGTAACTTCCCTCTTATTGGACATTTTTATTAATGGATTAAATAAATCCTGTTTTACTGTGCAAAGTGAATTTCTACAATGGCATTGGTAACTGAAACTACTGTGTTTGAATGACGCAGCATACAGGCAACAAGGTGTCAGTGTAAGCCAATGTATGCCACTTCGACATACTTAAAAAAAATTACTGAGTGCACCTTTAAAGTGACCAGATTTCTAAAATAAAAAGGGACATTCCTAGTTCAGCGGTCAATATGCAAGTGCAATTGAAATGTTCAATGCTGTTACCTCCATCACCGGTGGCCTGTTTAATGTGGCATCATATGAACAAATATCTGCTTCCTTTGCTTTTTTAGTGTATAGCTTTCTATTAAAGTGGTACAATTTGACACTTGGCCTCCAGTAGATGTCACACTTTTACATCTTCTATAAGAGAACACGCTCTGAAAGTTGCCTGTGGCAAATTTGTGACAATACAAAAATATATTGTCTGCAAGCATTTAGATACAGCCTTTGGATGGTTGGCGAATAACATTTCCATGTCATCATAACCGTAGGTTAAACTTGTTATGTATGTGTAAGTAAAGGTGTACATTTTAGGTGCTGTAACTGCCCACAATTTATGGCACTGCCACATTTTTAAGTGAAGTGGTCTTTTGATCTGCCACTCCCGGTATTTCTCAATTAAGGTGTTTTCTATCATATTAACTAACCTTTTTAAAATTCAGTTGAATATTTTTTCTATTATAAGAGAATTTGCATTACTACCCCTTGAATGCATGTGTGGGTCCCATATAACCTATATGTGCTTCCTATGGTATTCAATGCATTTAACACTGGTATTATTTTTGCAATACATTGATTGTTTTTAGACTATTTATGCAATTAAACAAATGTTAAATACCACGTTCACATTTATATTTATGTGTATGCAAGAATAGAAAGTTGTCATTCAACAGATGCTAGTATCCAAAGTGCATGACATTATATCTATAACAGGGACAGTCCTCATGGAGCAACCTGAAGTTAGATGCCTTGTTCACAGAGGAGTAAACATGTAATTTTTTAAGGGAAAATGGAACCTCTGAATCACTCTATAAATTACTACTATTGTATATGAGAACATAATTACTTCCTGGTTCCTACGGGACCACAACCTGTGTCTGATGGGGATGACACTTAGTTATATATCAGTTATTTGCCTAAATGGCGTTGATTTCAGGGTATATGAACTTTCAGAAGCAATATGTCGATTCACCATGTGATCATGCTACACCATCATCTGCTTGTGATCTGCTGTATCCGCTGGCAACAGGAGCTCCTTGTCTATTCACTCCGTCAGTGAGCTTTTTACATGCACAACAATATGCTGAAAACTCCCAAAAATTATCTTATTTAAATAATCTGACAAAGCAAGAAAACCACGTTTACATCCCTGCAAAAAAGACCAGCTTAACCAGCATGCAATTCCCATAATGGTCTAGGCTTGTTATGCTGGTTAGTGCATGTTTGTGCTGGTCTAGCTGGTGGACCAGCATAGCCATGCTTTTTACCAGCAAAACCTAGCTGGTGAAGCTGGTGGACCAGCATTTGTCTTTCTGATGAAGCTGACTAAGCTAGTTTAAAAGGCTGGTGGAGACACCAGCACACCAGCAACCCATGCTGAGGACAAGCAAACAAAACAGAACATAAACTGGTGACCAGCAATGCTGGTCTTTTCAGCAGGGATGAGATTTGAAATAATCAAGTTATTCTCTGCTTTTGACGTCAAACCGTGAAGAGGCATGTGCACAACACTTAACAACACTAACACCCAACCCTAACACATCACACACTGGATAAGCCTGTAAAAACAGCGGTAGAGGTGTTTGCACGCAATGTGAAATGGGGGTTACGGGCATAAATCTACCTGCATCGATCGGTTTATTCTTACGCCATTTATGACCATACACCGATAACGGAAAGTCGTTTAAAGCGTTTACATTACTACACAAGTTGTCGGCTTATTAAGCAAAATCTGTGTAAGAATGTGCATGTAAACACACTTAGTCCTTTCTGGGGTGTTGACACCTCACTGGTTTTCTCTTTATTTACTATTTTTCTCTGGCCTGGGTTCAGCTGCTGAGGCTTTTCAGAGCCCTCATTGGCCCCCGAGCTCTTCTTGCTCATGAACTGAGGTTCCTCATAAACATTGTTTACACAGGGAATTGTAGTGCCTTTGGCAATCTATAGACCTGAAGTTGTCATACCTCACACAGATTCTCTTCTGCCCAAGAGGGATGGTTTAAAGGTTTCTAATATAAAGTTCCCATTTTCTCAGACTACTCTGAACCAAGGCATACAGGAGAATTATGACCTATATCCTGATGTGCTATTGCTCTTATCTACATTATCTCAAACGTGTCAAACATTTGATACTGACTCATACTGTAGGCTTGGTGTTTAAATATGCAATCCTCCTCCTAAAACATTCCTTTTATGATTTAGCACACTGAACAAACTTTCAAGTCTGCAAAACCTGTATACTACATTGTTTGTAGTACATGTTCACTAAAACTGTGGACGTGACACAAAGCAAATGAGCGGTTCATTACTAATAAGAGACGGGCTGATTATGCCTATGTTTGTTGCTTGAAAGCAGTTCTTTTTGAACACATGTTTGATGCATCATTTGATCTGAAGCCCACAGCTGCGATTTTAATATGATCTCTTTGTGTCCGGCACCCTCTTATCAGACCCTTCATTTGGTGCCCGTGGCAACAAGGTTGAGAGACGGCACACTGAAAGAGAGAGTGGGTGATGGCAGTGAAGGGAAAAGGGAAGGTAAGATGAAGCGTGCAAATGACAGCCACTTTTCTCCATTGCCAAAAACAATGTACAGAAGCTCGCTTAAAGATCCCAAGCTATTGTAGTGTCCAAAGGTTTATGTATGTTTGGATGAGTGAAAAGATTTACTCTCTGAGAACTGATCTAGATAAAATGGAAATGGGGGAGAAATACAGTATGTGTAAACATATCTGCTGAGTTGAGTAACTCCAGAGGAATGTAAAAGCATCAAAATGACACAAGGAAGTGGGGACAATTCCACAAATTATGTAACTTAAAGGTGGAGTTCAATAACAGAAAGTTCCTCCTCAACAAGGAAACATGTATACATTTTTTATATCTTGTAAAATGACAATGCAATTCTTTGTGTGTCGGACACAAAGAGGTCAGTGAGGGCCTGTAGTTGCATAATGCCAATGATTCTTAGAGGAGATGTTAAAAAAAAAAAAAGGTCTGAAGTTGGCAATGTATAGAAATTTAACTCTCAGTTTGACTAAAGAGAGGCAAAACCTCTGACCTTTCACAAAACGTCTCAGTCACATGGCAGGAACCCCATGACAAGAAATGTATGGTGGATTAGCTGCATTTGAGGAACACGATTCAGTGAAATTAGCACATTCTGAGGCAGAACCTGGGTGTTAGGTTTTGCATTTAGCCTCCATTACTTCCTAAATGTAGGAACACACATTTAATACATTCTAGACAGTCTATTCCCAGATAGCAAGTATAAATCTCTGATCTGGAAAGCATTGCATTCTAATTAAGATCTGCTAAACATCTTAAAAAGATCAGATTTACAAACATTCTAAATCATAAACGTCTCAAAGACATCTGCTGAATACTGGGTAGCTCAGCAAGTAAAGACGCTGACTACCACCCCTGGAGTCACGAGCTCGAAACCAGGGCGTGCTGAGTGACTCCAGCCAGGTCTCCTAAGCAACCAAATTGGCCTGGTTGCTAGGGAGGGTAGAGTCACATGGGTTAACCTCCTCATGGTCACTACAATGTGTGGTTCTCGCTCTAGGTGGGGTTCATGGTGATTTGTGCATGGATGCCGCAGAGAATAGCGTGAAGCCTCCACACGCACTATGTCTCCACAGTAACGTGCTCAACAATCCACGTGATAAAATGCACGGATTGACAGTCCTCCGCCACCCAGATTGAGGCGAGTCAACATGAGGACTTAGAGAGCATTGGGAACTGGGCATTCAATATTGGGGAGAAAATGAGAGAAACCCCCCCCCCCCCCCAAAAAAGAAAGAAACGTATTATAGACGTATTGGGTGAGCAAACAACCTAAAAAAATGCCACTTCCAGATGTAAACAAACACACATCAAATAGATGTCTTGGTGGTGTATGTGTCCTATTTGGGTAAGTTTGAAATGCTTAACTACTGTTCTCACTTTGTAATAAATAGACTAAAAACACTGAAAGCAAGCTAACGGTGTACGATCATTTTTTATTTTCCCAAGACTGACATATATTTCAAGGTACTAAGTTGTTTTATTTTCCTTACTGTAATTAATTTCAGTAGCTAGTTTTATATGAGGAAGTTTGTGGCATATTTTTACATTACAGTCAGTTTGGAAACAGCAAATCTCCTCGTGTTCAACATATTTAAGTACAGAAAATGTGCAAAGTCATGCTGCCATAAACAGATCCCAGTAATTTGAGCATTTCAATGGGGTTATTCACTTCTCGAAACAGTGGATCTCACAGAGTATCGCGAGATTTGGGGAAGCCTTATTTAAACGCCAACCACCAACGTGAGTTCAGTTCACTCATTCATTGACAGAAATCGGATACAGAACGGAAGGTATGCACTTTTGCAAACTTTTACATGTCTTTTTTTTATGAAAATGAGATGTGGAGGAAATATATATTTCGGAAATGTATATGTAGTTTCAGTCTGAATCTTTAGTTTTAAAAATGGAAAAGTGATTTAACACTTGGATGGTAACAGACATTTCTGATGTGTCAGTATTGACTTTATTTAAATGTGAATGGAAAATGCATTGTGAAATGTGACGCTGAGAACTGTTTTTCTCTTGCTACTTGTTGCACTTGAAAGTGTCCATGAAATGCGCGTTCAAGTTCATCTGATTTGATTGAACTTAAACTGAATCATGTGGTATAAGAACAAACTGAAGAGACTATATAGAAATATATACGTCAATACTAAGTTTAATAAACATGCCTTATAAATTGCGTTTCGTCAAAATTGCGCTAAAATACACAGTTTATTAATTTTCCAGTCCTGGCTTTGTTTTTTGCTTTTACACGCGTATTACGGAAGTTTGCTTGAGATCAAATGTTGCTAATTGAGGAAATATCGACGAAACGAAAGAAAAGGACTGTCGTAGTTTCCAGAGAACTAACTGTCAAATTCAATTCTATTCTATTCCTAAATGGTAATCAAGCATCATGTAGATTATAGTATTTTGAATTTACTCTTTTATGTACTGTATATACTATTAATAGCCTACTCATAGAGTTTCTTCCTCTGAAATGTGACATTAAAGGAATATTCTGGGCTCAATACAAGTTAGCTCAATCGACAGCATTTGTGGCATAACGTTGATTACCACAAAGAATAATTTCGACTCGTCCCTCCTTTTCTTTAAAAAAAGCAAAAAACTAGGTTACAGTGAGGCACTTACAATGGAAGTGAATGGGGCCCATTTTTGGTGGGTTTAAACAAAGAAATGTGAAGCTTATAATTTTATAAAAGCACTTACATTAATTCTTCTGTTAAAACTCATGTATTATTTGAGATGTAAAGTTGTTTAAATCATCATTTTTACAGTTAGTTTAAGGTTTTATGGTTTGTTGACATATTGTCATGACAACAAAGTTGTAAAATTGATTATAACTTTACACGGAAAAGGTACACTGTAAAAAAAAAATCCCGTTGTTTAAAAAACAAAAAAAAACAAAAAAAAAAACGCAGCTGTGGTTGCAGAATAATTTAGTAGAAAAATACAGTAAAAATGTAAAACAACAACCTGTAAATTTTACCGTTTAATACTGTTGTTTTTACGGTATATTTTACGGTACAGTACCATTGTTTATATTATTAAATAATAAACTTGATATTTTAACCTTCTGAAACTGTAAAAATCTGCTTTTTACTTTATAAGCTATTGTTAATCACTGTAGTAAATGACATGAAGTTCATCAATAGTGTCTCTTCCAGGAGTAATGACCAATAAACATGTAGAGACAGTGCTCAATGTCACTCACATAAACACTAAACACCATCAGGGTAACACATGTGAAATTAAAATAATGTAATAAACATTAACTAAACTACATCAAATATAACACAGAACACCCCAAAGTACATAACTGATATTAAAAATAAGAAGAAACAGGACTATTCCTATAAAATATAATGAAATATGATGGGTCACACAGGGAATTCGGGGAACGCCCGATTATTGTTTTTTTACTGTAATTTTAACAATAATTTACAGTAAAAAGTACATGTACTCTCTTGTTAAACAATTTAAATTTTAACCATTAATTATATGGGAAAATCATACTTTTTATTTTTAAACAACATTTTACCGTAAAACTACATGTATTGTCTTTTTAAATATATTTAAAAAAAATTAAGTATATATTACGGTAACTACTCGTTAACCAATTTACGTTTTTTTTACTGAAGCTTTTTTTTTTACAGTCTTTTACCGTTAAAATTCGGACATTTTTTACAGTGTAAGTAAGCGATATTATAGATTTGATTTACTCTAAAATCATGTTAACACACATATTGTTTATGTCTTGTGGTTATACTTTTGAAACAGAGTATTTTAACGTTTGCGGATTGGCCCCATTCACTTCCATTGTAAGTGACTCACCCCAGATTTTTGCTTTTTTTTTTTTTAAGAAAAGGTTTTACTTGTATTGAACCTGGAATTTTCCTTTAAACTTTTTTTGTTTGTTTGTTTTTTTTGTTTTTTTTACAAATTTCCTATAATACACGTTTCCTTTCCATATTGTTTTCTAAAATGAAATATATTTTCTTCTTTTCACTTTTGCAGAGAATGGCAGCTGGAAAAGCACATATTGGGAAGCTTGCTCCAGACTTCACAGCCAAAGCTGTGATGCCAGATGGACAGTTTAAAGATCTCAAGTTGTCTGACTACAGAGGTATGATCTGAACACCAGTGCAATGAAGAAGAGATGTCGATATACAAGCACAATGTCCTTTAATATATGATGCATGCCAAGTTAGTAAATTCTTTCAATATGTATTTAGAATGAAAATGTTAATTATATTGTGTAGAACTCTGAAAGAGGACATACTGTAGACCAGAAACTCTTGATCACACAATATAGACAATAATATTTTATTAGGAGTGTACCCAACATTTTAGGAGTGTCCCTAGGCCCCTGTGATAACTGCTTTGCTCTTGTTTGTAGGGAAGTATGTAGTGTTATTCTTCTACCCACTGGACTTCACTTTTGTGTGCCCCACTGAGATCATCGCCTTCAGTGATGCCGTCGAAGAGTTCAAGAAAATCAACTGTGAGGTCATTGGTGCCTCTGTTGATTCACACTTCTGTCATCTTGCCTGGTGAGCAAAGATAAAGATAAATAAAACTTGTCAGACTTAAACTCTTTAAATGTGATAAACTCTATTCTTAATAGTGAATGTTGTACAGTTGCCTAAAAAAACAATGGTCTTGAGTGCCACATTTTCAAATGTTTCTAGGTACAGTTGCATATTGCAGTGCTAAGCTGTGTACAGACAGTGTCCATTTGATATTTATGAATTTAACACTGAATAACATATGTGTGATCATAATAGGATAAACACCCCTCGGAAGCAAGGCGGTTTAGGACATATGAATGTCCCATTGGTGGCAGATTCCCTTCGCTCCATATCTCAAGATTATGGTGTACTTAAGGAAGATGAGGGTATTGCCTACAGGTATGGGCGACTGAATCCAGTATTAGTTTTTCTAGAACCATATATCATATACATTTTTTCTATTACTTCATAGTGATGAGTTTTGAATTAGAATAAAACAACACAGCTCTCTCTCTTAAATCGCTGTTGATTTCTGCTTTTTTTATGAGATGTTGCTTGATTCATTTAGTTTAATTTCTTCCTAACTCAGAGGTCTTTTCATCATTGATGACAAAGGCATTCTGAGGCAAATAACCATCAATGACCTGCCAGTGGGCCGATCCATTGATGAAACTCTGCGCTTGGTTCAAGCATTTCAGTTCACCGACAAACATGGAGAAGGTACAGCACATTTTCTAATCCCTAGACACAAGTGATATCATGATATCAGTTGGCAATACTTTTTGATTTTACAATACATACTACATATCATATGTACAGTTGAAGCCAGAAGTTTACATACACTTAGGTTGAAGTCATTAAAACTCATTTTTTTAACCACTCATCAGATTTAATATTAGCAAACTATAGTTTTGGCTAGTCGTTTAGGACATCTACTTTGTGCATGACACATGTAATTTTTCCAACAATTGTTTACAGACAGATCATTTCACTTTTAATTGACTATATCACAATTCCAGTGGGTCAGAAGTTTACATACACTAAGTTAACTGTGCCTTTTTAAGCAGCTTGGAAAATTCCAGAAATGTCAAGCCTTTAGCCAATTAACTTCTGATAGGAGGTGTCCTGAATTGGAGGTGTACCTGTGGATGTATTTTAATGTCTACCTTAAAACTCAGTGCCTCTTTGCTTGACATCATGGGAAAATCAAAAGAAATCAGCCAAGACCTCGGAAAAAACATTGTGGACCTCCACAAGTCTGGTTCATCCTTGGGAGCAATTTTCAAATGCCTGAAGGTATCACATTCTTCTGTATAAACAATAGTGTGCAAGAATAAACACCATGGGACCACACAGACATCATACCGCTCAGAAAGGAGATGCATTCTGTCTCCTAGAGATGAATGTACTTTGGTGTGAAAAGTGCAAATCAATCCCAGAACAACAGAAAATTGCCTTGTGAAGATGCTGGAGGAAAAAGGTAGACAAGTATCTATATCCACAGTAAAATGTGTCCTAAATCGACATAACCTGAAAGGCTGCTCAGCAAGGAAGAACCCACAGACTACAGTTTGCAAGTGCACATGGGAACAAAGATCTTACTTTTTGGAGAAATGTCCTCTGGTCTAATGAATTTTTTTTTTTTACTGTTTGGCCATAATGACCATCATTATGTTTAGAGGAAAAAGGGTGAGACTTGCAAGCCAAAGAATACCATCCCAACCGTGAAGCATGGGGGTGGCAGCATCATGTTGTGGGGGTGCTTTGCTGCAGGAGGGACCGGTACACTTCACAAAACAGATGGCATCATGAGGAAGGAAAATTATGTGGATATATTTAAGAAACATCTCAAGACATCAGCCAGGAAGTTAAAGCTCGGTCACAAATGGGTTTTCCAAATGGACAATGACCCCAAGCATACCTCCAAA
This sequence comes from Myxocyprinus asiaticus, assembly GCF_019703515.2. Lineage (NCBI taxonomy): Eukaryota > Metazoa > Chordata > Actinopteri > Cypriniformes > Catostomidae > Myxocyprinus > Myxocyprinus asiaticus. The sequence continues at coordinate 14,030,868 of NC_059349.1, read as the reverse complement.
GTTGTGTCAAAATGGCTTAAGGAAAACAAAGTCAAGGTATTGGAGTGGCCATCACAAAGACCTGACCTCAATTCGATAGAAAATTTGTGGGCAGAACTGAAAAAGCGTGTGCGAGCAAGGAGGCCTACAAACCTGACTCAGTTACACCAGTTCTGTCTGGAGGAATGGGCCAAAATTCCAGCAACTTATTGTGAGAAGCTTGTGAAAGGCTACCCAAAACATTTGACCCAAGTTAAACAATTTAAAGGCAATGCTACCAAATAATAACAAAGTGTATGTAAACTTCTGACCCACTGGGAATGTGATGAAAGAAATAAAATCTGAAATAAATAATTCTCTCTACTATTATTCTGACATTTCACATTCTTAAAATAGATTTGTGATCCTAACTGAACTAAGACAGGGAATGTTTTCTACGATTAAATGTCAGGAATTGTGAAAAACTGTATTTAAATGTATTTGGCTAAGGTGTATGTAAACTTCTGACTTCAACTGTACCATGTTATATCAAGGAGGTAGGGAGAAAAGTGTGCACATTTCAGCTTAGAAACCACTGCTACCATCTATGGCAGGGTCTAAGAGGGGGGGAGGGCCCTGCTACCCTGGTCTGATGAAGAGACAGGCACTTGACCACCCTAAAGATCCACCCCAACCCCCAGATCGCATCCTAATTATTTTATTAACCCAGTAAAAAACTCTGCCTTTTTTTGTTGCTTACTCCTTTCCCTAGTTTGCCCAGCTGGATGGAAGCCCGGAAAGGACACAATTAAGCCTGACGTCCAGAAAAGTAAAGACTTCTTCTCCAAACAAAATTAAATGCACAATACTGTGCAGCATAGTCTAAAAGGCCCTGTGCCAGGACTATCTATAGTACAAGAGTAACATAAGGTACTACTGGTTAGTCTAGAACATCTGTGTAGGAATGGTGTTAATTGTTATTTATATTGTTATATATATATATTGTGAGAAGGGAAGACATTAGGACCAAAGTGTATCATGGTCAAAACCAAATGTTTTGTAACATTTGAGTTAGTACGTACAAAGTGCGTTCCTTTTGTTGTGGAAAGAAATGTTTTATAGTGGGGACCAGCTTATTTGTATTGTATTGTCATCAAAATGCTTGCATTTCAAACAATAAACCATTTTTAAGCAATATTTTGCCTTTTTTGAATGAAAATTATTTTATTGTACAATTCAATTAATGTTGTAGGATTTCATGAATTGGAGTTGCTTTGTTTTTAATAGCACGGCAGAGAATAGATCCTTTTCACAGACTGTGATGATGCGTTTCAGCCTTTAGTAGCTTAAATCTAGCATTTAAATCTTTTTATTTTAATTATTTAGTGTAAATTTTATAACATTATGCTTTGTGCTATATTAAACTGGAATTGGTTTAATAATTTAGTTACCACAGCTTTGATGATGTTTCCAATACAGTTGCTGAGGAAGTGACTGTAAATTTGGCATCTTACTAATTTTGACTGTCATAATCCACCACAGCAAATGGGTAAGCAAAAATTATATTTGCTGTGGTCTCCCATTCACCGATATACAAATATACCCTGCAATAGTTTACTTCCTCATTTCAAACCCGGAAATGTTAAAAGGGTCTATACTGATGTAAAAAAGGAAAATCTTTATATGGATAAAAATAATTTTCATATCCGTTCCGGAGCGGAACTTCAATAAATTGCCCTTGAAGGTCTCTGCGCTGTTCTGTCTTTTCTGAGCGCTGAAGTAAATCAATTATTGTTAATTCACACATTTAATTCCGTTATTCATTTTATCTGACTCCAATTTTATATTAATCTGACTCCAATTTTAAGTTGACCTCTATTATTAATTTCTGATCATTCTTTTAATTTAAAATTTTTAGGTTATTTATTACTCTAAATCCTCTTCTATTAATTGTCCTTTTGATCTTTGGAGACTTACGCCGGCCATTATTAAATTACGTAAACCTCCCGAAAATGGATAGCCAGTTCCGTTCTTAGTCAGCGGTTGTAGGGTTAACTAATATCGTCTGGTTTGGCTTTTCTCATAACCAGACGATATTGCCGCTTAGTCATGTACATACAACTTGCAAAGACGGGCGGTGAGCAGTGACAGATTCTTTAAATGGCTTTCTCCTGAGTGGTTTCTCCTATATTAAAGCTCCAGTATGGTCTACTCTGGTCTATTGAAATTCAAATCCTACCCGGCTGTCCTAGGTGGTTGTCCTACCTGGTTGTCCTAGGTGGTTGTCCTACCTGGTTGTCCTGAGTGGTTTAAATTCAAACTGAGAGTCTTTAAATGGCTTCCTCCTATGTTAAAGCTCCAGTAATGATTTCAGAGGAATTCAGAATAAATCAAATAATAACAATTTATTTGTCAGGTAGGATATAAAACATTGTTGCAGAAATTCAAATCAAAGCCAATTTCACATGATCAGAATAAACAAGCATTACTAAAAATAAAAGACAAGTCAAAGAAACATACCTGACAAAACTACATGCAGCGGTACAGCATGGGAGATCTGTATACAGATTCCCAGAGCTTCGTGCCAACTTTCCTTAAGTATCTAGACAGAATAAACATTGTGTACCAAATGGTATTATCCTATGGACAATGAGGATTTGGGGGTGAATGGGTTCTTGACTTCCTGGGGTTTAATCTTGTTAACATACAGGAGATCATTTCAATTGTAGGTCAAGGAGAGGGAGACACCTCCAGAATTATGCAGTATTTGGCAAAGACCTTATAACTTTGTTACCATTCGTTTTATCAACATGGGAAAGAGACCACTATACCAGTCGCACAGAGACCTCTTAAATGATATCAAACACATACAGTTGCATTCTTTGTTTTCATGTTATTTGTTATATTTTTTACATATAAATCTTTTGTCTTTTGTGTTGGTCCAGAGCTGATGAAGGTGAGAAGGGGGAGAGAGAAGGGGGGGCAGCAAGGTGATTTGCAATTTATCACACGTGGTGATATTCAGGTGTAGATTTCAGCTTTTGTGAGAGAGTTCTATGATGTTGATTCTCGCAGAGTTCTTTGACTTTTACCGGAAATGGTGCCTTTTGGTTGTAGACATTCTGGTGCCAGCCTTACACTGACATTTTTTTTCATCAGTCCATAAGATTTATTCTAGAATAGATTTTTTTTTTTTTTTATATCCAAATCCATATTGATTGCTCAATTGGAAACATTTTAGTCTCGGATCACGCCCTGGTGAGTTTAAAGGTGTTGCCATATACAGAGAAAAAGAAATCATATAGTTGGTGCCTTAATGTGTCCCTTTTGCAAAATCCTGATTTCCAACAAATGTTAAAGACTGAAATCAGTGTTTATATGGAGACCAACTGGTCCTCAGAATCCTCTTGGGAGGCACTTAAGGCGGTTCTTAGGGGTCGGATCATACAGTATGCCTCATCCATTAAAATATCCAAGGCACAAGAACTTGTGGAGTTGGAAGGGAATATTAAAAGTGCCGAGGCAGAGCTGAAGCGCCGAATGTCGTCTGATGGCCTCAGAGAATTGACCCGATTGAAATATAGATATAATACTATTTTGTCACGGAAAGTGGAGTTTTGGTTATTCAGGGCAAGACAGTTATACTTTGAGTCGGGGGACAAAGCAGGGAAGCTTTTGGTTAGATATATTAAGCAGAGAGAGTCTCTTTCTATCATTCCCTCAGTGAAATCTGCTTGTGGTGATATATTTACCTCGGCTATTGATATTAATAATGCCTTTAAAGAGTTTTATTTTGATCTCTATAGTTCCAGGTCTTCATCCACTGATGAAGATATTAGGAACTTTGTGGAACCATTAGATCTTCCTAAACTGACAACTGAGCAAAAAAACTCTCTTGATTCTGAGATAACCTTGGAGGAGCTTGACGAGGTAATTAAAGCCTTGCCTACAGGCAAGTGGGGCCTGACGGCTTTTCCTCTGAGTTTTTCAAATCTTTTGCTACAGAACTGGCTCCACTTTTGTTAGAAGTTTATACTGATTCATTAAAGAATGGAAAGCTTCCGCCAACCATGACACAAGCCCGGATCAGTCTGATTTTAAAAAAGGACAAAGATCCAAGCGAGTGTAAAAGTTACCGCCCAATTTCCCTGATCCAATTAGATGTAAAAATTTTGTCCAAAATTCTGGCTAATCGATTAAGTAAAGTTATGACATCACTTATACATATAGATCAGGTGGGATTTATTCGGGGCTGTAGCTCTTCTGATAACATCAGGCGGCTTATCAATATTATGTGGTCAGTAGCGAATGATCAATCTCCGGTTGCTGCCATCTCTCTTGACGCCAAAAAGGCATTTGATATGGTAGAATGGGATTATCTTTTTAAGATTTTGGAAATGTATGGGTTCGGGAGTACATTTATTGGTTGGATTAAGTTACTTTATAGACACCCTGTAGCAGCGGTACAAACAAATGGGTTAATTTCAGATTATTTTACTTTGGATAGAGGCACCCGGCAGGGTTGCCCTCTTTCCCCATTATTGTTCTGTCTTGCCCTGGAACCATTAGCAGCCGCGATAAGAAAAGAGGATGATTTTCCAGGGGTGACGGCGGGAGGTGTGGCGCATAAGCTTCTGCTTTATGCAGATGATATTTTGTTATTCGTCTCTGACCCCACTAGATCTATGCCTTGCCTCCACAGAATTATTAACTCCTTTTCCAAATTCTCAGGATACAGAGTCAATTGGTCTAAATCCGAAGCTTTGGCTTTGATAGCGTACTGTCCAGTAATGGCCTTCCAGCCGGGTGCCTTCCAGTGGCCCAAACAGGGAATTAAGTATTTGGGAATTTTATTCCCAGCAAATTTGTCTGATTTAGTCAGAGTTAATTTTGATTCCTTAATAAAAAGGTTTTCGAACGATGTGGGCAGGTGGGCTTCGTTACACTTATCGATGATTGGGAAGGTTAATGTTATTAAAATGAATTATATTCCAAAATTCAACTACCTGCTACAGTCTCTCCCTGTAGATGTCCCCCTCTCTTATTTCAAGCAATTTGATAGCATAGTGAAGTCCTTCATTTGGAATGGTAAACGTCCCACGTTAAATTTCAGTAAATTACATAGGCCGATTGACAAAGGTGGATTAGGCCTACCCAAGATTTTGTTTTATTATTATGCATTCAGTCTTAGACATTTGGTTCATTTGTCGCTTCCACCTGAGAGAGCTTCTCCCTGGTTTTGTATTGAAAAGGAAGTTATTGCCCCATCTCGCCACTGCAAAGCCTTTCGATTAAACTAGCTGGAGAGGTTAAGTCGCACCCCGTTATTTTGCATTTACACTCGATATGGACAAAAGTGTCCAGAGTGTTTAATTCTGATATTTATTTAAACGTAGCCTCGAGCATATGGCTGAACCCTAAACTATGTATTAATAAGTCCCCTTTCTGTTGGTCAGATTGGATTGTGAGGGGGGTTAATACACTTGGTGACCTGTATGAGGGTGGGGTAATGAGATCTTTTGAAAATTTGATTCAACATTTTGGGATTCCCAGATCTCAATTTTGTAAGTATTTACAGCTGCGCCACCTGCTCTGCTCTATTTTTGGGAGTGGCATACACCCCCCTAGAGCAGCAGATACTCTGGAAGTTGTGATTGCTGCTTTTGGGAAGGGTCATGAGGCATCAGTGTATTACTCCCTGTTAATTCAGAGTCTGGGGGACGAAGCTTTAAATTCTCTCAAAAGATTATGGGAGGAAGATTTAAATTTGTTATTGGAAGAGGGAGAGTGGGCTAGGATCCTAAAAAACATCAGGTCTGCATCTAAAGATGCAAGGGTTCGCCTCATGCAATTTAAGATTTTACATAGATTTTATTGGACCCCCTCTAGATTGTACAGGATTGGTCTTAAAGACTCACCCACCTGCTGGCGATGCCAGTCAGAAGACAGGGACATAACCCATGTTTTTTGGGGTTGTATTAAAATTCAGGAATTTTGGTTGAGGATCCAGTGTTTTGTGTGTGACGTCCTGGACACTTAGTTTTCATTTTGCCCCAGACTTTGTATTTTGGGTGATGGAGGGGTCCTGAATATAGGAGATATATATGAAAAGCTGGGTACTAACCAGCGTGATGATTGGCAGACAGCTAATCCTTAGGGGTTGGAAGTCAGCTGATGCACCCTCATTTCGTGAGTGGGGCACCGAGTTGGGTAAAGTGGCAGCTTTCGAAGAGATGACTTCCAGACGGCAGGGGAATCTGTCGAGTTATGGCAGAAAATGGGGCAGTTATTTGTCTCATTTGGAGAGGTCCTAGAGGGGAGCAGTGGAGGGAGACAATTGTATTTATTTATTTATTTATTTTAATTTTTAATTTTTTCTTCTTCTTTCACTATATGTTGAACTTTGTCTTTTTTTTTTCTTTTTTTTTTAATGTACGATTTGTGTGTCTGTTTATATGTGGGTATTTATTTTATATTTGTGATGGCGGGGAGTGGGTGGGTGGGTGTTATAAATGGTTTTAAGTTGATTCCTAATGTATAATTTTGTGGTTAAATTTATTCTTGTCTGTCTTGGAATCAATAAAAAATGTTAATAACAAAAAAAAAAAAGGGTCTATACTGTCCAATGTAATTACAACACTGGCTAATTAAAGGGTAAATTCACCCCAAAATGTAAATTCTCTCATCATTTTCTCACCCTCATGCCATCTAAGATGTGTATGATGTTCTTTCTTCTGCAGAACACAAATGACGATGTTTAGAAGAATATTTCAGCTCTGTAGGTCCATTCAGTGCAAGTGAATGGTGACCAGAATTTTCAAGATCCAAAATGGAGATAAAGTCAACTTAAATTTAATCTATGTGACTCCAGTGGTTTAATCAATGTCTTCTAAAGTGATCCAGTTGGTTTTAGGTGAGAACAGACTCCTTTTCACTGTACATCTTGACAGCAGTCTCCTTGGCGATCATGATTTCATGCTTGATTACAGTTGCTATAACACCATCTAGTGCAGAAACTGCAATGGCAAGATGTAAAGAGTTATATTTTGGTCTGTTCTCACCCAAACCCAACTGGATCCCTTCAGAAGACATTGATTAAACCACTGGAGTCTTAAAGGTGCACTCAGTAATTCTTTTCCTCATTAAAAAAAGTTTAACACCTAATGACATGAATTGTAATTTTGCAATGTTTATAGGAAATCATGAGCACTCACATTAAAATGAAGACTCCAGTCATATCAGTAACCTTATAAAGTCTGTTTTATTCTACTTGGAGAGGGTCCGCACACGGGGCTGCCATTAGAATTACATGACTGAATACTACTCGCTTAATCTCAGTAACCATCCTGTTATTTGACACTTTCACTCACTGATTGAAGTAATCATGGCTGACTGTGAATGCTAAATTTCTTCAATGGCATCTGTAACTGAAAACTATTGATTTTAAATTATGCTGCATCCAAGCCGTGAGGTTATAAGTCCAAGATGACACAAAGACATAAAGTGCACCTTTAAAGATTACTTTTATGCTGACTTTATCTCGTTTTTGGAGCTTTTGGAGTTCTGGTCACCACTCATTTGCAATACATGGACCTACAGAGCTGAGATATTCTTCTAAATATCTTCGTTTGTGTTCAGCAGAAGAAAGAAAGTCATACACATCTGAAATGGCATGAGGGTGAGTAAATAATGAGAGAATTTTCATTTTTGGTGTGAAATATGCCTTTAATATTAATGTTTGAGGTAGTTATTAATATAGAAAAGATTGACACATTTCTCCTATTTTCTGGTCAAATGCGAACTGTGCTAATATCTGTTATTGTGAGGTTATAGCGCCACGCCACCTCGGGAGTCTGTTCGTCTGTGGACTCGAGTTTGCCGCCAAATGTGCGTGACTGTGACAGATCATAGATGTCGCTTCTGGCGCGAGCGTTCCTCAATACAACGTTCAGAAATTTACCTCAGAAAGTTATCGACTTATTATTTGCACCGTACCTTGCAACTACAGTAATAAACGCTCATATTTATCACATAATACTTTGCCTTACATAAACATCGAGACATCAATTAAATTAGTAACCTATTTTACTTTATACTGGTGCCTGAAGCGTCATAAAGTGGGTCATTTCAGTGTCTGGCTAACTCAGACATGCCAACCAGACAAAACAAACGAACAAATGAGTGCTGAGGTGATATACAAAGTCAATAAATACACACTACAGTGTGAACCTTATAGCAAGTCCTGTCATTACTCAAATACACAACTCTGAAATGCATTAGAGATATTTCGATCTGTTTGTGGTTGACTGGTTTCAGTTTAGTTAACGTTAAAATTTCAGTTATTGTTACTACGGTTATTTGTATCAGAATACTAGCTGAGACTACTGTTAAATAATACGAATATCTTTCTAAAACAGTGTCTGAAGCTTAGAATAGGATACATTATGGTAATCTGGTAATCTTTATTGAGTACCGTACAACCACAGTACTTTTTGTAACGGTATTTATTGTAATATTTAAATTGAAATGTTTTTTAAAACCCACTAATAGTCATTTTATTTGTCTTAAGCACAACACTCATTTTGTCATTGTAAATGTTACTCTAAATTTACACAATATTGCGATTCTTTATGTACAGAAATATAGTTTACAGTGAAAGACTGGACATGTGACTGGTTGATGTTCATTGTGTATTTCACTGATGTTCTTCACACAGTGGACCAGTTTATTTCAGCAGGAGCCGAAGACTGAGGCTCAGTCACTAGTCTTCATCAAACATTGAAGTCTTCATTGGTTGTAGCAGTTTCCTCCATCACCTATCTGCGTGGGATATTTCCAGAGGACTCCTACAGATTCAGATACCTGGAAGGTGATACACATGGATGCATAACCTGGCTGAGTCATTTTTTTCTCCCTCGAAATGTTCAGATTGCCTTATACATTTAATTAACTTATCAAAGATGCAGCATAAAAACATACTGAAATGTGTTTATTAGAGCAATTTGTGAAGCACTTCAGCAGGTGTCTTCCCAATAGTCTTGAAGACAAAATCATATGTCATGTGGCTTAAAAACAGCATTTCTTTAAAGACTGCCCTTTCATTTCCAACAGTGCATTATGTTGTAGTTTTTTTCTGTAAGGTGAGAAAGTGAAAGAAAATATATTGTTACTATATGGCAACACTGTACCATACAGGGTTAAAATGCATTATACAAAATGAATCACATCTATACATTTGTCCTTCAAGGCTGATGGGATGTTTAGATGCTTTGGAGAAGATATATGTAAGACACATGCATCATATTTGGATATAAACCTTTAATCACTACTAATCAAGTTCTTCATATTTTACAGCTTCAGATTGTGCTTATTGGGGTCAGTATGCATAAATACATGTTATTTATTTGTATCTGTCTTGTAAATACACATTATATATAATGGTAACACTTTACAATAAGGTTCCATTCGTTAACATTAGTTAATGCATTAGGTATCATGAACAAACAATGAACAATTTATTTTATACCGGATTTATTAATCTTTGTTAATGTAAGTTACGAGAAATACAATTGTTCATTGTTTGTTCATAGTCCATTAACTAATATTAACTAATACAGCTTTTGATTAAAAAAAAATGTACATTCATATTAATAAGTGCTGTAAAAGTATTGATCATTGTTAGTTCATGTTAACTAATGTTGTGAACTAATGTTAACAAATGGCACCTTATTGTAAAGTGTTACCTACGTACAGGTGCATCTCAATAAATTAGAATGTCATGGAAAAGTTCATTTATTTCAGTAATTCAACTCAAATTGTTAAACTCGTGTATTAAATAAATTCAATGCACACAGACTGAAGTAGTTTGAGTCTTTGGTTCTTTTAATTGTGATGATTTTGGCTCACATTTAACAAAAACCCACCAATTCACTATCTCAAAAAATTAGAATACATCATAAGACCTTAAAAAAAAACATTTTTAGTGAATTGTTGGCCTTCTGGAAAGTATGTTCATGTACTGTATATGTACTCAATACTTGATAGGGGCTCCTTTTGCTTTAATTACTGCCTCAATTCGGCGTGGCATGGAGGTGATCAGTTTGTGGCACTGCTGAGGTGGTATGGAAGCCCAGGTTTCTTTGACAGTGGCCTTCAGCTCATCTGCATTTTTTGGTCTCTTGTTTCTCATTTTCCTCTTGACAATACCCCATAGATTCTCTATGGGGTTCAGGTCTGGTGAGTTTGCTGGCCAGTCAAGCACACCAACACCATGGTCATTTAACCAACTTTTGGTGCTTTTGGCAGTGTGGGCAGGTGCCAAATCCTGCTGGAAAATGAAATCAGCATCTTTAAAAAGCTGGTCAGCAGAAGGAAGCATGAAGTGCTCCAAGATTTCTTGGTAAACGGGTGCAGTGACTTTGGTTTTCAAAAAACACAATGGACCAACACCAGCAGATGACATTGCACACCAGATCATCACAGACTGTGGAAACTTAACACTGGACTTCAAGCAACTTGGGCTATGAGCTTCTCCACCCTTCCTCCAGACTCTAGGACCTTGGTTTCCAAATGAAATACAAAACTTGCTCTCATCTGAAAAGAGGACTTTGGACCACTGGGCAACAGTCCAGTTCTTCTTCTCCTTAGCCCAGGTAAGACGCCTCTGATGTTGTCTGTGGTTCAGGAGTGGCTTAACAAGAGGAATACGACAACTGCAGCCAAATTCCTTGACACGTCTGTGTGTGGTGGCTCTTGATGCCTTGACCCCAGCCTCAGTCCATTCCTTGTGAAGTTCACCCAAATTCTTGAATCGATTTTGCTTGACAATCCTCATAAGGCTGCGGTTCTCTCGGTTGGTTGTGCATCTTTTTCTTCCACACTTTTTCCTTCCACTCAACTTTCTGTTAACATGCTTGGATACAGCACTCTGTGAACAGCCAGCTTCTTTGGCAATGAATGTTTGTGGCTTACCCTCATTGTGAAGGGTGTCAATGATTGTCTTCTGGACAACTGTCAGATCAGTAGTCTTCCCCATGATTGTGTAGCCTAGTAAACCAAACTGAGTGACCATTTTGAAGGCTTAGGAAACCTTTGCAGGTCTTTTGAGTTGATTAGCTGATTGGCATGTCACCATATTCTAATTTTTTGAGATTGTGAATTGGTGGGTTTTTGTTAAATGTGAGCCAAAATCATCACAATTAAAAGAACCAAAGACTTAAACTACTTCAGTCTGTGTGCATTGAGTTTATTTAATACACGAGTTTCACAATTTGAGTTGAATTACTGAAATAAATGAACTTTTCCACGACATTCTAATTTATTGAGATGCACCTGTATATAATGTATGACTCTTGGATTTACAGGCGCACGCAAACCCAGATAACAGCAATGTGAGTTTACAGTTCTATGTAACTTTAATATGACTGTTCTTAACCTCAAATGTTTTGTAACTTATGTGTTTCTCTTGTCTTAGCATGTGATTGAGTCCTCAGCAAGTTCAGGTACTCAGAGCAGGGACTGGAGAAAGACATCCTGAGGTATTATTCTTAAAGCTGTCATGCATTATTTGTGCATTAAGGCCTATTCAAACCAAGCACGAACAGACCTGATATTTCAAGCTTGTTGATGAGTATATAGTGTATCTGTAGAATAGATTTCCTATAGTTTGCATTTCTTGTATGTCTTCAATTGGTGACTGCAAAATGACATACTGTTGGAGGCAATAACATGAGTTAAAACATTCAGGTCTGAGAAGACTTTACTCATCATTTCATATAATCATTCTCAATAAAGTATTATTTTGCATGGATTCCCCAGAATTGTTCATTTTTACTTTCTTAATACATGTTCATAATCTTATTGTACACTTTTTTATCAGTACACATTATTTAAAAGAAAAAGTGTTTGGAATCTTTCATCAAAATGTAATAACATAATAATGTGTCACTACATAATAATAATTTTAAATGAGCTGCGAATGCGCTTTCAAGTTGACTAAGTGCGACGATAGGCAACATTGTCCTCGCCTCTCTTCTTCATTTAAGGAATGAGAATGTTGAAGTAAAAGTGACCATGGACGACACTAAGAATGCTTCAATCCTCCTGATCAGGAAGCTGTTCCCCCTCATGGAGAATCTCGAGGCTCTGCCCGATGCCGTTTACCTCAGTATGAAACTCTACTACAGTGATGATGGTAAAACAAACATCTGCCACTTTGAGCAAACACAGCTGCCTGCACATCCTTCTGCAATATGTTGAGATTCATAGTGGAGGTTTATGTAAAGTTTATTGGAGAGTTAGAAATAGTACTAAATAGCTGTAGTGGCAAAAGCTAAACGTTGAACCTAAAAACTATAATTAGTACTTCAGAAGCTATCCAATGTTAACCTTTTGTGATCAGGATATTGATAAATGGAGGATGTGGCTTTTGTTTCTCTCGCAATTTGAAAAAAATGAGTGACACCCCCTGAATATGAGCCGCCAGGATTTAAGGCAGGTGTATATGTCAATCTGTGGTTTGAGGGAACTGCAGTGCACTTCAGAGTGGGTGATGTGCAGTCTCGCTTACACACCATGAAGCTGCGTGTGGCGGCAGCACAGAGTCGTCTAGGGAAGCTACAGGAGGGCGGTCAGCTGAGCTAGAACAGCAGAAAAGGTGCAAAGCAGAGAAAATTTGATTTTAATTATAGCAGTTATATAGAATAAGCTTTGATATTTGATCAATCGACTTGATTCAGATCATAGAGGTCTTTCCCCTTTTTTGTGACAGGTGACCAGAGACTGCTGTGACCATGATCTGCCATTTGAGGATGGTATGTATTTTATCTAAAGGTTTTCCTTCTGAAGATCTGCTTTGTGGAGTGTTTGCTGAATGTTTTGAAATCTTTTGTAGAGTCCACTGCACAGTTTAAGCTACCCAAAAAAACTATTACAAAGGTATGACGACGTTAAAGTGTGTTTTTATTATTTATTTCATTGATTATTTCTTATTGTTCATTTGCAGAGAAAACATGTGGGGGGCAAACTGGCAAGCAGAAAAAAGAAATCCTTTAAAAAATACAAATAAAACTATAAACAGTTAATAATGCATTTTTTCAGAGATTAATTTAGGGCTTATGTCAATGTTTAAAAACTTGATGGTAGTGCACATTGCATACATTTTTGACCGAGTGGTTAGTTCTTGAGATTTTATTTTTCTCATATTGTGGGAGAATCCATGGTTGCAAAACACATGACACATTAGCTGTTCATTACAGGTCAGAGCATGTACATAAAATAAACAGTACTTCAGACTACCTCTTATTACATGGGGTATTTCTTCATTATACATAAGCTCTCTAATTACATTAATGTACAGCCTCTTGTCATGAGGTCAAAAATATTGTGCAAAAATAGTGTTTCCTTAAACAACAAGTGATAAAATCAGACCAACCAAAGTATCAGTAATGTGACAAATGTCACACCTTTAAATATTGATAAAAAAAGTGTACGATAAAAAAAACATACACTATATGCACTTAATGCCAAAACCTTCAAATTATAGCTATTTAATAATCAAATATAGTGGCACTGTTTCATTAGAGGAATTTTCTGTGTTAAATACAAGTTAAGCTCAATCGACTATTTGTGTCACACTAAATGTACTGTATTAACATGATGTTAGTGTGACTTTAATGTTTAAGTCTTGTGGCTATACTTTTGACATTTATGGCTGGCCCCTTTCACTTCCACTGTAATTGCCATGCTGTAATTACGATTTTAAAAAAAATTTAAAACTTGAATTAATAAGTTACGTTTTTGTGGTAATCAAAATTATGCCACAAATGATGTCGATTGGGCTTAAACTGCACTGAACCTGGAACATTGCTTTAAATTAAGGCAGTTTGCACAATCTTCACTCATTAAGAATCATAGCATCATATCAGCACAGGCACTTAATTGTGATATATTCACAGACAGCTGTCATTACTTGACAGAAAATGATCTTAATAGAGCAAACAGAACTGTGCAAAATCAGGAACTGCGTGTGTGAGTCTTAAAGCTACATGAGTGCTTGACAAAGATCTTGCAGTAAGGTCGAATCATTAATCTATGACCAGAATACATCTGGCCGACATTCAGAAAAGACTATCCACATCACCCATCTCCACAATCACAGTCTTCAACTGAGAGTAAAATTCAATGGTCACCTGGCCATTTTCTCTTCCAATACCTGAAATCAGATAGCAGGAAATGTTAGAGTCAACATGCAAAAACAAGCAAAAAAAAACACAATCAGTAACTTCACCTGAGGCCTTGTATCCTCCAAATGGCACCTCCACAGGGGTGATATTGTAGTTGTTGATGAAGCAAGATCCAGCCTGCAGGTTTTCTATAACACGATGGGCTCTCTTAACATCTCTATTGAGAAAGAAACAGACAGAAAAAGGAAACTGAGCAAATGTTCCAATCTAGCTCTGTTGTCTTACAAAAATTCCACGTCAATGTTTGTTCCACAAATAAAAGCAGCGGTCACTTTACTTAGTAAAGACTCCTGCAGCCAGACCCAGAGTGCTGTCATTGGCTCTCCGAAGAACCTCTTCCTCTGTGTCAAAAGACATTACTGACATCACAGGGCCAAATATTTCCTCTCTGACGCATGTCATGTCATCTGTGCAGCTGCCTAAATGTAAAAGTCATGAATAAAAACAGAAAAGAGATAGTAAGAGGGAATATGGCTTATCTAGATTCATTTCAGGAACATCACGGTACAAAACATGGTTTGGTGATCCAATCAGAGGAATGAGAAATGTTGAATGTTTCTGTAACACAACACCTTAAAACATCAGCTGTCAATAGATTTAACAACTCACCCAGCACACATGGTGTCATGTAGTATCCATCTTTTAGTTTAGTATCTGCAGGGGTGAAGGGCTCCCCTCCACAGAGAACTCTGGCTCCCTATCAGTCAGTACACAGTCAAGACAACTACATTACAACTCATATCATACAGCAAACAATACAATAATGCTACTATATGAATGTTTACTACCGAACATTTATGTGTCGTACATCCATGGCCTCTATACCTCTTTTTTAGCTTGGTTCACATATCCCAACACCTTGTCCAGGTGGGGTTTGCTGACCAGAGCTCCCATACGAGTCTCATCCAGCAGAGGATCTCCTATCTGGATGGCTTTAGTTCTTCTTACCACTTCTTTCAAGAACTGAGGAAGAATTGAGCTATGCACATAAACCCTTGTGCCATTACTGCACACCTAGATGGGGGAAAACAAAGCAAAAAATCTGAATTAAGACATGAATGTTTGGTTAATATTACCTTTTTTATTTCTTTTTTTTTTTTATGAAGCACAATATATCACAATATTGGGGAATTATTTTTTAAAATCATATTAGATGACAATAAATTTCCCATTAAAACAGAGTACTCTTATGCCAGACCTCAAATTAACTAATCATTCCAATCTTGTGAATAATAATAAGCCTTATTCCTTATTAAATCTCATCTGGTGAAATATCTATTTATACAAAACTCTTCATCTGGTGAATATATAGGCTATAAAAAGCTTAATTTGGTAAATACCTAAATATAGAGAATTGTAACAGCCAAGTCTCCATTATCTGCCTTTTCCACCACCTTTGGGCTGAGCAAAATACATTTGAAGTCAGAAGTTCACATACACCTTATCCAAATACATTTAAACTCAGTTTTTCACGATTCCTGACATTTAATCATAGAAAACATTCCCTGTCTTAGGTCAGTTAGGATCACTATTTTATTTTAAGAATGTGAAATGTCAGAATAATAGTAGAAAGAATTATTTATTTCAGCTTTTATTTCTTTCATCACATTCCCAGTGGGTAAGAAGTTTGCAAACACTTTGTTAGTATTTGGTAACATTGCCTTTAAATTGTTTAACTTGGGTCAAAAGTTTTGGGTAGCCTTCCACAAGCTTCTCATAATAAGTTGCTGGAATTTTGGCCCATTCTTCCAGACAGAACTGGTTTATCTGAGACAGGTTTGTAGGCCTTCTTGCTCACACAAGCTTTTTCAGTTCTGTCCACAAATTTTCCATCGGATTGAGGTCAGGGCTTTGTGATGATCACTCCGATACCTTGACTTTGTTGTCCTTAAGCCATTTTGCCACAACTTTGGAGGTATGCTTGGGGTCATTGTCCATTTGGAAGATCCATTTGCGACCAAGCTTTAATTTCCTGGCTGGTGTCTTGAGATATTGCTTCAATATATCCACATAATTTTCCTTTCTAATGATGCCATCTATTTTGTGAAATACACCAGTCCCTCCTGCAGCAAAGCACCCCCACATGATGCTGCCACCCCCATGCTTCACGGTCGGGATGGTGTTCTTCAGCTTGCAAGCCTCACCCTTTTTCCTCCAAACATAACAAAGGTCATTATGGCCATTGTGTTTCATCAAACCACAAGATCTTTGTCCCCATGTACACTTGCAAACTGTAGTCTGTCTTTTTTATGGCGGTTCTGGAGCAGTGGCTTCTTCCTTGCTGAGCAGCCTTTCAGGTTATGTCGATATAGGACCAGTTTTACTGTGGATATAGATACTTGTCTACCTGTTTCCTCTAGCATCTTCACCAGGTCCTTTGCTGTTGTTCTGGGATTGATTTTCACTTTTCACACCAAACTATGTTAATCTCTAGGAGGCAGGATGCATCTCCTTCCTGAGCGGTATGATGACTTTGTGGTCCCATGGTGTTTACTACTGTAGTGTTAACACGCATGGTGTTGCGTACTATTGTTTGTACAGATGAACGTGATACCTTCAGGCATTTGGAAATAGCTCCCAAGGATGAACCAGACTTGTGGAGGTACACAATTTTTGAAACAATCTGTCTGTAAACACTTGTTGGAAAAATTACATATGTCATGCACAAAGTAGATGTCCTAAACGACTTGCCAAAACTATAGTTTTCTAATATTAAATCTGTGGAGTGGTTAAAAAAAATCAGTTTGAATGACTTCAACCTAAGTGTATGTTAACTTCTGTCTTCAACTGTATATCAAATATTAATGATATAACTGTGAGGATTTTGTTGACTATATTAAATTAAGCAATATCGTGTATATCGTAATGATTTTTATGCGCTTTTTATTTGACCATTAAAGGTGCACTCAGTAACTTTTTTGTTAGTTTTATTTGAAAAGCATAATTCCATATAGTTTTCAGTTAAGGATGCTATTGTAGAAATTCACTATTCACAGTCTGCCATGATTAAATTAATCCATGAGTGAAAGTGTCCAATAACTGGGCGGTTACTGAGATTAAGTGAGTAGTGTTCGGCTGGTCACGTGTTCCTAACATGGCAGCCCCCATGATGGGAACCCTCGCCATGTAGAATAAAACAGCTTTTATACAGTTACTGATATGACTACAGTCCTCATCTTGTGTGAGTTTTCATGATTTTATACATATGTTTCAAAATTACAATTCATTTCTTTTGGAGTAAAGTTTTTTAATGAGGAAAAAAAAATACTGAGTGCACCTTTAAGTTTCATAAAAAGTGCAGCAGTAGACTAATCCTTCAGGGCTGCACAATTAATTAAAATACAGTAACATCAAAATGGCAAGTTGGGCATATGTGATTAATAAACTGCAAAAGGCTGCAATTTAAAGACAGATAAACATGTCAGTGTGCGCTTCAGAATACACCGGCGATACACTGATCTGTGTGCGTGTGCGTGTGCATGGCAGCACTCTCATAGCAGTTCACGTGCATTGTGACAGAAAAGTACTTGCAGGTTCGTGGCACAGTATAACATAAAAGGAGGAGATGACAGTGTTTTATCCAATACACTGCACTTCCAGTGTCAAATTAAAAGCCTCATAATTCAGTATTATATTAAAATGATAAATTTGACTTGGTCACACAGTAGTAATTTAGTTTTATGCAATATTCAACTGGATTTCAAAACATAAATGGAGTAGTTTTTGCACACCTTTGCACACTGATTTAAAAAAAAAAAAAAAAGAGCAAATACATAATTAACCAGACATATATTGAATATTGTCAGTAGGCTAAAACAAATATAGAGATAAAATATGTGAAGCCATATTGCCCAGCCCTAGTTATCAGTATCGGCAAAATCCACTATCGGTCTACCTCTAGTCATTTACATTAAAATAATTATTTTTATTGGCTAATCTTTATCTAAATTGCATCCTTAACAACAATAGTACAATCATGGTAGACACACTTGTTGGACATATTTGACTGATTACTGGGTCTCTTTCTACTTATTTAAACAAGTACAGAGGGATAAGCAATGTGCATGCTAGTTTTTGTCTTCAGAACCCCAATACACTACCTGGCCTTGAGACAAGAAGTTGGCCATAAGTGCTCCTCGAACAGCATTTTCTAGGTCACTGTCCTCAAAGATGATCAGTGGAGATTTACCACCAAGCTCCAGTGTCACTGGTTTCACCCCTCTGGAGGCCATTTCCATAATCTGTTGGGCCAAAATGTGCAATTAAACACAGTTGCATAGCAGGATAGCATTAAGTTGTACTGTTAGTAACCCTGTCAACAGGGGGTAACATTTCTGGTATACAGTATACAAAACTAATCACTACCACTGAAATGATTGGGGAAGTTATAAAACCAAATGCATAAATGTGGAGATTTTTCAATTTCAGTTTTCATGCTCATCAGCATCTAGCAATCTCAGTGACAACTACCATTGCTGCTTGAGTACACTTACTTTCTTGCCTGTGGGCACACTTCCTGTGAAAGAGACCTTAGCCACAGTAGGGTGATGACACAGCTGAGATCCCGTCTCTACTCCACCCTGCACCACATTAAACAGGCCCTCTGGAGCCCCAGCTTGTGAATAAATCTCAGCCAGCAGGACTGCAGTCACTGGGGTCACCGGTGACGGCTTGAACACCATAGAGTTGCCTGCAATTGTACTGTAATGTTAGACATTAACAATCAACACCGTAAATGGAGCACTGAGTGAACAAAGGAAGCATTAAGCAAATAAAGTTTTTTAGTTTTAACCAGGAAAGAGAGTTTGTTTAAATCCCCAACCCAGATATAAGTAATAGTATCAGTTATGTTTGACTTAGCAGTTGAGCAACAGGAACTACTAAGGAAAAGAATATACCACTATTGGTATAACTAAACTTCACACCAATAGAACTTCTCTTCATACCGCAAGCAATTGCTGGGGCAGATTTCCAGGCTGCAATCTGGAATGGGTAGTTCCAGGCTCCTATTCCCACACAAACACCAAGCGGCTCTCGACGTGTATAGGCAAATGAACCTCCGGGTAACTGAACATGCTGACCTGAGAAAGAAAAGAGTGTATATTCTCATTAAGTCCAAATACACAACCATTCTTTGAATTTAATGGGATAAAATGCATTCTTTGTTGTCATGCATCTTTCCAATTTGGTATCTGATAGGTTTTTATTGGACTTAAGGCCACTACTTGTGTTTGGAAATGCAATAAACTGCACAGTGGACATCTGAGGAAGAACTGAGATGATGATCGATGTTCTGTCAAACCAACTCACCTGAAAGGGTTGTGGCTTGTCCTGCAAAATACTCAATGCAAAGTCTGGCTGAGTCCACATCTAGACGAGCTTCTGTGATGGACTTCCCATTATTGACCACCTCTAACTCAGCAATCTCTTCTCTTCTTTTCTATTCTCAACAAGGACATTTTCTGACAGATCAGGCTCAAACTTTCTTCAATCAATACAACACTATGATACTGTATTCAGAGGAGGAATGTATTAGGATGCGTTCAGATCTACCTCAATCAGTCTAGCCGCCTCTAGCATGACTCGGGCTCTTTCCATGCCAGCCAGTTTACTCCACACTGTGAAAGCAGCACTGGCGCTCCTAACAGCTATATCAACCTCTGCTGCCCCGCAAGCTTGCAGCTGGCACATGACACGACCTTTCACACACATGTTCATCAGAATATTCACAACAGAATTAAAGCCTGTACTGTTTTTCAATAGAATAACATGCTGTATTGAAGACATCCATTTTTAAAGGTACAGGCACGGCCAAATGTGACCCTGATCATGTGACAGGGCAAAGTCTGAATGGGCCCTTTAGAGGGATGAAATGAAGAAAAAAAGAGTTTTGCAAGTACATTACCTGTTGCAGGCTCATAAACTGGCTCAGGTTTACTTTTCACATCTTTAAGGTTGACTCGGCCACCACACCAGAAGTTCAGTGAATCTTTGATTTGAAGGGTTCCTGAAGATGCACTCCTGGTCCCAGTCCAGTTCAGGGCCGCCCGGAGACCTGGGGCTAGGTGAAAGCTCAGCTGGGGCATCCTAACACTATACTTTGACCTCCTGGAAGAGTGTAAGTCTTTTTTTGAAATTGCACCATAAAATAGCTTTACAATGTTAAGACTACATTCGAGCGTAAGTACAAATACAAAAATATTCTAGAGCAAAACAAAAGTATAATTACAATAGAAAAATTTAAATAACTTTATTTATAATTGACTATCGAGATAATGGTCTGTAAATCTCGATGAAGGCGACTACAGCCGTGGTTAAATGAAAACTGACATGGATCAAGCGTTCAGCAAGTCTTTAAAGCACAGTAAAACAAAATGTTGCAGTCAGAATCGCTCACTCACCCCTTGCAACAGATCTGCAGTTTTCGGATCACTCCAGCCATGTTCGATCATGTGGGGGCGGGGCTAATTCACAAGAACAACTCTCATTGGTCCATTTTGACGTCATTTGACATGTTTCCGTAAGCATATTAAAGTGACATTTTTACGCTTTTGATATAAATGCAGAGATGTGTTTGTTTATTTTGAGTCCAAAATTGTTTCTGTGAATTTCATTATGAACAATATGATTTTATTTGGTAAAGTTGAGTGGAATTTAACTGAAAAATAAGTATTTAAATTGCACTTTTTTTTTTTTTTTTTGCCCTGTTGTTATGTGGATGTCTTTGGTTTGTATGTGCTTTGCAATAAAAATTAATAAATAAATAAATACATTTAGATTATATGAAATTTGAAAATGTGATTATTGGTTTTGTAGGTTGATTATATATATATATATATATATATATATATATATATATATATATATATATATATATATATATATATATATATATTATTAATGTTGTTTAACTTTTTGCAAAATATTAGTTATAAAAGTGCAAATTGAATATGAACAAGACACAAAACAAGTTTCAATCTTAATATTACAGATTTAAAATCTAACATAAAATATAATTATATTAAATTATTACATATTTATTTATTCATGCTCTTCTTACATGAAATATTTTCTGTAAAAATCTTTTCATATTTGTACTTCACCCATCCATCCATCATCTATTGCCGCCTGTCCTATGCAGGATCGCGGGTAGTGCTGGAACCTATCCCAGCTGTCTGGGGTGGCCAGGCCATCGACAGCACTTGTGGCATAATGTGGATTACCACAAAAAATAATTTCGTCTCGTCCCTCCTTTAAAAAAAAGCAAAAATCTGGGTTACAGTGAGGCACTTACAATGGAAGTGAATAGGGCCAATTTTTAGAGGGTTTAAGCACAGAAATGTGAAGTTTAAAATTTTATAAAAGCACTTACATTAATTCTTCTGTTAAAACGCATGTATTATTTGAGCCGTAAAGTTGTTTAAATCATCGTTTTTACGTCGTCATGGCAACAATGTTGTAAAATTGTCTATTAGTAATGGATTTTATCACATTAAAGTCATGCATATTATTCACATCTTGCTGCTTTACTTTTGAAATATTGAATATTTTAATGTTTACGGATTGGCCCCCATTCACTTCCATTGTAAGTGCCTCACTATAACCTAGATGTTTGTTTTAAAAAGGAGGGACGAGTTGAAATAATATTTTGTGGTAATCAACATTTTGACACAAATGCTTAACCTGGAATATTAATTTAAGAAAAATGAAATGTACAGAGTAAAAACACTGATACTAGACGAAACAAGATAGCATATTGTGTTGTAAATTGTACATGATTTTCTGTGGGTACAGACGCAGGAGGGAGGAGCTAGTGGTGCTCACTGCAGAGCAAATGGGTGGAGCTTATGTCTAGCTCCCCCTCGCTAGATGTCCAGCGAGGAGGAGCTACTCGTAAGCTCCACCTCTCTTAGCCTTTCGGGAGGAGGGGCGCTGTATGTGTGTGTTATTAGAACAGCAGCGCGCGCTCTTTTACTCCCACTGCAAGTATGGCTGGAGACAGCGAAATACATCATACCACCCAAAAGCCTTTCCTCATCGGTGTGACCGGAGGTACCGCCAGTGGAAAGGTTTGAGCTTTATGTCTGCTTAAAAGTAACTGTACAAACTCGGTTATCCGGGGTTTAATCGCGATGTCAGCCAACCATTCTCTCCTTGACTTCAGTCAATTTATACGGAAATATAAAAAGTTTTATTGTAAATGCGACATCTGATTTTTAAATGAATTCACAAACCCAAAACCTTCTTGAACCAAAGTCTTATGTAAAACACTTAAAATATACGTTAAATCGGTCCCTCATGGAAGTCTTTTGTCAATAATTCCTGTAAACACAAGAGAAGAATTACGCGATAAGAATTTAAACCCCTCGGGAACTTTAGCTAACAGTTCCAGTGTCCAGTTAGGATACGTCTAGATTTATCTAGAATCGTAATAAATTTCGATAGCATCATGTTTTAGCTCCACGTGGCGCGGCAGGTTGAAATATTGCGTGTGGCGTTGCCGTTTGTTATTGTGCACGTGCGACCAAAAATATCTGAATCGGAAGTTGACGTTGTCACGTTGGTGACTTGATTATTTCTTTCCATTTGACTTAAAATGGTTTGTGGTGTTAAAAGATAAATATGCCACTTCCTCCGTTGACTCACTCGTAGGCGAAATAAAATTCCGGGAACATGACGTCATAATTACAGAGACTGGTTACATTTGCACTGTGACCTTGTTTCAGCTAACCGGGTTAGTTAGTCTACAGCTGTCCTTTTATGTGGCAAAGCAATACATTTGAGCTTCAGCAAAGTTTCTTTAACTCTTTTGGCTAGCTAAATCCTGTTACAGTAAAAATTTAGCATTTAGTCCCATCAGCCCCTTTTCATTTCAGTGTAAATGTAAGATTTCCAGGACTGTCCTTCAGAGAAACTTATTACAACTGAACCGGATTATAAAGGCAAAGTTGGACAGTGAATGAGGGCCATGCTTCCCTGCTGATTTTCCTTGTGGTTTGACCCATACACCGCACCATAGTTCACCGCACATGTCTGGAGAGCAACTGTCATTTTTCAGTGATGCAATATGTATATTTATATGTTGTAAATATAATTACAGATATATGGCTTCATTTGATAATCGGATATTTGAACTACTTCTCTTAAAGTGTTTGGCACTTATTAAGTGGGTTTGTTTCCTGTCCTCTCAGTCCTCAGTATGCGAGAAGATCATGGAGCTCTTGGGCCAGAATAAAATTGACCATCATCATCGGCAGGTGGTCATCCTCAGTCAAGACAGCTTTTATAAGGAGCTCACTCCTGAACAGAAGGCAAAAGCGCTCAAGGGCCAGTTCAACTTTGATCATCCAGGTACTACACCGTACCTCAGTTTTGTGTTCTTTAAAAAACAAAAACAAACTAAAAACACAGTTACAGTAAGGCACAATTAAAGTACACACGGTCAGGCAATAAGTTTCAAAGTTTAGATGGCCACAAGATTTAAACTTTACATGTGTTAACATGAGACTAGTGTGATAGAATCACTTACTGACCTTGTCTGTGTAAAGTTGAATCTAATCTGTCAACTTTAGTGTCATGACTGTGTAACACCGGTATACCCTGTGATTTTTGTATAATACACACATGGATACTCAAACTCCACTCACAGGAATTATGTTGATTATGCATAACCAGAAGCCTCCTAAAAGGAGTATTTAGACCAGGGGTTTTCAAACTAGGGGGTTCGAAAGAAAAAAGTGTTCATAAATGTAAAAATCTAAAAACTGTATTTAACAAATTTGACACTTGCCATTTCAGTTTAGTCAAAATTTTTCTCTTCAGATAATTAGGGATGCTCCGATATGAACAGTTTTGGCCTATATAATGCCGATTTTAACAAAAAACTATAAGCCCTTATCAATAATATGCCACTTACTCAACTTTGTCATCAAATCACTGTTTTGCTTTGTAATTGTGCTTTAAAAATCTATTTTATTATTCTATCCATAAATAATTTCCATTGAACATGGATCGGATCTGTTTAACACATGACAGGCCAAACATTTAAGAGCCACAATACAAGGGAAAAAAGTATCAAAAAATTATAACAATGATTTACATTACATGATTTACATTATGATAGAAAATTACAAACTAATTTCATGCATTTTCAATATGCTTTACTTTTACGATTTTATTTATTGTGGTAGGTATATCTTTATATCACACAGAAAAATGATTATAAACTTAATCCAACACTGTAAGTTATGTAATTAATTATAAATAAACCATAGTTTCTTGCTTGCGTGATGACAAGCATGCAAACGGCGATATAAACCATCGATGGGTATAGCCGATGGTTGTAATTTGGTCAATAGTTGGCCAATACATTGATGCATACCTACAGATAATATTATAATTATTTATTTTGGATTTAGTACAATAGCAATATTAAAGCTAATTCTTTAAATTGTCTTTAATATCATACATTTTTCCCCAAATTTTTCTCTGGTCTTTATGCAAAAACTATATAGCGACCTTTTTATATTTTAGGAGGGGGTCTCTCGCAAGTTGATTGTCATATTTGGGGGTCCTCGGCATCAAGAAGTTTGAAAACCCCTGATTTAGGGAGCCTGGGTAGCTCAGTGGTAAAGACGCTGGCTACCGCCCCTGGAGTTCGCTAGTTCGAATCCAGGGCGTGCTGAGTGACTCCAGCCAGGTCTCCTAAGCAACCAAATTGGCCCGGTTGCTAGGGAGGGTAGAGTCACATGGGGTAAACTCCTTGTGGTCGCTATAATGTGGTTCGTTCTCGGTGGGGCACGTGGTGAGTTGAGCGTGGTTGCCGCGGTGGATGGTGTGAAGCCTCCACACGCGCTATGTCTCCATGGCAACGCGCTCAACAAGCCATGTGATAAGATGCGTGGGTTGACTGTCTCAGACGCGGAGGCAACTGGGATTCGTCCTCCGCAACCCGGACTGAGGCGAATCACAACACGACCACGAGGACTTAAAAAAAAGCACATTGGGAATTGGGCATTCCAAATTGGGAGAAAAAGTAGAAAAATCTAAAAAAAGAAAACCCCTGATTTAGACAACTTTACTGCTAAAATACTAATAGAAACATTTATATAAAATGCTTCAACGAAATTATAAGCTTCACATTTTGGCTTTAAATCATTAGAAATACTGGTTTGTTTACTTCTGTTGTTAAATAGACTTAAGTCTGTTTTGTCTACGTTTTCATCCTGCATAGATGCTTTTGACAATGATCTCATCATGAATACTCTGTGCGACATCCTTCACGGGAAGACCGTGCACATCCCCGTTTATGACTTCGTGACTCATTCCAGGTCAGCCCTGATCTACTTGTACTTTCTAAAGTGTTGATTTCAAAGCCAAAGAACAATTGAGAATTTTTTTTGCTATTTTTGTGTGTTCTCAAAGCATGTACTGTAAAAGATGGGTGAACCACTGTTTGAAGTTTTACCTTATGAATCATATGTTCCCCAATCCTTTTAAAGGAAGGATGAGTTTGTGACGGTTTATCCTGCAGATGTGGTTCTTTCTGAGGGAATTCTCATGTTCTATTTGCAAGAGATTAGAGATCTGTTCCAAATGAAGCTGTTCGTAGATACCGATCCAGACACAAGACTCTCACGAAGAGGTACGTGAGATGAGTGATGCTTCTATGTATCTTTTTGTAATAATTTGGAGTTATCAGAAACTAACTGCATTTACTGTTTAACAGATTTTGGTTAACGCTCATTTTAAATAACTACAAATTAGTGAGACAACGTTCTTGTGCTTCTTTATTGTTATTTCCCAAAGAATTAGTTTTGTTACTGATCATATTTTCTTGTTCATTTCAGTGTTGCGGGACATTGGTGAGAGAGGCAGAGAGTTGGAACAGGTTCTAACCCAGTACATCACTTTCGTAAAACCAGCCTTTGAAGAGTTCTGTCTTCCTGTGAGTGTCTCTATCTGGGTAGGTTGATGCATAATGTGTCCAACTTTTATGGAGCACAACAGTCTGGTTCCGGAATTTAAAATCCCATTAATTTTCTCCATAGTGGAATTGATTTTTAATGATAACTTGTAAACGTTTAAAGACAGACCAACCGTAAGTTCTGAGGTGCTTAAGCGATGGTATATGCTTGCTGAAGCTGTCAGTCCGCGTTATTTCACCTTCTTCTTTTAAAAATCTTATTTAATAGCGGAATTTTCTGATTAAGGACTATATTACCCATGATCCCAAAGCGCCAAACTTAGCGCGCCAAAAGAGTTCTGCAGCGTGCGGTCACATGCATTACGTAATTATATTGCTTGTATACATATAATCAACAACTTTATCTCCATAGTTTTAGATTTTTCCATTGTTTTTAGTCGATAATGTAATTCCCAATGCTTAAAGCTACACTATGTAACTTTTGGCCCTCTAGCTGCAGGTTACTTGCAGAGGAACATTGTTTTGGTAATTACGTGAGTTGGGCTTTGACTTCTGCTCTGATGAATCTGATGGTTTGAGGAGTTATCATATCAGAGCGAATGTCACAAATTACAACAATACTCGCCCCCTCCCCTCAAAAAATAAATAAATAATGAAAGAAAGTGAAAGACGGATATCCGAAAATATGTCTTATGAAGTGTTGTCAAAAGTACCGGTACGTCGGTACTAAAATAAAAGATGTACCGATATCAGTGATTCTACAGTACCGTTAGTTCCTAGCACCGACATAATTTGGTACCTGCACAGTGTCTTACTGACACACGACTGCTTTCAAATGCTCTGTTACTCTTTTTACACTGAAATGCACAAGTAATCAAATTAAAATCGTGATATGTCCTAGTGTGATTATTAAACCGCGAAATGCTGCAGTCTTAGTCTGTATGAGCTGCATGAGCTTTAAATGAATGTGTGAAGCAGACCGCTCATACACTGGAAACTCCACAGACTATGAGAATCATTCATGTTGTATGAGAGATGACAGAGCAGAGCACTAATCCACTCTGAAGCGTTATTTTTATATAATTTATATAATCACAGCATTTGTGCTTTAATGATCACACTGTGCCATTTAGTGAACTGTTTATCCAGAGAAGTTAAACTTCCATCAAAAATACACGTCAAAATAAAAGCACGATTCATAATAAAAGCTAAACACCTGAAATTGAAGAAATTGCAACAGAAATATATTATAACTGTATAGTAAAATGTAATCCACACTGTAGAAATAATAATAATAATTATTATTTTTACAGTAAAATAATAATGAATAATGATTGTAATAATAATAAAAATTAAGCAGTATATCACAAGCAAGAGTTCTTTTGTACTGAATAAATGTTTGTCAAACAATGCAATGGTATGTTGATAAGTAATTGTTCTATTTTTTTAATTGTTAAAAGTTGAAGGAACAATTTTTGATTAGACACCATTTTGATAATGAAATTAAACTAAACTTTAAAACATGGAATTCTATCAAAATAATACATTAAAAAAAGGGAAAAAAGGATTTGGGGAAAATGTAAAACAGATTTCTGTAGGGTCCTGCTTAAAAACAAACAAGTGTTAGAAACACTTATTATTTACATTGGAACTTAACTTTAGGCTAAACAGGTGTGTTCAATAGCACATTATCATATTAGCAAATTTTTTCTGTGAAATTGGTAATTTCACGAGAACCGTGAAATTTTACTGGTATCGGTACTGACTACTGAAATTTTTTTACCGTGACAACAGTAGTCTTATGAGCAGGTAAGTAGCATATCTTCTGCTGTTGTTTTGACTTTATGAAAACAGACATAACATTAGACATAACGATTGCTAGTCATATCAGATCAAATCAAACGGTGGAAACTATTATAACTTGGCTATCAGGCAAATAAACTAAAGTAGTACTAGTTTAGAGATTGGAATTGTTACCAGCATAAAAGTAAAAATTCTTCAAATTCTTTCCCTAGATTAAAGATGTTAAGTACACAGTTGTTTACCTTTTGTCTTTTTGTCTGATTTTTAAATACTTTTTTGCTTCAAATCAAAGTTTGTAATGTTGTGATTCACCTGGTGGTTTGGTTCATGTCTTGGAACTCTTTTATGAAGTACTTTAAGAAATCGCTGTGGAAAACAAAAATGAATGGGGAAAAATGCTCCCAGAACCAAGACAGCTAAAAAAGTGGGTTGGCACTGTTGCGCTCTATTTAACATCAGTAATTTATATGAATGTATAACTAAGGGAAAGTGTATATCTTAGATCCTGTAACTGGTCACCACTTCCGTAGTTTTTGCATAAGGTGACCTTTTTGTGGTCACTAGTTTTTCCTTCATGCATTTTAAAGGTGCAGTATGTAAGATTCAGAAACCCTTGTTATTAATGACACCTGTGGCCGTAAAGTGAACTGCAGCCAGCTACCTGTTGCTCGTGCTCACGCTCGTGCACACACTCCATTGGGACGCGAGCGAGCATTGACCAAAACAATGACGTAACGTACAAAGAGACTGAACGTGATTCACCGGAATCATGCTGACTGATGAGGTAGCATAATTAAAATTACACAGTTATGATTGTTTTACTACAAACTTTGAGAATGCATATTATATTTGACTCTCCAGTGCTGGAACAGGGCTAAAACAAAGTGTGGATATAGGTCTGGCTATGCGAGACTGTAGTTTGAAGTAATCACTTTTCTTTGCATGATACATAGGCTATCATATAAATGAAGTCAATGTCGCCGTTAGCTAGCTAGCCAGCTTTATCAATAGCTGTTAGCTAAATTTGGTGGATGATGAAAGTAGCTGTTTATAAAATAGACTTTACAGTATAAATATGTTGACACAATTCAGTATTCCATCACAACTGTCATTTTGATATCGATGCGCTATTGTTTTATAATAATAGAATGTATATATTTTTTGTATAACCAAGTTACGTTACACTAATGAATGGGTCTTTTTGCATTATCTTGAACATTGTCTAGCATTAATTTCATGTGTTATTGTAGTTTACCTTGCTGAATAATTACAGATTAACATTGACATTAACTTGATGTCAATGTATAAAGAGTATAAAGAGAATCATTGAAATTATTTGAAAGTTACGAAGCAAGGTAGCTTGCAATTCGTCAGTGTTAGCAGACAAGATCAAGTTAGCTAAAATTACACAGATAAATTCTTATGGCACTATATTTCACATGCTTTGCAGTTATGTAAGCTTACCTGTCCAATAAGAAGAACGCCAATTCAGGGTCGGTTTTGATCCGCAAAACCGAACGAAGGTCCCTCCAGGAATCAAATATCCTGCTGATGTTCACTTTATTTTTCGCTCGACCATGATCACGTTCCTGCTTAGCCAGATGGGATTCAGTAGATAAATGTTTATTTTTATTTATTTTTTTTAAATTTTTTTTGGCTTACTCTGAGTTTGTGTAGGAGTCGGTGTTGTGCTGGTAGCTGGACGTTTGCTGGATTCCATCTCTAAGATAACGTTAACTAGTGTTGCGGTTTGTTATCGCTGTTGAATAGCGGAAGAGAAGCACTGAGGCAAGGCTCTCGGGAGCGCGCATAAACGTCACATCCTTTGGATTTTCCCGGCAAAAGCGACCCGCTCCCTTCGCATGAAAATCAGTCTACAGGCTTTAATAGGCAACCTAGGAAGTCCGGGAAGGGCTCATGTAAGTTGCGTTACAAGCCATTCACACATTGGCCAAAAAAAAAGGCGAATATTACATGAAAATTATTACATATTGCACCTTTAAAGGGATAGTTCACCCAAAAAAGAAAATTCTTATCATTTATTCATACCATCCTAGGTGTGTATGACTTGCTTTCTTCTGCAGAACACAAAGATTTTTAGAAGAATATTTCAGCTCTGTAGGTTCATACAATGCAAGTGAATGGTGACCAGAACTTTGAAGCTCAAACAGCATATAAAGGCAGCATAAAAGTAATTCATATGACTCCTGTGGTTTAATCAATTGCTGTCTGAAATTGCCCCCTATCCACTATATATATATATATATATATATATATAGTGCACTATTTCGGGTGTTGTCCATTTTGTAGTAGGTCCGAATTCTGAGTGAACTACTCGTTTCTTACATTCGTTCACTCATTCTTACCCACAATGCACTCTGATTTGAGTGTACATTGGATGCACACCTGCCGGCGGTTTATTGCCCATAATCCACTGTGGGGAGGACTGACAAGCTGGGAGATAGAGCACGAGCGAACGAGAGATGCCAGTTTACAGCTGTCTTCATTCTTGCAATGTTTTATTTCATGCTCACTGTATTGTTTTACTTGTTGAAAAATCAAAATAGATTTTAATGATCCAAATCATTACTTGATTAAAATAACAAAATGTAGTGAACCAAAATCATACAGATACATTTTAAAATGTATAATGTATTTATATAGATGATGTTATGATGTGTTTTATTTTGCCATTAAGATTAAGAATTCATTCTTCACTATATAATTCACTGAGGTGATATTATTGTAAATCAGGAGACTGCACACAGCGGAAATGATAATTTAGTAGAGGATTCAAATATTCGGTTATCACATGTAGGTTATGATAACTTCAGTGCTGTTTTACGGTCATATAAAGGCGCTATGTGCCCATGGTTGTCAGATCTCTGCATCTGCACCCAAAAACGCTACCCAGGTTGGATTGGAGTTTAAAGATCCTAAAACACAATAAATAAATACAATATATAGTTTTAATTAAATAATTTTGAACATATTTAAAAATTACAAACATAATGAAGATTTTTGTATTAGTACACAGTCTTATTTAAGAAAAACAAGTATTATTATTTTTGCAAAGTAATGTACATGTAATATAAAAGTACATATGTGATGGAAGTCATTTCTGCGACAGCTCCATCACTCTCTCCGACGCCCGGCGTACACATCATCGTCGAAATTCACTCACTCATTTCGTTCACTCCTTGCTGATAAAGAGCACTCACTGTCATTCACTATATAGGAAACAGTGAATGATTTCGGACTCGGCCCATATCTTCAGAAGCGATATGATAGGTGTTTGATAGTCCTTTTTTACTATAAATCTCCACTTTTTTTTTTTTTTTTTTTTGTCAATTCTCATTCTTCGTGCATATCGCCACCTATTGGGCAGGGAGGAAAATTTATAGTAAAATGTGCTCATTGGACTTTCAAAATTCTGGCCACCATTCATTTGCATTGAATGGACCAACAGAGCGGAGATCTTTTTCTAAAAAAATCTCTGCGTCCTGCTGAAGAAAGTCATACACATCTGGTATGGCATGATGATGAGTAAATGATGAGAGAATTTTCATTTTTGGGTGAACAATTCATTAAAAAATGTTTAAGTACCAAAATATTCCATGTTGTCTTTCAATTAAAATTAGGTCATTAAGACTGCATGCGTTATTATTATAAAAACAAATTGGCCACCCATTTATGTTATAAGTCCTTTCGATAACTCATCTTGAAATGCCTCTTTGTTTTCTTGTTTTTGCTGATTTTGTTGCTGTACTTTACTGTAAGTACAGGTATTTGGCTAAAGCAACTCTGCACCTGTCATGGCACTCCCTGCTATGTGCCCTTAGTGATCTTTATCATTTATATTCGCAGACCAAAAAGTATGCAGATGTCATCATCCCTCGTGGAGCAAACAATCTAGGTAAGTCCGTAAAATTTGATATATAAAGCCAGCTGATCACGTGAAAGAACTTTTCTCATTATGTTCATAATTTGTGTACATTTTACTTGTATGTAGCTACTGTTTTCCTCTCTCTGTAGTGGCTATTAACCTGATTGTGCAGCATATACAGGATATCCTGAACGGAGGATTCTCCAAACGACATGAAACACCCAGACAATGGCAGACGTCTGAGTCCAGTAGACCTCACTGACCTCACTGTGGCTTCTCCCGCCATTGAGGAGAGGGTGGGACTGAATAATAACAGTGGTCATCCCTTTTGTCAAATGAAAAATGAGGGATGCATAGCTGAAAATCCTTTGTTATTGTTACTATTATTTGCATTTGAAATTTTGTTTTTATAGATAACTGTTTGCTTTTACAGTTTTTTTTCTGGGGATTTCGAAGGTGCTGTCTAATTGTAAGGTTTGATTATACACTCACCTGTCCTGTCAGTGTATCCATATACTTTCTCAACTACTCGACAATAAATGAATAGTATGAAATGTTTTTCAGACTGGAAGTAGAGACACCATCACAGTGCCATTAGCACATACTTGAAGTCAGAGCTCAGGTTGGGTGGGTTTTCCATCTGCAAAGAAAGAAAACCTAGGACCTCATATTTGAGGGCCCTTTATGTGTGTATGAGTGAGTTAAGTGTGTCTGTTACATTCTATTTCTCACATTTGATTTATTTTTTTGTTGAATCCCAGTGTTTTTTACTTGGTTCTTTTCTAACAAAGATACTGTACATGATACTTTAAGATACAGTTTTATATGTCCGTGCCTGTGAGGTGGGAATTGAAAGCAGAACGTGAGCTTTCTGTAAAACGATTATTTAGTGATTTTACCCACAATATTCCATATACCCTTTAGAATAATGTTTGATACACAGTGACTAGCATCACGTTAAACCTCATCAAATCAGGGATTGTGGTTAGATCTCTATGATTTAACTGTTAAGTGTTTAATAAAACACCTCTAAATGACAATTATCTTCAACATTAAGAGATACAGTATATATTAATGCATTATCGCATGTAAAACAATACTATCAGTATGCCTCACTGATCACTTTTCCCCCCTTCCTACTTGTGGGCCTATTTTATTCCATGAATTTTAACCGTGTGCGCTTTATGATCTAGTTTTGTAGACGAATTATGTATTATGATGTGAAAATAATAAAATTATTTTAAAATCCTGCTCCTATTTGCTCTTCTATTTCTTTACGCTTTACCCATCGTTTCACACATGTAATAACATGCATGTCCACTAGGTGTCGTGACATCTGTCGCATTCTTTATACGTAACCGAACGCCAGATGACGTCCTCAAGAAAGGCGTGTCTCAAGATGGGGGTATGTGTAACTGCGGTTTATAAATCAAAGATAAATAATCAAAATAACATAAATAATCGCTTAATTGTCTCCACAGAAATTTGGATTGCAGTTTAAAGCCACTTTGGAGAATGTTACAAACGTGAGGCCGGTGGGGGATGATTTTCGCTGGTATTTGAAGGTAAACTGTTCAGGTCGCTTGTTAACATGCACATTATCTGCTCACAGAAAATGCTTTTTCTTCAAGCAAACTGCGTAAGCTATATTGAGTCCCTTTCACGCACATCTGACAATGGCAACACAATAGTATATGCCACACATCACTGCACGTTATGTATACTATGTATACTGTGCTTAATTCAGTTCAGTGTAATTGCCTCTAACTGTTCAGTTTGTATATTGCGTATTGTGTTACATGCAAACTGTGTGAACATCTATGTATTGTTATTCTATATAGTGTTATATTGTCATTCTGTACATTGTTATTCTGTTGTGTGTACTTATTTATGTATGCATGCACGCACATAAGCTTTTCACACATCATTTCACTTGTGTAATAGCATAGTGACAATAAGTGAGTTGAGTTGAGTTCTGTACGGTAAGTTGACATTGGCCATGTGATAAAACATGAATAAAACGTCTTTTTATTTACCATCTCTATCATTACAGCTCAAATGTTGGAATTGTGGTGAGGTGTCGGATAAATGGCAGTACATCACCTTATTGGTAGGTTGCAATGTATGGGGAAATAAATATAGCCTGGCCAGTGATTAAAGTATGTATTTAACTTATAATGCCCTCTAAGTGAAGAAGTGTGACCAATTGAAAGGGTGAGAATAGAGGATGTGTACTATATTATATTAGTGCATATAATTAAATGTCTGCATAGTGATCACTTGTCCTAACCTCACTTCAGGATAGCATGCCACTGAAAGGAGGACGAGGAAGTGCTAGTATGGTTCAGAAGTGCAAACTGTGTTCCCGGGAAAACTCAATAGGTAACCAACCAATATTATCAATGTAGTAGCTGTTAAAGAAATGTTTCTGGTTCAGTAGAAGTTAAGCTCAATTGATAACATTTGTAGCATAATGTTGATTGCCACAAAAATAGTTTGAGGTTCCATTGAGGCACTTACAATGGAAGAGAATGGGGCCTGTCCATAAATGTTAAAATACTCACCATTTCAAAAAAGTGTAACCACACAACCAGCGTTGCGTCATCATGGCAGTGAAGTTGTAATATTGGATATAGCTTTCAACAGATGACTTTAGTAAATGGTTTTATCACTCTAAAGTTATGTTAACATGATGTATAATATTCACGTTTTGTTGTTATACTTTTGAAACTGTGTATTTCAACATTTATGAACTGGCCCAACTCACTTCCATTGTAAGTGTGACACTGTAACTGATTTTTGCTTCTGTTTTTAATAAAGGAGAGATTAGTCAAAAAAATGTTTTTGTTGTAATCAACATTATATCACACATGCTGTTGACTGAGCTTAACTTGTATTGAACCTGGAATACTCCTTTAAATGAGCTTGTAAAGTGGAAATTGCACAATAATATTTTGTGTATTGGTCTTTCTGCATTTTTTAATTGGTCCATGGGTCAAGTGCACATGGATGTCGTATTGGACTAAACTGGATATCTTTCTGTTCTTAGATATCCTGAGGGACACAATTACACCTTACAATGTGAGTAAGATTTTTAAAGAATATTCCCTTGTTCAGTACAAGTTAAGCTCAATCGACAGCATTTGTGGCATGATGTTGATTACCACAAAAAATAATTTCGACTCGTCCCTCCTTTTCTTTAAAAGAAACAAAAATCTGGGTTACAGTGAGGTACTTACAATGGAATTGAATGGGGCCAATTTTTTAAAGGCAGAAATGTGAAGCTTATAATTTAATAAAAACACTTACATTAATTCTTCTGTTAATACTTGTGGATTATTTGAGCTGTAAAGTTGTTCAAATCGTTGTTTACCGGGTTTACGTCATTATGGCAACAAAGTTGTAAAATTGGCTTTAACTTTACACAGAAAAGGTTAGTAAGTGATTTTATCACACTAAAATCATGTTAACACACATGTTGTTTCTGTCTTGTGGTTATACTGTTTCAAACAGTGAGTATTTTAATGTGTATGGATTGGCCCCATTCACTTCCATTGTAAGTTTGCTTTTTTTTTAAAGAAAAGGAAGATGAGTCGAAATTCAATTTTGTGGTAACATTGTCCTACAAATGCTGTCGATTCTGCTTAACTTGTTCTGAACCCGGAATATTCCTATAAGAATTGTGTTCTAGTTTAAAAGTCACAATGTACATAAAGAAAGATGCAAAAACACATATTCTCTATGCATAACTGTCAGTATATGTCTTTTCTCTACTGTAGGCCGAAGACAATGAAAGGTTTAAGACAATAGTGCAGTTTGAGTGTCGAGGGCTGGAACCAGTTGATTTTCAGCCTCAGGTGGGATGTGCCCTTAAAGCAGTTTGCTGTAGGTCAGTTTCAGTCTGTAACCTCATAAATATGCATTGTAAACATTCACCCTGTTACTCTACAGGCTGGTTTTGCTGCTAAAGGAGCAGAGACCTCCACCCAGTTCCCTGAGATCAACCTTCAAGAGAAAGTGAGTAGCAATTTTTTACAGTGAAATCACACATTCGAAAAGTTCATTCATTCATATTTAAAAAAATATATATATATGTTTCAGGACTGGACGGACTACGATGAGAAGGCCAGTGAATCTGTGGGTATCTATGAGGTCACACACCAATTCATCAAGTGCTGAGAAATGTTTGAGAAGACACTAAGATTGAAGAACAACTGAGTGACCCCTGAATGATGACCAGTTTCAAATGGGTTGTGCCGCTGTTCTCGATTAATGGTGATTGGCTGTTGGTAGTTGGGAAAAGAAACACAATTATCTACACAATGGACATGCTTGCTTATGCTGTTTTTCAACGGCAATAAAGTATGGAATGATTTGATGATCTCTTGTGTGTTTGTGTGCATCAGCCATATGGAAACTTGAAGTAGCTAAAATTCAGCCATCTCTTTTTCAAGAATTGTGTTAAAGTTTTTGGTAAAATGATGAAGAAAGCCAGAGTCGGTGGGAGATTTTAAAACTTTAACAGTAAAGTGTATAAAAACTATCAATACATGGTAAACCTAACGCTGAAAATTATCAACAAAACATATTTTGAATGGAGTCAAGCTGAATTAAATGCAGAAACATGTAAGAAGATCAATAAATGTGGGTGATTTCAATCAGTGCCTAAATTGCAAGTACTATAAATGTATAACTTACAGGAGATGCTGGTCCACAAACTCTTATTTTGTTCTCTAGAACAAGCCACAAAGAAACAGCAACAGATTTACTAAAGTCATACATATCAATCACCATAGACGGCCATAAATCAGTGTCCATATCTTGTGGTAAAGGAATTGTAACTTGTTCAATACAAGTTAAGCTGAATCGACAGCATTTGTGGCATGATGTTGATTACCACAAAAAATAATTTCGACCTGTCCCTCCTTTAAAAAAAAAAAGAGCAAAAATCTGGGTTAAAGTGAAGCACTTACAATGGAAGTGAATGGGGACAATTTTTGGAGGGTTTAGAGGCAGAAATTTAAAGCTTATAATTTTATAAAAGCACTTACATTAGTTCCTCTGTTAAAACTTGTGGATTATTTGAGCTGTAAAGTTGTTTAAATCGTCATTTTTACGATAATTTTAGGGTTTGTTGACATTACATCGTCGTGTCAACAAAGTTGTAAAATTTTATATAACTTTACACAGAAAAGGTTAGTAAGTGATTTTATCACACTAAAATCATGTTAACACACATATTATGTCTTGTGGTTATACTTTTGAAACAGTGAGTATTTTAATGTTTACGGATTGCCCCCCATTCACTTCCGTTGTAAGTGCCTCGTAGACCAGATTTTTTTTTTTTTCTTTTTTTAAAAAAAGGAGGGTCAAGTCAAGTAAAAAAAAAAAAAAACTGTTTTGTGGTAATCAACATTATGCCACAAATGCTGTTGACTGAGCTCAACTTGAACCGGGAATATTCCTTTAATTTCACTGATCAGTCTGTAGAGCGCCATCTACGGGCCGTTGACTGTATTGCACACAGTGGTAGGTGTGTGTTATGATCAGCTGTGGTTTAGTACCTTGTGTGCACAGCGAAGTTCAGTTTCACTGTCACAGTGCAAACCATGATGATGGCTGCAGCAAAAAACAGAGTTTTTGTCGTTGGGGTGGGAATGACAAAGGTAAACACGCCTGATTTGTGTTTATATGTTTGCGCTATATAGTTTGGCTTGCTAATTTAAAATGATATAAACAATGCTGGCTCGCTTGCTCGTAACAGCTCATACTGTGGTGAAATATGGGAGTACATTTCAAAGGATTTAGAGTTGAATAATTAAACAGAAGCTTTAAGTGACTTTTAACGTAATATATTTAATTAAACTACCGTAGTTAGCATGTTAAATTATATTCTGCTGTACTAGCCATATTGCTATAGTCATATAGCATGATACGAGAGATGCAGTATGATGAATAAAGTATATTATATGCATGCCACACAATTCAGAGGAGTTATGCAATGCTATAAAGTTTCTTATCGGAGAGATTCAGTGTGTGAATGTGACCTGTGTTGAGTAATAACTGCAGGACAGTGCTGAAGTCCTTTCATACAGACGCAATGCCAGTGCTCTCACTTCTAACTGTAAATATGAGCCTGAATGATATGTATCAAAGGTTACTGTGCAAAACGACTGAATCTGGGTTGCAATTTGCACAATCTGAGGACAGATCAAGGCTACATGGTGGTCGTTGTTTAAGTAGATGTAGTTAGTATTGCGGCCCTTAGTGGTGTGGAAGTTGAATTGCACCATGTGGATCTTCATGAATGAATAGGGTCTTTGCTTTTTTGGTAAACTTTTTAAAAAATGTTTTATTATTGTTTTCTCCTCAACATAGACGTACAGACACATAAAAGATATCTAATGTTTGCAATAAAGAAAAAGCATGTGTAATAAAATCAGTTAAACAGCCATGAAGCAACTGAGACTACATATCGAGGTTATTTTCTAGAAATAAGCATTGAATGAATGAAAAATTTATAAACGAATTTATTAATGAAGTTTCTAATAAAATCCAGATGATGTAACAGGGTTGCAAGTATAAAAGTTGCAGATTTAGCCTAAATTTATCATTCAGCAGGACCTAACTAGACTGGGACCAAACGTTGGTTTGTTGTTGATAAACGTATATTTGCCTATTATTAAAGTTTAAAAAAGTTTAAATGTTTTATTTAAAAAAAAATTTTTAAATAATTTTTCTTACAATAAATTTGGGAACAGAGCTGAATGCTTGAAAAATTAACTGAATGCGAAGACAGGTATTTTTTTTTACAGAGTTTATTTTTGTGGGTTTATAACTAGCTACTATTCATGTTATGTTTGCATTTATTGCTTTAAAAGTCAACGGGACATTAATTTGTTCCCTATTCATAGAAAGTGCTATTTAATAAATATGATAAACCCTAAATATCCGAATTAATGTAAACCTAACGTAAAGCAATATCCAAAAGTTTTTCAACTTTTAAAAATGTACAACTACATTCCTGTAGTTCCAAAAAAGTCATAATTCAGCCATACTTTTCGCATGTTTTTCAGTTTGAAAAGCCAGGTGTGAGAGACATCGATTACCCAGACATGGCCAAAGAAGCAGGTGCAGTTGATAAACCTTCTCCAACTATTCCAACTCTTTTTAAATTAGTTAAAGGGGTCATGACATTCCTTAATTTATATTTGAATATGTTCCTTGTGGTTCACGTATAATATTAGTAAAGTTTTTTTTTTTTTTTTTTTTTGGCACAATAAACAGTCATATATTTGTAAAACATGATAATTTTCCACCCTCATTCTGACCCTCTGTGCTGCTTCTCCTTTAAGACTTGACAGTAAACGCCCACTGTTCTGATTGGCTCTCTGCTCTTGACTGATCTGCTCTCTCTACTTGTCATCTCACTGCTCACCGCTACTAGGTGGGCTACTGAAGTGATTAAAGATAAAATAGGAGTTGATGTGTTGTTGTGGAGGTGGTCAGATGCAAATGTCTACCACAGTGTGACATCACAATGTGAAGGAAGTAGAGAATGAGTCGTTTTGGCAGCGTGGTTTCAACAAATGCTCTTTTTGCACTGAGGAGAAGTTTTGAGTTCTGAAACTTACAGTATGTTTTTATTGTACAATGACCTCTTAAGATCAAAAAGATCAAGGAAAATTTGATTCTTCATGTCATGACCCCTTTGAGCAATTATCAGCACATTGTAGCCAATAGTATTAATGTTCTGTTGTCTGATCATGTCTGTTGTGACACAGGAGAAAGAGCTCTGGCAGATGCTGGAATCAAATATTCTGCCATCCAGCAAGCATGTGTAGGCTACGTGTATGGTATGTCATATTATTGGCAATGTTTTATATAATATTTTATATAACATGCCATATACATTGACTTACATTTAAGCTGGTGGGTTTTTGCTGTTTTTTCTCTGTTTATACAGGTGACTCCACATGTGGTCAAAGGGCTATTTATCACAGTCTGGGTCTGTCAGGCATCCCAATAGTGAACGTCAACAATAACTGCTCTACTGGCTCCACAGCACTCTTTATGGCCCGTCAACTCATTCAAGGAGGTGAGATGTTTTACTGCACTGTTGTTGTTTTTTTTGTTTGTTTTTTTTTCAACAAAAGTTGATGCAGTAGTATTAAACATGAATGGTCAAAGCTTTTGCTGCTACCCAATTATGTAAGGGATAATATATAGTCAGCAGACTTCATTCATTATCGCAAAATTGGTTTTGCAATAGTTATTCTGTTTATTACATGACCACTAACTAAATAAATGCATAAATGGTTAATGATGCTGTTCCTGTCAGGACTGGCTGATTGTGTTCTTGCCTTGGGCTTTGAGAAGATGGAAAGAGGTTCGCTGTCTTCAAAGGTATGCTGGACAGCTCGGTACAGTATCAGTAAGAAAGCACATCAGCCTGTGTCTCACGTGATCTCTTGGGTTTGCAGTACATGGACAGAACCAACCCCATGGACAAGCACATGGAGGTGATGATCAACCGTTATGGGATAGCAGCGGCTCCAGCTGCCCCTCAGATGTTCGGCAACGCTGGTAGAGAACACATGGAGAAGTATGGTAAGACCTTAGTGGAAGTGTTGAATATTTGAATACTTTGGATTATTTGGGACAACTATTTTTCTGTTTTCAGGCAATGCATTGTAACAGAAGCCTGTTTTCTTGGGGGAATAAATGCTAATAAATGAGGCCTAACTGTAGGCTGCTTGCAGCAGCCAAGCAACGTAGCAACTTGGTGCATTAATATAGGATGAGTGATCATTTTACATCAGCTTCGAACGTGGCTCATCCAGTCAGAATTTAGACTCAGAACTATCCATTTTACAAAATGTTGTTTATGTTTT
Organism: Myxocyprinus asiaticus; assembly: GCF_019703515.2. Classification (NCBI taxonomy): domain Eukaryota; kingdom Metazoa; phylum Chordata; class Actinopteri; order Cypriniformes; family Catostomidae; genus Myxocyprinus; species Myxocyprinus asiaticus. Next base: position 13,990,158 of record NC_059349.1, on the reverse strand, counting down.
CAAGGCACGAAACCAGAGCATTTTGCCAAAATTGCTTGGAAGAACCACAAGCATTCCATCAATAACCCGTAAGTTTGACCAACAGGGCAATCCCTGTTTTATTTCTGTACAAAAACAGTTCTAGTTGTGTAAGACGTGAATAAAGTAACTGAAAAAAAAACAAAAAAACTACACTACAGATAATAGTTTACAACTACAGATTGTAGTTTACTAGTCTACAGTTCAGCTTTGCCAATGCTGAGTAATGAGAAAGAAGTGTTTGTTCATTCTCCACCTTCATGTTCCCCGTCAGATACTCTCAGTTCCGGGATGAATATTCTCTGGAACAGGTCATTAACTCCAGGAAGGTCTTTGAGTTCCTCACACTCTTACAGTGTTGGTAAGTGCACCAGACTGTGAGTAGAAAGAGCGCTGATGAATGTTCTTATTGTTATCATTTGAACATCCACAGAAATTTCAAAATGTTATAAAACATTCTGTGAGATCAGAGCCATGGTGCGGCAGAACAGCACATACTCAAGATGTGGAGACACAGGTTTGAGTCAATTCTGCATAATTTCCGGGACCCATTTCCTCTCAATCTCCAAATTATTTCCATTTTTGTTTTTCATGTATCGATATTTATCACATTCATTTCATACTATTTATGGGGAAGAAAATGCATTCCAAATGTTTGTTAGACCTCAAGAATTAATGTTAACATAACTTGTTTGTTTACTGAACTCCACAGGGTAAACCAACTTTTTAAGGTTTAGTTCACCCAAAAATGAAAATTCTCTCATCATTTACTCACACTCATGTCATCCCAGATGTGTATGACTTTCTTCTGCAGAACACAAATTAAGATTTTTAGAAGAATATCTCAGCTCTGTAGGTCCATACAATGCAAGTAAATGGTGGCCAGAAATGTGAAGGTCCAAAAGCACATAAAGGCAGCATAAAAGTAATCTGTAAGACTCCAGTGGTTAAATCCATATCTTCAGGAGCTATATGATAGGTGTGGGTGAGAAACAGATCAATAAAAATATTATATCTGTTATATATTTTACTGTAAATCTCCACTTTCACTTTTCTTTTTTTTCTTTTTTTTCAATTCACATTGTATGTGCATATCACCACCTACTGGGCAGGGAGGAGAATTTATATTAAAAGGACTTAAATATTGACACATGGATTAAACCACTGAAGTCATATGGAATACTTTTATACCAACAGTGCTGAGATATTCTTCTAAAAATCTTTGTGTTCAGCAGAAGAAAAAAATTCATACACATCTGGGATGGCATGAGGGTGAGTAAATGATGAGATAATTTTTCATTTTTGGGTGTATGATCCCTTTAACCTTGCCAAGACGGGCATTTTGGCAGAATTTTGAAGTGTCTTTGACCATTTAGGTGCATATCCGCAACCCGAGTGGTCTCAGAGCACATGCGCAAGTAAAGCGCACGCACATATGCCACCTGTCAGTCAAACAGCATGCGGCTACAGAAGCAAAGAAATAAAAAGTCAGTCTTTTAAGATTTTATCGAGATTGACCAGTGGTTGTCTTGCGTTCACGATTGACGTTACGATCACTCCTGGTCTAGATGTAGATCATAGGCTAAATATAGAAAATTACTCAAAATTCGATATCGAGGATTTTTTCCCCCAATAAATATTGAGATTGTTTTAGGGCTGGGCAATAAAACAATCTCAATATTTATTGGGGGAAAAAATCCTTGATATCCTTGAATAATTCTGCTGTTTCGGAAGGAAATTGGTACTTTAATTCACCAAAGTGGCATTCAACTGATCACAAAGTATAGTCAGGACATTACTGGTTTGAAAAAACTCCAACACCTTATCCTTGAGTAATCATACTAAATTACTAATTTGGTACTAGAAAATCACTTGCCAATATATCAAACACATTTGAAAGCTATTTTGTTCGTTAAATGAAGCTTAACATTGTCTTTGTGTTTGTTTTTGAGTTGCCACAGTATGCAATAGACTGGCATGTCTTAAGGTCAATATTAGGTCAAAATGGCAAAAAAGAAACAGTTTTCTCTAGAAACTCGTCAGTCAATCATTGTTTTGAGGAATGAAGGCTATACAATGCTTGAAATTGGCAAAAAACTGAAGATTTCATACAAAGGTGTACACCACAGTCTTCAAAGACAAAGGACAACTGACTCTAACAAGGACAGAAAGAGATGTGGAAGGTCAAATGTACAACTAAACAAGAGGATAAGTACATCAGAGTCTCTAGTTTGAGAAATAGACGCCTCACATGTCCTCAGCTGACAGCTTCATTGAATTCTACCCGCTCAACACCAGTTTCATGTAAACTCAGCAAAAAAAGAAATGTCCCTTTTTCAGGACACTGTATTTTAAAGATAATTTTATAAAAATCCAAATAACTTTACAGATCTGTATTGTAAAGGGTTTAAACAATGTTTTCCATGCTTGTTCAATGAACCATAAACAATTAATGAACATGCACCTGTGGAACGGTCGTTAAGACACTAACAGCTTACAGACGGTTGGCAATTAAGGTCACAGTTATAAGAACTTAGGACATTAAAGAGACCGTTCTACTGACTCTGAAAAACACCAAAAGAAGGATGCCCAGTTTCCCTGCTCATCTGCGTGAATGTGCCTTAGGCATGCTGCATGGAGGCATGAGGACTGCAGATGTGGCCAGGGCAATAAATTGCAATGTCCGTACTGTGAGATGCCTAAGACAGCGCTACAGGGAGAGAGGAAGGACAACTGATCGTCCTCGCACTGGCAGACCACGTGTAACAACACCTGCACAGGATCAGTACATCCGAATATCACACCTGCGGGACAGGTACAGGATGGCAACAACAACTGCCCGAGTTACACCAGGAACGCACAATCCCTCAATCAGTGCTCAGACTGTCCACAATAGGCTGAGAGAGGCTGGACTGAGGGCTTGTAGGCCTGTTGTAAGGCAGGTCCTTACCAGACGTCACCGGCAACAATGTCGCCTATGGGCACAAACCCACCTTCCAGACAGGACTGGCAAAAAGTGCTCTTCACTGACGAGTCACGGTTTTGTCTCATCAGGGGTGATGGTCAGACTCGAGTTTATCGTTGAAGGAATGAGCGTTACACCGAGGCCTGTACTCTGGAACGGGATCGATTTGGAGGTGGAACTTGCAAGTGCCTTGGTGGAAGAGTGGGGTAACATCTCACTGCAAGAACTGGCAAATTTGGTGCAGTCCATGAGGAGGAGATGCACTGCAGTACTTAATGCAGCTGGTGGCCACACCAGATACTGACTGTTACTTTAATTTTTTTACAGGGACACATTATTCCATTTCTGTTAGTCACATGTCTGTGAAACTTGTTCAGTTTATATCTTAGTTGTTGAATCTTTTTATGTTCATACAAATATTTACACATGTTAAGTTTGCTGAAAATAAAAGCCGTTGAAAGTGAGTGGATGTTTCTTTTTTTGCTGAGTTTACAACAGTAAAGAGAAGACTCAGGGGTGCGAAGAGGCCTTATGCGAAGAACTGCAAAGGAAAAAGCCACTTTTGAAACAGAAAAACAAAAATAAAAGGTTAGAGTGGGCAAAGAAACACAGACATTGGACAACAGATAATTGGAAAAGAGTGTTATGGATCTTAACCCCATTGAGCTTTTGTGGGATCAGCTAGACTGTAAGGTGCGTGAGAAGTGCCCGACAAGACAGCCACATCTATGGCAAGAGCTACAGGAAGTGTGGGGTGAAATGTCACCTGAGTATCTGGACAAACTGACAGCTAGAATGCCAAGGATCTGCAAAGGTGCCATTGCTGCACGTGGAGGATTTTTTGATGAGAACTCTTTGAAGTAGTTTAAGAAGTTCTGAACATTTTTTTCAAATTGTAATAGTAATTTTTCATGTTATTACTGTCCTAACTATACATTGTGATCAGTTGAATGCCACTTTGGTGAATAAAAGTACCAATTTCTTTCCATAAGAGCAAAATCTGTAAATTTCAAACTTTTGGCTGCCAGTATATGTCAAGGAAATATATTCAGTAAACACTTTTGGTAAACTTTGAATCATATTATAGTGGGAACATTATCTTCTATTAGGATGTTTTAATGTTGTCTTTCTTATCCGGTAGCCCTACGTCAGATGGAGCAGGAGCTGCAGTTTTGGCCAGTGAGACGTTTGTGAGGCAGAATGGACTGGAGAAAAAGGCTGTGGAGATCATTGCTCAGGAGATGGTTACTGACCTCTCCTCTACTTTTGAGGAAAACAGCTGTTTGAAAATGGTAAGAGCAGGTGACACTGGCATCTTGTTGAGAAGCATTCAACCCCCATAACCTCTAGAACTAAGAATCTGTGAGAATTAGTTCCCTAATACATTCATTCCGATCAGTCACAACACATGAAGTGACCAGATTTAAATAACCCAATAACGAAGAGGAAAGAATGTGTATTATGTGTGTAAATAATGCTTTATTTCACATTTTTTAGTCTTAATATATTTCTCACTATGAATTTCCATCCATGTCTTTCAGTTTTGTGTTTTGAGGACTTGTCAATTTACAGTTGAGTTGTAAATGTGTTGTCTTTTACTCTCTAATCATAGGTTGGTTATGACATGACCCATCATGCAGCTCAGAGATGTTTTGACAAGGCTGGTCTGAAGCCGTCAGATGTTGACGTCATTGAGCTGCATGACTGCTTCTCTGCCAATGAGCTCATAACATATGAAGCTCTGGGACTGTGTCCAGAGGGTGAGACTGACCGTCTCTAACTCACAGCATGCATACAAGATATATCTTGAAAAGTATTTATTTTAAATTTAATGAACAGCCCACCCATTTTATTTGAGGCTAGAATCTCTAAAGGGGTTATATCAAACAGTTTTTTTAATTACAAGGTTTTTTTCTGCTGAGGTCCACTAATGATGTTGTAAATTTAGCTTTTTCACAACCATTTTCTACCCACTTAAATGGCATTTTTTTGCTTCTGTGCCCTTTAAAACACTGATGTAAACACCCTCTTCACATGAGGAATGAGTATCAGCACTGTTTTGCTCTCGCTCAGGAGCTGCGGGTTTGCTGTCAGCTCAAAATATTAGTTTTGAACTCCCCCGTGTTTCAATAACATTGTGGCAGTTTCACAAAACAGTCCGCCCTGAAATGTGCCACTCAAAGTGTTAAGATCAGACTGAAATGATCAGGGAAATGGTTCAAAATTGAACTTTCTAATGTTGGAAACCTTCAGATTAATATGCAGAGCGGCAGGTGGTACACACAGCCAGGAACAGCACGAGGATAAGTGAACTTCCATACATTTTCACACACTGTTTTGGAATAAGAGTATCTATTCTACTTGCTCCTTATTACTTAAACATGATGGGGACAGCCAAGTTCTGAATATCGAGGAAGTGTCATTGATGATAAAATGTGGGCATTCAAGTCTATTCATCTGTCTGATTGTCAGAATGTTGCAGAAATTCAGAACGGGCTGTTTTTGCCGCTTAGTTTAAATAAATTGTCTTTTTTCACTGAGGAAAAAGTTTTGAAATCTGAAAGTTAGATTATGTTTTCATAGTGCAATGATGTTTTTATTTTTTATTTCAGAATACCTAGTAAAATCATGAATTTATCCTTAATGATATGACTCCTTTAAACTGTTCTCAGATCTTAGCAGATTTAAGCATTAATAATGATTTTTGAATAATTCATCTAAAGCCACAGGCAGTAGAACTGAATTAAAATGTTGCATTATTGCTGGATCTTTTGTCTAAAGTTGATATTAATGGGTGGGTGAATGAAAGATTTCATTTAGCACCCAGTATTATATATTTCCTTCTGCATTTTGGGTCCTTTATTGGCAGTGTTGACAACATTCTGTTTTTCACCTTTGCAGGTAAAGCTGGGGAGCTGATAGACCGGGGTGATAATACATATGGTGGTAAATGGGTAATAAACCCCAGTGGAGGACTCATCTCAAAAGGACACCCGCTTGGAGCTACAGGTATAGTTTCATAAACTCTTTTTACACAACCCTGATGTGAAATTACCTGATGTTAGATCATATTGATTCATTATATTGATGTCTGCATGCAGTTCTTACCACCAGCCAGGCATGATGCTAGGGGTGGGCTTGCCAGGCTAAAGCCCCGGATGTTTCAGGAAAAGCCCTGAATGTTTTTATAACCTTGTAAAAATCACTGAGTTTTTATGCGCACAGTAAAATAAAATATTTGTCTCCTTTTACATTCATTCACTCCTGACAAGAAATGCCCACTCAGACAAGAAGTACTGATTGACATGTAAACTGGCCAATCGTCAATGAGAAGATGCATATGATCCAGCCAATGATATTGGAACTTTTGGATGTAATTACCTCGAGAGACAAATGGTTCATAGGTGTGCACTTGTCTTGGTGAGGAGAATTATTAGAATATTGAAATGGACATTTAAAAAAACGTAGTAGTAAAACAGCCTTAGTCGACCTCAGCAAGATGTATTCTGCTAACTACTTCAGATATGTGTAACTGCTACTTATTAATCGCATTGTCAAACGAGGCTAACTATTTGTCCCTTAAGAAATAGTTGTGCTGTAGTAAAGACACCTCCGCTTAAATCTCCACACTCTTAAAGGCAACTACGCTTAAAAGGGCACCTTTACATTTGTGATGGCACCTTTAGATTTGTGAACAAAAGGGGCAGGGGCGTGTGCCCATGTAGCCCCCATTCTGTGCACGTCAGTGTGTGTGTGTTATGTATCTACATGTTCGTGTATAATAAGAATAGATTATATCAAATTAATTATGTGATTGATGAATGGGTTAGGAATCTTTATTTATTATAGATAATCTTTATTTAATTATGCATTTATTTATTCTCACAAAAATAGCTTCTAAAAATTCATTGCTTGGAAAGAAGTTTGGATTCACTGTATACATAATATGAAAAGGATGGACTGATTTTTCTGTCACCAGTGGCTGCAGCAGTGCACATGTTAAACCTTACCTGTGCTGTACTTTTGTTTGTAAATATAACATTTTGGAAAGTCTGGTATTCTCACTTTGTGGTCATGCATTTTTGTTGATTAATATGATATAATTTGTGGATGTTCTGTTGGTAGGTTCCTAATAGGAATAACAGCTTGGGGTCATGGCTCTGGATTTGTAGGTTTTAAACATATACACTGATCAGCCACAACATTAAAACCATTGACAAGTGATGTGCATAACATTTATTATCTCGTTACAGTGGCACCTGTCAAGGGGTGGGATATAATAGGCAGCGAGTGAACAGTTAGTTCTTGAATTTCATGTGTTGTAAGCAGGAAAATGGGCAAGCGTAAGGATCTGAGTGACTTTGACAAAGGCCAAATTGTTATGACTAGACAACTGGATCAGAGCATCTCCAAAACCTAAGGTCTTGTGGGGTGTTCCAGCATGCAGTGGTTAGTACCTACCAAAAGTGGTCCAAGGAATGACAACCGGTGAACCAGCGACAGCGTCATGGGTGCCCAAGGCTCATTGATGCGCGTGGGGAGCGAAGGCTAGCCCGTCTGGTCCGATCCCACAGAAGAGCTATTGTAGCACAAATTGCTGAAAAACTTAATGCTGGCCATGATAGAAAGGTGTCAGAACACACAGCTTGCTGCATATGGGGCTGAGTAGCCGCAGACCGGTCAGAGTGCCCATGCTGACCCCTGTCCACTGCCGAAAGTGCCTACAATGGGCACGTGAGCGTCAGAACTGGACCATGGAGCAATGGGAGAAGGTGGCCTGGTCTGATGAATCACGTTTTCTTTTAGATCATGTGGATGGCCGAGTGCGTGTGAGTTGTTTACCTGGGGAAGAGATTGCAGCAGGATGCACCATGGGAAGAAGGCAGGCCAGCGGAGGCTGTGAGATGCTCTGGGAAATGTTCTGCTGGGAAATCTTGGGACCTGGTGTGGATGTCATATGGATGTTACTTTGACACGTACCACCTACCTAAAGATTGTTGCAGAGCATATACACCCCTTTGTGGCAACGGTATTCCCTGATGACAGTGGGCTCTTTCAGCAGGATAATGCGCCCTGCCACACTGCACACATTGTTCGGGAATGGTTTGAGGAACATGACAAAGAGATCTCAATCCGATTGAGCATCTATGGGATGTGCTGGACCAACAAGTCCGATCCATGGAGGCCCCACCTCGCAACTTGCAGGACTTAAAGGATCTGCTGCTAACGTCTTGGTGCCAGATACCACAGGACACGTTCAGAGGTCTTGTGGAGTCCATGCCTCGATGGGTCAGAGTTGTTTTGGCGGCACGAGGGGGACCTACATGATATTAGACAGGTGGTTAAAATGTTGTGGCTGATCGGTGTATAGCCTATATGTTCATTGAGTTTGATTACATATTATCACAGCATAGAGTAGTATTATTAAGGAGGATTGTGGATGATTGTCTATAGTGGTGGAATAAAGCAGTTGGTAGATCTGAAATATTTTCAGTCCAACTCATTTTATGCTCAGGCATACATTTTATGTTTTGTATTCTTTAACAAACAATATTGAAAGATATTTACCTAATTTAAAAATGGACTCTTTGCCAATGTAACTTTTAAACATATTTTAAAATGTATTTAGTGTATTATGATGCATACATGGATGTCTGTGGGCTAAGCCCCAGATGTCCAATGACCCTAGAACCGCCCCTGCCACCAGCAGAGGGAGGCATTTCTCTCAAATAATTAATTAATACATCACAGTCATCACATTACAGTTACTCACAGTCAGGTTGTTCAGGTCACATATGTAAACTTTGCTCTTCCAAAACAGCACTTCGATGGCATATGGAAGTTTGACATTCAATAGAAAATCTCTCAAATTTATAAAAACAAATTGATTGTGAAATCATAATTACTTATAGTTACTTTTTGTAGAGACATATTTATCTGGCCAAGTGTAAAGTAATGTGCATACACAATTAGATAACACTCTGATTGAAGTGCATATAGTAAATAAGGTGCCTGGCAGTAGGGAAGTGAAAAAGACAAAGAAATAGGGAATTTCCTACCATGTGTATTTAATTCTGACTAAAATCACCTGAACGCAGATCACATTGCAACTAGATAGGTAAAAGATAGGTAAAGTTGTCAAGACAAACTTTGATATTGGCTTGACAAAGCCTTTGTCTGAAAGTAAAAATATATATACTATAGATAGATAGATAGTCAAGCAGACCTTTAGATAAAACTTTCAGAATGATAGATAGATGAATAGATTTTGTATTGTAACCAGGGCTGGAGTTGAGGTGGGATGCGAGGGGATGCCATCCCCCTTGTTGCAAGAAATACCAAAAAGCATCCCCCTTGTAAAACCACCATCCCCCCTTACCATCCCCTTTAGATTAATTGTGTCATGTATTACATAGAACTAATCATGCAAGTAAAATATTTAATATTTAATTTTAATACATTTGATAAATAACGGACTTTAAATAAGGGCAATTAGCCGGTCAGAATTTTGACATGTCTGAGGTTGCCAGATTTCTATAGATGAAATCCCCCAATCAGATCTGGACACTTGTACAGTTTGGAAATATTCTGCCAGTGTGACGCTTTAATCACGCAATCTGGCAACCTGGAGCACATGAGCTCTCTCTCCTACTCACTGTAAAACAGGTATGTCGGAGTTTGCGATGGGTTGATTTGTCCTTCCTAGTGTTCACGTGAAACTTAAGCCACAAGTTTTCAAATGATTCATGTCTATGGAATTTTTCAGATTTTTGATTGTCCGCTGTGCGAAAACTGTTATTCCGTTTAGTTAGAAAACGTAAAGCAACGTGAGTCAGAACAGTCTGAAGGACCATGCCGAGTTTAGTGGATGTAGCTTGAAAGCTCAAGGAATTACAATTGATAATTTTGGTCTTGGTTTAGAGATTTAAGAAAAACACAAAAAAACAAAAGTCTGTAGAATAACAGTATGTTGACTTTGTCAAGCCAACATAATTACTATTTCCAAAGTCATAAGAAAGAACTTCCTAGGCGGGCTTGAATAAAGCATGAACAGATGGAGAGCTCTGGTGGAGGAGGTTAAAGGTCACTTGATTTCTCTTATTTGGTTCATCATTTTGTGGTAGTTTTAATTATTTTTTGGGAACATGGATCAAACAGAATCTATTCATATTTGAGGTGTTTTGTGTTGCCATCTACATCATCATCTCTAATGCCTCATTGGTTAAGTGGTTTGTTTTAGTCATCTTCCTCACAGTGTTGACATACTGTGCTTTGTCTGATCTCTGTTGTGCACCTGTGAGACTTAAGCTGTGTCTCATTTGGAAGGATGCGTCCTCCGGAGGTCGCATTTGTCGGCCGCATACGTCATCGAGGCTGTCTCATTTCTTTTATTTAATTTTTTTATTGGGAATGCAAAAAAGGTTAACAATTGTATAAATGTAAGTGCATATACATAAAAGGCATTGACAATAGATAAAAAATAAGAAAAAGAAAGACAAAAAATAAATAAAAAATGAAATGAGACAGCCTCGATGTCGTTTCCGGCCGACAAATGCGACCTCCGGAGGATGCATCCTTCCAAATGAGACACAACCTTAGTAAATGTCTCTGTGACTCTTGAAGGTCTAATTACCTGCCTGAATCTATCCTTCATCTCTGAATATGTATATTTTACCTCCAATCACAAACGTTTTAATATCACAACATTGACAGTTTTCACAGTCCTCTCGATCCTCACCTCTTTCATGAGGAGTTCTGAGCTACACGCACTGGCTGCCTGCAAAGGTGTTATTGTAAGTCCCTTATCTTGTTGGGATAATGAGCAAAACTGCAAGGAGTTTAACCCAACAGGATACATAGATCAGCCTGAGTGGTAACACTAGAGTCAGGACTGAGGGATTAAGGTGGGGTGTCAACTAGGGCTGTCAACTAAATTCAAATTTTTCACTGAAATATTACCAAAATTAGAATAATATTAAATTTTAAAGACATTATTTCAGGTAGGGGAAAAAATCTATAAGACATCTGGTTTTTAATTCGACAGTGTCTCCTATGTCCACAAGAGGGTGTAACGAATCAAAATAAACCTTTCAGCACCATGCCATAGCTTTTGTCTATTGCAAAGAACATATCTGGCTGTTAACAATAGTGCATATAATGATAAAGACAAAAGATTTAGCCAGTTCATATTCTCAAATCTTAGGTAAAACAGTAAAACGAGAAACAAACGCTTCAATAGACGGTTCCATGTTGACTTAGTGTTGCACAGTAGCCTTTACCGGTGCAATAGTACAACCACGGATTCAAGCTTCACAATACCACAATACCACAGAGTGAGCCCTGCATCCAATTGCTCTTGAAGAAATGTAAGAATTTCAGGTATGGGGCAGTTCACTGGGTCTTTGCCGTGGGAAATGCACCAATTATTGAAAACATTCCATTTCAGTGCATAAAGGCGCCTTGTAGACAGCACTCTAGCCTGTAAAATGGTGTTCATAACCGTCTGAGTCAGTTCTGGTACGTTTAGTGCGCTCCATTCAGGGACCACACATGCAGGTTCCACAGCTTGGACTGGGGATGCCAGATTATGCCCTGCGCTTGAGAGAGGAGATCCCTCTTCAGCGATATTTCCCATGGAGGGCCGTCCAAAATCTCTATTTCTGGAAACCAGGACTGATTGGGCCACTTCGGCGCAACCAATAGAATAGTTTCCTTGTCCTCACGGACTTTGCATATGAGGAAGTGGGAGACGACGAATCTAACTCAAACGGTATCTTTTATTTCTTTTAAACTCAATATTCACGTTTTTCAGTGGTCACACTGAGAACTACGCTTTTCAGCAGACCTAAATCAATTCAGTCTTTCTCCAGCTCCTGTCTCATAACTCTTCTCTCCTGACTGGTGTCTGGCTCACTTTTAAAACCCATCTCCACTCTCACTGCAATGACAAACAGCTGTTAGAGACAATCATTGCCAGGTGATGATCCTCACCACTCTCATCTGCTGATCTCGCTCTCCATTCATAAGCCGGCGCTTAACCACACCCCCACCACCACACCATGTTAGATCGTTTTTAGCACCCAGTCGGAAATGCCCGTAAGGGCTTGCCACGCGTCCGCATAATGGGACAGAGGGCAATTTGGTTTGTTCATTGTATGATATAATACGCCACTCACCATTTGGAAGCAGTTGTGCATAATGTGTGGGCTTTGAAGTGGAAAAGAGCTCTTTATTGAAAAAGTGTGAGCGTCTCGTGCATGCGCATGAGCGATGTACTCTTTTTTGCATTCTTTATTGCATGTGATTGAATGTGAGACACAGAAACCAAATTTTGAACAACATGTTGCTGAGACGTGACATAGCGTTCAGCAAATCTCTCCACAGAGGCCAGCTGGAAAAGACCAGCTGGAGACACCGGAACATCACATAGAGCGGCTTTTTCTGCGTCACGCATTTCCGTGGGGGTCAGCCAGATGTGACAATCCAAAACCACCAGGATGCCCATTGACTTGCCAGTGGCCTGTGCAGTGACTTTCTTGGCTCGCAGTGCTAAGTCTGTAGCGGTGTGGAGCTCTTTGAATGTCTCTGGATCGTAGCCTTGTTCTTCCAATTGCTTGAGGAGCTTAGAAAACTTGGAGCACCGTCATCGCGTGGAGTGCTGAACCAGCTTGGCCCACCGCTGAGTATGCTTTTCTAGCCAGTGCGGACGTCAGTCGACACAGCTTGGAAGGATGAATGGGGTGTGATTTCCACGCCCTGCTACTCGCCAGGAAGAGATGTGCCGCTACCGGCCCTTCCACAGGGGATAGTTGGGCATAACCTTTGTCTATCCCTTTGTCCACTTTAGTGAGGAGAGTGGAATCGCTGTGCGAGCGAGCTGAATAGGGAGCACGCTAGGATTTTGTCAGTTCGTTATGAACTTCTATGAAGAACGGTGCAGATCTGTGGAACGCAGTCGCCTGACGATGTCTGGACCACAGGAACCATTCATCAAGGTGAGATTTTTCAGGTTCCTCTGGAGGAGACCACTCGAGACAGAGCTCTTGACCACCCTTGAAAGGACGCGAAGCATCTCCTTGTCAGTGGTGCATGCACACTCCTCGCCCTCGCTGGGGGAAAGTGCGGCAATGTCCTCCATTGATCACTCGCCAGATGCAGCAAGAGACATAACATCATCATCCCCAGCGTCAGAACTGCAGAACGTGATGAGGCTCATCATGCACATACTGTATCGGCATAGACACAGTACATGGAGATTGAGTGGCTCGTGGGGTGTGACACTGGCACAAGGTCCAGCTCAAATTCATCCTCGACCTCGCGGCCCTGCCGTGCCTCCTTGTGTGATGGGAGGGCGAGGGAGGCTGAATCGTCCCTCAAAACGAGGGCGATTTGCGAGTGAAGTGTCTTGAGACTCATACCCTCACAGTGAGGGCAGTCTGTCTCCATGAGAGCTGTCTCTGCATGGGCACTGCCCAGACAGCGAATGCGGCTCTCATGCTGATCTGACTGCGGGATTTGTCCCTCGCATAAGGAACGCTTACGGAACGACATCTTTAAAAAGACGACAACACGTAAAAAGTTGCAAACACGTGTGTATGTATATATATATATATACACACACACACATATACACACAATATCAACAATAGCTTATAAGGATACAAACCTCCTGTTGAAGCGCTGCGGGGAATCAGGATGCTGAAGCGGGCCTTTCACCAGCGAAGCGTCAAGCGGCGAGGCAGAGTAAATGTTCGCCGGAACACTGCAGGGGAGCGGAGAGTCTTCTTGTTGCCATGAAGATCCCGCCCGCTGACTCGTGTATGTTGATGGCAAAGTAGTAGAGGGCTTCTAGATGAGAGATGAATTGAAGGAAGAAAATTCTGAGGAATGGTGTTTGCATGCCCGCTTTTATACCAGACAACTTTGCGCCAAAAAGGTTGGGGCTTAAACACCATAGCCAATCCTGGTGTTATTGTAGAAGGGTTTCAACTAGGTTGTGTAGAAGGACACTCCCCATAAGCGTCAGCTTAGTGACGCAATGTCAAGTGAACTGAATCGTAAGGTAATTAGCCATTCTACTTGTTACTCCGGAAGTGGTGAAATAACTGATGGATGAACTAGGAGAAGGCTCAAATGGACTAACTTGTTATCTAATACATTCTTAGTATGATGTTTAAAAAAAACTTAGCATCGCAAGCTTAAGTTGATCATAGAGACCATTGGCGTCAATGCTTACGATGCTTTTGGGAAATGCAGCCCGATCCTAAGTGCAAAGATACAGCCTCCATGCATTTGTAATTGGAAAAAAATAAACGAGTTTAACGTTAGATTTTTCAGAGAAACGGTGAATCTATAAATGTTAAGATAAAGCATTTAGGTTAAATGAAGTTGCATTAACTGGTGTGTATTCTGCAGAAGCAGTGGGATGTGTCCGAAGGTGTTTAATAAGCTTGCTGGTGTTTCCCCCTTTGGTTTAAAATGTTTGTAGGCATTCATGGCAGATGGATTTTCCCGGTCTCATCAGGCAAAACCCAAAATAATTCCAAATCTCTTTACGTGAATTGTGTTTTTTAAAAAGCTTCTCACTGTCCAAAGTTTTATTTAAAAACACATTATCCATTAGGAGACACAACTGCCAAATTAAGATGCTGGGATTTAGACGTGTGTGTGTTTGAAGCATGGGAAAACCACACATTGAAAAATAAACAATACCATTTAAGGGGCAAATTCTAAACAGCTTAAAGGGCACTACGTGAAGGGGACCCCACTCGAAAAGACTACATTTTTAATGTCATTGCAAACATATGTCTGATTCAAATGAAGGTTTTAGCGAAAATAATATTTACTACCGCACATACAACATAACTTACGTACTACCGTATTAACGGTACTACCGTTTAAAAATACTGTGGTACCGGCAGTATTTTGAAGCTTTAGAATCGCAATACTACCGTTGCACCGGTATACCGTGCAACCCTAATGCTTATGCAGTGAGACGCTAATGAGAACAAGCATGACACAACTTATTAAGACCTCCACTTAAGGGGCCGTTCACACCCATCTTTGTCTGTAAGTATGCTCCAGGCTAGATGGACATCTTTGACCGTTGCGTCGTGTCTCGCTATATTTTCAGTGTCTCATGCAGGAGTGATGCATTTGTTTAGAAGTCAATTTAAAGGAAACTCAGCCTTTAAAACACCTGCATTCTGTTTTATTCTTTGCAGTTACGTTTGTTTAAGCCCAAGAATGCAATTGGTGTGAACGACCCCATAAGTCATCATCAGTGCTTGGCACACATCAAAATTCTAATGCTTTTTAGCATTAGAATGTCTATTTTTATCTTAAATTCGACAAATAATTGAATTTTTGAATTTTAATTTGACAGCCTTGGTGTTAAGACATCAGCCATCCAGCTCTGCACATATTAATTCAGTGCACTGATGATAGAAGAGAGTAGCCTCTGCTCTGCATGGACAGCATGATATCTTGTTGTGAAGAAGTTGTCCATCATTCATTACCAGGCGCTTTCCACAAATAGGGCCTTCAACTCTTAAAATATTATTTTTTATTTTATTTTTTTGTCAGTGAAAGGAGGTGCTTTATCTTCTGAAAATGTTGTTCGTCAACCTCAGGAGGTCAAACTAAGTATTTTATGAAACATTTTATTTTCTATTTTATATGATGTACACAATTTTATCAACCCTGTTACCAAAATTGGGGACAAGATTTGTGGGATTTTGTTATTGTCTAGCATTGTCTATATTAAGTAAACATCAGAATTAAATAGATAGAAAAAATAAAAATGCCAGAATGCGTTACAGGGTTTGAAGTAACAGGGTTGCAAATTTAGCCTAAATTAAGCTGTCACTCAGCTAGTTTGGAATTAAAAGTTAGTATGTAGTTACTGTAAAACATTTGGTTTAAAGAAAAATATTTTTGGTATTTTTTAAGTATTGTTGCTTATTTTAATATGAATTATTTAATTCCAAAATTATTTATTAAATACAATTTCAATAAATAATTATTTAAATTATTAAAATAATTTATGAAAATGGTTAAATAATACATAAATTATTTAATTAATTAATTAATTAATTCACTCATTATTTATTGTCTGGAATGCCACAAACACAGACAAGCGGAGTGATACAAACTGTTGAAGTGTCCCAGTGCTGTTATACTAAATATCAGCACTCAGGAAAATAATTTGTCCAATCAGATTAGAGGACCAAAACTTACTGTTGTATAATAATAATTATTAAAATTAAATTAGAATTACCAGATCATGGAAAACAGAGACATTATTATAGACTCAGAGAAGGCAGATCACTGTGACATTAATGCAGAGGTAGAGAAGGCGGTGGATGAACTGTGGCCTATTTTTCTGGTTCAGGTTTGGCTCAGTGTGCAGAGCTCTGCTGGCAGCTGAGAGGGGAGGCAGGGCCACGGCAGGTCCCTGGGGCAAAGGTTGCCTTGCAACACAACATTGGTCTCGGTGGAGCAGTGGTGGTCACTCTTTACAGAATGGGATTCCCTCAGGAAACAAGGTAAGAGTGTTTAAAACTAAAACATGCTGACAAACATTTCTGGTCCATATATATCCAGCTGAACTCTTAAATCAGTTTTTATCTATACAATTCAGAATTGTTTTCAAGCAATGTGCAAGTTTGGTCAGAAATCCAAAACTGATACAATATCTGTTTCAGAATGTTTATTTTGACACCTGCTTTAAAGGACATCACTAATGGCCTTTAGATTTCTATAATATTTCAGATAAAAGTCCCTTATCTTTTTAAATCACAGTTATTTTTATTTAACTTTTTGTGTAGAGTTTTGAAGATAGTGTTTAAGATGGTAACCTAGGCTTGAACAATTTGGCTTAGTTACATATTTGTACAAGCATACTGAAATAGGGTACAAAAGCCAAGTCTGATATGGCTATATGACCTTCATACATGAGTACATATGATTACATGTGTGAAAAAAGCCAACATCAGTGCCCTCATGCATCATGACTGGATGAAACACACAGAGTTAGCTTAACCATATGTTCAGTTGAGTTATTTTAATATTCAATCAAATGATTTTAACCATTTCTCTCTCTTATATTATGTATTTTCGTCAGACATGTACTGTAAAGCCAAACTTTGGACTCTGTATGTGGCATATATGCACCAGTTCATACACATACACTCTGAACTTTCTGTTCTAAACTTTCTCAGCTCTCGGATCGCTGCAGTGCCCACCAACGCGTCCAGTGACCTCGAGGGGTTCAAAACTCATACTGTCTTCAAGGAGATAGAAAAGAAAATACAGGAGGTAATTCATCAGGAATGGGGTGCCAGTTATATCACACAAAAAAGACTTTGTGCTTTGGGATTCATCTCTTTGTGGCTTTTGCTCACCTATTAGACCTAAAAAGCAGAAAGACAAGAATGAGCAATGACTCATGTGACTTATTTCCTAAACAAAATAATATCCCTGGAGGACATCTAAAATGCATCTCAAATGACTTTTTAAATTAAGTCAGCATAATTGTAAATCTTTAATGCTGTAAAATAAAATAATTTATGCTTATTTAAAGGTATATTTCACCCAAAAATGAAAATTCTCTCATCATTTACTCACCCTCATGCCATCTCAGATGTGTATGACTTTCTTTGTAAATGTAAGAATTGAACTGTAAGATTAATGACTTTGAAGTCCATCCTGGATTAACGCCAAAAAACAGAAGAAGAAGAACTCTTGTGAACACACATAGTAGGGCTGTTTAAAAGTAGATTTATAGAAAAAAAAAGTACTTAAATATTGATCTGTTTCTCACACACACACCGATCATATCACTTCTGAAGACACAGATTAAACCACTGGAGTCATGTGGATTACTTTTATGCTGCCTTTATGTGATTTTTGTGGCTTCAAAGTTCTGGACCCTTTTGGCATTGTATGGACCTACAGAGCTGAGATATTCTTCTAAAAATCTTTGTTTCAACATAAGAAAGAAATTTAATTGCAATTATTTAGTTTATTAAGTTAAATTTTTTTCTTTTTGTCATCATTATGCGCTATGCATATCAATTATTTATTAACAGCATATTTTGTTCTCTATAAAATCAAGTTGCGCATTCATACGTTTTTCAAGTGGGCTTGAAAAATCCAATTTCCCACTGATTTATTTTTCGCAGGAGGGAGAGGAGTTTGTGAAGAAAATCGGTGGCGTTTTCACCTTCAAAGTGAAGGATGGTCCAGGTGGAAGTGAGGCATTGTGGGTTGTGGATGTGAAAAATGGCAAAGGCTCGGTGACAAATGATCCAGGTATGTGAGGAGTTTTCACTGAAACCTAGTCTCTCAAACAAACAGTGACTATAACCAAGATAATGTGTTTGTTTTTTTATATATATAATTGACTGTTTACTTCCCACACAGGTAAAAAGTCTGACTGCACCATCGCTATGTCTGACGCAGATCTTCTTGACTTGATGACGGGCCGAATGAATCCACAAACCGTAAGTTTTGATGAAGATTTGTTTTATGTGGTCTGTTAATTTCTGATTTTGTGTTTCTAATTTTGAAAAATAATGTTGAAGCTTTTCTGGTAAGTTGATGTGTATCAGTGTAGTTTGTGTGCTAAATTAGGTTGGAAAGTCTCTTGGGACAGAGCCAGCATGAGGATTAGTCCTTCTTAAAGCTCGTCCCGTGGCCCACAGACACTAATTGTTTGTCTGCCCTACTAATTTGGCCTCCTCAAGACTTAAATGTTATACACTAGCTAATACAGCCTTTGCAGACTGTTGAATTCATGTTGTCACCACTCATACACTTTAAACAGGATTTTGTTTTGTGTCTCAGAGGAATTTCTAAACTGACAGTGCAAATGGTGTAGTTTAGCTGTAAAGACCCATGAAATCAAAATGTTATGGGTCTTCGTAATTACATATGTATATTGGTCTGTGGATTTACGGCTATGAAACTTTAAAAAAAAATGTATGTTTCATCATTAAAGGTACATGTTAAAGATTTTCTAAATCATGCCGGTCAAGCTAGATGACTTAAATTCAGATTTCTATTGGGTTGGTCAAGATATTATGCTGGACAACATATGACTGACATCACAAAATAAAGTAAAACTGATGAGTTACACACTTCAAATAACTCCAACATGATTTTGCCGAATGCCTGATGTCCACAAAGTGTGACATAATTTCATAACGTTTATCATCAGTTAAATGTCACATTATCATAACATAACAGGGTGGACAATTAAATCAAGGGACACAGAAATCCTCCACCATCAGTGTTAAAATGAAACATTTACCCCAAAAGAATACATGATATTAAGAGAATATAATACTATGTATAGAATGTATTGAACATTTTTAGAAATGTTATTATTTCGCTCTTATTTTAGTCAAAGATGTTTGACGTGCAGCTCTGGGGACATGAGGAAATTACATTAGTGCAAAAAAATTAAAATTATATCAATTATTTAAAATTGGACTTTTAGGCCCACAGCAGTGTGTAACATTATAAATAGTCTTTATTCTTTTTAACAAACCTATTAATATTGTAATCGATTGAAATTAAACATGAGAAATGCCACAACTTCTACTAAACTTCTTCAAAATCAACAAATTGTGAGAATGACCCATAAATGTGCACATCAAAAGTTTGACCTAGAAATTGTGTGGAATCTTAAATATTTCTTATTCATTTTGTTATAAATATGTCAAAATCGTGAAACTTTTTTCCCCAGGTTTTATTTAGATTTTTAAGCAGACTCTAATTTTTGAACCCCATGATGTGCGTTTATGTTTGGTCTTTTCCCTTAATAGTTTGATAGTCACCGTCATTGTGGTTTAAGAAGGGTGTATGCTGTGTTGAAAATCTCAAGCATTGATAGCGGTGTCTTCTTATTTACAAGAAGTGTTAGTCTTAAAGCAAAAAGCAGCAAATAAAAGCCAAAAATATACTGTCATCAGCTCTACAGCACAGCCCGATTGATGCAAAGTGGACACGTTTACTTGCGTGATTCACCAAGAGAATTGCCTGAATTGATATTAGCACCCCGTAGTGCGTGAATGGTTTGTACCTGCTGCCCTGTAGCGCAGTCTTGTCACACTTTAATAGTGTTAGTGTTGAGATTCCCATTATGACATAAAGAACATGAAAACATCAAGAGGTAGATTGGCTTGCATGTGCAAGGGATTTCATTTAAAGAGATAGTTCACCCAAAAATTTAATTTCTCTATTCATTTACTCACCCTCATGCCATCCCAGATGTGTATGACTTCTGCTGAACACAAATTAAGATTTTTAGAAGAATATCTCAGCTCTGTAGGTCCTCATAATGCAAGTAAATGAAGACCAGAACTTTGAAGCTCCAAAATCACATAAAGGCAGCATAAAAGTAATCCATATGACTCCAGTGGTTAAATCCATGTCTTCAGAAGCGATATGATAGGTGTGGGTTAGAAACAGATCAATGTTTAAGTCCTTAAATGGCCACCATTCACCTACAGAGCTAAATATTCTTCTAAAAATCTTTGTGTTCAAGTTGTAGAGCTTGTTGAGGATAGGTGCGCTATTACTTTGCACTAAACTATTAGACTTAAACTATTATAGTTTAAACTATTAAACTATTAAACCACCCAGCCACACATGAGAAATGTAAGCGTAAGCGTAGTTCTAGCAGGAAGATCTCGGGATTCATTCTATCAGGCATCCCCTCCAATCACAATACAGCCTCCACTTTATGAGCCCTCTCAGCTGTCTCTCATTGTTGGCATACTTCTGTTGTTTTCACCCCCCTCCACCCCATCACTACCAGTTTAGGTCCCGTCCTGGGTGGGGGTAAGCTCCACTCCCCTGCCGTCTATTGCTTCTGGCAGGATCTGACGGTTCAAGCAAGCTGAACCGTAGGATGGGGTTTACACCAAATTATATAAGTATCTCTACGTTCGTATTAATCCCAATTATCCCGAGTCTTTCTGATAGAAAATGCATAGCCCCTAAGCAACCGTATAGAAATTCTCTGGCAACCACCCACAGCATCCTAGCATCATGGTATTGGGTTTTGCACAGGCAAGCACCACTCATTTTCTTCAAAAATAGCCTCTCAGGTGTTCACAAGGATGCCCTTTTTAAACCAAGGGTTGCATCTTTTAGCCATAATGTAGGTGACTGTCAGTGTGATGGTAGCCTTTCAGATGTGTTTAATGTCAGGGTTGACCTTTAAACTTTGGGCTTGAATGTGCTGTCAATAACAGTGACTGATCTCTGTGGAAAAAAAGATTAACATGGATTTACTTTTGCATTCCCTTGTCCTGGCTTTAGCTACAGGTTAATTCATAAACAACTGATAAATAGTTTCCTGTCAGGGTAGACGCCATATTTAATTTTACACAGATGAAAATGAGGCTGTGAGGGAACTTAGTCTTTCCAATGGCATGCGGTGTATAAAGCTTTATAAAGGTCCTAGATCACATCTAATTTTCACATGTCATGTTTTCTCGAGTTATTTTTTAAGTTAAAATTATTTGAAAAAATCTCTTTACAATGTCCAACCCATTGAAGAGACTGCAAGTCTACTATTCACAGCCTCGTTTTCATTCCCTTCAAAAATTAAAAATGACTCTACTTTGACTGAGGTCCTTTAATCAACAAGGTAAACCACACTACCAATTGTGTCATGAGAAAATTCCTTTAAAAAAACCATTACGATAGGAGACACAGATTCAAGACAAATGCTGTTTTCACCAACGCACTGTATCAATGCGGTTTCAAATTAGGCTAATGGCCTCTGATGTTTTCTCTATTGAAAAATAGATTGTTATCATAATCTGTTATTCCCTAAAATGTTATTCCCCTGTGATTTAAAGTCATCTGTGTTGACTCAACCAACTTCCATCATCTCTGTCCATCTGTACAATGTTAACAGTAACATTAGATGGTTTGACAGCAGCTCCTTCTTTGAAAAATTAGCCACTCTTTTTACTATAATCCTCCATAAAAGGACTCATTTTCAGTTTAATCTGAAAGGCAAAAGCCGAAATATTTAGAGCTCAAATCCATCATGCTCAAATGGTCAAAAATCACATCAAATGCAAGTCTAAACATTTTCATTCAAGATGAAGTGTGTATTTTCTGTGCCATTAGTGCCACCAGATGTAATAATAATAATAAAAACATTGAAACCAGCACTATTTTTAAACTGTTTCCAGAAAACTCCTTCTGTCTTCCACTGGTTGTACAAACAGTTAGCCTTGGCCTAAACTCACGCCATTGGTCAAGCCAATATCGCTCTTTCGGGCTGGACAGTCAATCAAACAAACAGTGAAATATTTTGATAGCGCCACAGTGTTACACTTTTAGGTGAAACCTACCTACAAATGGCTTACTTACAGTCTAGTTGATGCTGAATATTACAGCCTGATCTCATGAAATGTATGTGACAATGGCTACATTTTTGCAAACCAAAATAACGTGCTTTATTACACGTTTGGCTGCAGTTTCACAGTGAAATGTCCAGCGGGGGGCGCCAAAAGAGAGTGAAATGATGTTGTAATCAGACGAGATTTTTAATGTGAATATCAAATGGATGTTTTAATGAGTAAAACATACCTCCCTAACCTAAAACTTTTACCTAAACCTAACCAATAGTGTTCAAAAAGATAAATGAGAGGTGAACAAAACAAACATTGTTACCCTAAATCAACACCTAAACCTAACCGACAGTGTTCTAAAAGCAAATTCAACTTTTATAGCACATTTACTGAAGCAACCATGTCATTTCATGTCCCTTCTATGATACTTTCGCTTCGAGCGTCCTTAGATGGGCTTGAAGCTTGGTCTCATGTTAGCTCCTGTGGAAGTTAATCACACTGGATTAAATTGTCTGTAAAAAAGTCTGTAATACAAGCATTAAAATTGAACAGTTTTTAAATGATGCGTTAGACTAAAAGTGTTTTGATATAATAACATAGCAGGGTGTGAGTAATACAAATGTTTATTAAGTCCTAAACAGCCAAAGTACCATGTGTGAAAGTGAATAAAACGCACAGTTGTTGTAGCGCCTCTAATGTTCATTTCACCAGGAAACTGCAGCAAAATGTAAAAAGTGGCACGTGAAACTCTGTTTGCAAAAATGTAGTTATAATAACTTTCTGAGACTAGGTTGGTATACTAAGCTGGGATACGAGAAAGAATTTTAGTATTGCAAAAATTAAACGTAAATTTAAAATGAGAAATATTCTGATTTCATGGTGATATTTTATAGCAAAGGTTGTACACTTCACAGCGTGATTGTCATGTCTCTCTCTACCAAGAACTGATATGTTTTTGTATTCTTTTTAAAGGCATTTTTCCAAGGCAAACTGAAGATATCTGGTAATATGGGAATGGCCATGAAACTTCAAAACCTACAGCTGACGCCAGGCAAAGCCAAACTATGAAAAAGTATCTCTAGCCGGATGGGGAACAGTCACAAAAAATCCATGCTAATGCATTTTGTGTTGAGAGATGTGAAAGTAGTCAATTTCTATAGATATTTTTTGTAAACATTTTTATGAATTAATATATGTAATGGTGCATAATAATTATGAGACTATTGGTCATTGCATTGCATAAAGGTAACTGCATAAAACAGGTAGTTTATTTTAGGGTTAACAAGGACTTGCCATTCAACAATTATACTAATAATGTAATTGAAAGACTCACTAGCATAAGAAAAACATCTAAAATTGTACATGTTTACAAAGATTGTGTACTCCGCAGTAAGAGAAGCCTATTTTGGGTGCAGATAATGTTGCTGTCATAGATACAATATTTTGTGGAGGTTGCCGCAATACTTAAACTACAAATCAGAGAGAACAGTTCACAGGCATGTCACAGTATAGTCAAGTGGCCTTCCTCAGACTTTGTGCAATTGTAATTAATCTTCACCTGAACCATGCAGATGAACAGTGAGGCCGTCTATTACATGACTGCTTTATAATGTGCCTCTACTCACTGTTATCACCCTCATTATTGAAATTCATACCATTCAAAGACTAATATAATATGTAAAATTATTTTGGACATTTATATCTACTATGTAGTGGCCCAAAAAGATCCAAACAGAGGTTACCATAGACTTTGATGTCTGATACTGGAATGAACTTTTTCAATTCACATAGCTTAAAGAAATAGTTCAACAAGAAATTAAATTTCTCTCATCATTTACTTACCCTCATTCCATCCCAGATGTGTATGACTTTCTTCTGCAGAACACAAAAAAAAGATTTGAAGTAGAATATTTCAGCTCTGTAGGTCCATATAATGCAAGTGAATGATGACCACAACTTCCAAAAATCATATGAAGGCCATAGGTGTGGGTGAGAAACAGATCAATATTTAAGTTCTTTTTTTTTTTACCATAAATTTCCACTTTCACATTTTTCTTTTGCCATTTTTGTTTTTAGCAATTTGCATTCTTCGTGTATGTCACCACCTACTGGGCAGGGAGGAGAATTTATGGTAAAAAAGGACTTAAATATTGATCTGTTACTCACCCACGCCTATCATATCATTTCTGAAGATATATATTTAACCACTAGAGTCTTATGGATTAATTTTATGCTGACTTTATGTGCTTTTTTGACCTTCAAAGTTGTGGTCACCATTCACTTGCATTGTATGGATCTACAGAGCTGAGATATTCTTCTAAAAATCTTCATTTGTGTTCAGCAGAAGAAAGAAAGTCACACACATATGGGATGGCATGAGGGTGAGTAAACGATGAGAGAATTTTTATTTTTGGGTGAACTATCCTTTAAGCGAGTTTCTCTAGTGATTAAAAGATCTTTGATCTCAGAACTCTAGGTGTTGGGTATGTTGTGATATATTTGAAGCATTTGGTATAATTGTATATTAATCAAGTTTGTTAAAATGATCACAACTCTGATTTCTAATAAATATTCCTTATACATTCCAAAGTATACAGTCATCTTCTATTTTGTATTTTGATGACAACACATTTTAAACACTAAAATATAAACATTAAAATATAAATTTTAAACATTAAAATATAAATGTTTTAGATTTTTAGTGAGATTGACTAATAATTTGCCATTCTTACCAACTGAACTAATGAAATCTCATTTTATAATCTGTTTTTAAGCAATTAAATGTCCTTAGGCCATGTACACATTAATGCGGATTAATTTGGCTACGTTAACACACCTCATCCACACAGCATTTCGAAAACACTCTTTATTAACATATACTTCGGAAAACAATGTTTTCAGTTTCCAAATGAAAATGGATTAGTGTGGATGTGGCCTTAGATTTGACTAATATTATTTGTATTGCTATTTATGTCTATTTAAATGCTTTGATTGAGAGTAATAATGTAAAAAGCCTGTACAACAACATTTAAAACATTTTTTTTTTTTTTTTTTTTACAAATAATAATGATAATAATAATAACTGTATTTACTGCCATTTTTGCATTGACACCTATAAAAAGTATTGTTTGGTTTTCAAAGTTTTTCATTCCTCCAGGTAATGTGGTTAGGTTCTGGTCCAGATCTGGCTTTGAAGGTTGTAGTTAATTTGGAACTGCAATTTATTTTCCATAAGAAGACAAAGATATACTTCTTTATTCACAAAGATTTGGCATGTATGTTGCAGAGTATGACATCTAACACGAGTGGGCAACAGTTTACAACTTTGTTTCTACATTTCAGTCTTGAATGCAGCAGTTTTACATTAAGTAAATCTGCCTTCCATCTTTAATGACATTCCCTTAAGCAAACTGCACTCACAGTAAGAGCCTGTCTGTGCAATTTTCAAGAACACATAAGCACAATGGCTCGAGAACAGTTCATTACTAACAACGATCTTTTTTAATTTCTTCCGAGAATGACACTACTCAACTTTGAATTTAACTAGCTTCCCACGCATGTTTGCAAGTACATCTTCAAAGTAGTGTTTCTCTTTCTCCCAGTAAGTGGATGTCAAAATGACAGAATAATTTACTGTTATTAAACCCAGAGTAAAGAGGATTATTAAAGGTCATCAGCAGACCGAAGACAGTTTAGAGTCTGTGAATGGTGTTGTAAAACGAGAAATGAGCTAGCAATTATCCAGTTTATGAATCCTGCAGTTTGACAGACCCAAGCTAGCCTTATTTCCTGCAGGGTTTCAGTAGTACATGGCCATGTGGCTGCATGAACTTCCTGCCCTCCCCTTTCTGCTTGTCTCAGTAATTGTTCCTAATTACACCCCACATGCTGCTGTTTTGCTAAACTATCTGAATTTCACAAGCAGTGAAACAATCAGCTGCCTACTCAGTGGACTGTATAATTATGCCAGACTTCTTACATACAGGCAAATATGGTAACAAAATATTTTACACTTGGTTGAAGACCCAAAGAATCATAGAGTTGTACGCATTGAAGGGACATTTCACCCCAAAATGAATCATCATTTACCCACCCTGATGTAGTTCCGAACCTTTCTTTCTTCAATGGAACAGAAAAGGAGATAGTAGGCATAATAAAATAATGTTTGCACCTAATCATTTGCATGTCAGTGAGTTCTATTGGCCATATCATGGAGGACAGTTATTTGCCGTCCAATGCTTTTGAAATCTGGAAAGGTAAAAAACATGGTAAATTGATTGAAACACCACAGGGTCATGAAAAACGTATAAAAATCTGGTAATTTAGACATTTCTAGACCTGAAAAAGTAATGGAAATGAATAAAATCTTAAAAGTCATGGACATTTCTGTAGTGGATGGATATACTGTATATGTTTGTAGTTGATCTGTTCTAAAATATTGAATCGGCTAGATACGGCATTAATGGCTGCTCACACAGGACGTGTTCTTGTGTAAAAAAACAAACAAACAAACAAACAGCTAGATGCAGTGCAGTGAAACTGATGAAAACACTGGTGTCTTAAAAAGTTTAAAAGTTTCACTTCTTTTAACTCTGCACTCCATCTGAAAAACGCAACACTAATGGCACGAGATGCTGAAAAAACAGTGTGACGGTCAAAGATGATGCATTCTGAACAACCTTAAAGGGGTCATGACATGCCTTTTTGTATTATTAGGGCCCAAGCACTGAAAGTGCAGAGACCCTATTATTCTTCTAAGGATTATTATTATTATTAGGGCCCAAGCACTGAAAGCGCTGAGGCCCAATTGTTCTTCTAAGGATTATTATTATTATTATTAAGGCCCAAGCACAGAAAGTGCAGAGGCCCCATTGTTCTTCTAAGGATTATTATTATTAGGGCCCAAGCACTGAAAGTGCGGAGGCCCTATTGTTCTTCTAAGAATTATTGTTCTTCTTTTCAAGGTTTAGGGTGCTTTTGGGGCACTTAACATGCTTAAAAACTTAGCACACACATCGGAGTTGTCCGCCATTAGGCCTGGGCAAAAGGTCACACATGGGCATGTAAGGCAGGTTTTGTAACGCCACCTTTTGACTAAAGTGGTGGGGTCAGTTTCACCTACAGTCACCAAATTTGGTACATATATTGTTCTCATCAAGCCAGACAAAACTACAGTCTTTAGCTCTGCCCAACAGGAAGTCGGCCATTGAATTTGGATTTTTTTTTTAAATTGCAGGCCCTGAACTTTTAAATACTCCTCCTAGGGGATTCACCAAATGTAGGCAACATTATGCCAAGACATTGATGATGCTAAATTGTGAACGGATTTTTTATATACTGAACGGTGTTGCCATGGCAAGGCAATAAATTAAGGGCAAAAATATGAAACAGGAAGTTCCTTATATCTTCTGTTTGAATTGTATGATTATGATTAAAATTCAGCTGTATGTTTTGGGCTGATTACATGAATGTAGCTATTATGGGTCATGGTCCTATCACCAACAACTGGCAGCAGGAAGTATGACACTTTTAACAGACATTGAAATAGCCCTCTTATGCTTACATGTATTGCTTCAAAATTCTTTACAATAATGTCAAGACACTGCTGATGTAAAATTGTCAAGGGGTATTTGATATCTTAAATAGTGTTGGCATGGCAACACATTAATTGTTATATTCCTTTCTTCCTATATTTGGATGTTTTTGAGGCACTTTGCATGCTTAAAATTTCATAAAATTTTGGCACACACATCAAGGTCGTTGGCCATTAGGGCTGGGCAAAAGTTCTTGCATAGGCGTGTAGGGAGAGCTTTGTAGCACCCCCTTTAAAATGGGCATGTAAAACGGCCTCTGTAGCACCCCCAGTTTCACCTACAGTCTCCAAAATTGGTACATATATAGTTCTCATGAAGCCAGACAACATTCATAATTATAGTTATTAGCTCTGCCCAACAGTAAGTCGGACGTTTTGGATTTTTTTGAATATTACAGTCTCTGAACTTTTAAATACTCCTAGGGGATTCATGAGACTGTCACCACATTTAGACAATATTATGCCAAGACATTGAAGATGCTAAATTGTAAATAGATTTTTGAATATCGAACGATTTTGCTATGGCGAGGCATTAAATTAATTGCAAAAATGGGAAACAGGGAGTGTGTCATATCTTCTGTGTGCAATGTGTGATTTAGGTGAATGGGCATGTAACGGGGTCTCTGTAGCACCCTCATTTTCACCTAGTCACCAAACTTGGTACATAAATTGTTATCATGAAGCCAAACAACTTTCATACTTACAGTCATTAGCTCACCCAACAGGAAGTTGGCCATTTTGGATTTTCTGAAAATTGCAGGCCTGAACTTTTAAATATTCCTCCTAGGGGATTCATGTGACAGGCACCAAATTTGTGCAAAGTCATTGTAGATGCTAAATTTTGGGCAGATTTTTGATATATCGAACGGTGTTGCCATGGCAAGGCATTAAATGAATGGCGGAAAATGGGAAACAGGAAGTGTCTCATTTCTTCTGTGTGCAATATGTGATTTAGATCAAAATTGAGATGTATGTTTAGTCTTGGGGGCTAATCACATGGATGTGACTATTTTGGGTCACGGTCATAGCACCACCACCTGGCAGCAGGAAGTGTGGCTCTTACAACAGACTTTAAAAAAGTCCTCTTATATTTACCCAAATTGCTTCAAAATTGTTTAGAATAATGTCAAATGCCAAATGCATGTGTCCACCTTGCATTGTTTTCCGAAAGCCACTGGGTGGAAATGGACCCATGGTGCTTGGGCCCGTCATTGCTGCTTGCAGCTATATTTTTTTAAGGTTTCTTGAGGTTCACTTATAATATTAGTCATATATTTGTAAAACATGATCAGTTTCCACCCTTATTCTGACCGTCTGTCAGAAACGCTCGGTTTTGGTGCTTCATCTCCTTTAAGACTTGACAGTAAATGCCCACTGTTCTTACTGGCTCTCTGCTCTTGACTGATCTGCTATCTCTATTTGCCATCTCACTGCTCACTGCTCACTGCTACTGGGCGTGCTACCGAAGTGATAAAAGGTAAAATAGGAGTTGATTTGTTGTTGTGGAGGTGGTCAGATGCAAATGTCTATCACAGTGTGACATCACAATATGAAGGAATTAGAGAACGAGTAGTTTTGGCAGCGTGGTTTCAACAAATGCTGTTTTTGCAGAGAGGAGAAGTTTTGAGTTCTGACGCTTACAGTTTATTTTATAGTACAATGACCTCTTAAATGTCAAAATATCAGGGAACATTTTATTCCTCATGTCATGACCATAGACGTTTTCAAGATGCCTGCATTCTGTTACAATCGTATGCTTTGTGAATGACCCCTTATGTTGAAACTGCCTGTGAGTTTTGTGATAAGTACACATCTGAGATAAGTTTTAGAATGATTATGTTGCCTTTCCAACAAGCTAACCCACTGGAATTCAAATGTATTTCAAAACCATATAATGAGAAGAAATTATTTAATGCAATTTCATTTAAATTTCAATGAATATACTCAGCATTTTTCATAAAAATAATCCATACAAGTTCTGTAAGGCTTTGGGAATGTGTGACATACTTTGCAACTTCTATGAAATTTTAAAACTAAGTCCTTTATCAGCTAGTCAGGGTTGTGTAATTATTGTCAAGGGCAGACTGTTGTTTTTGCAACATGATTACACCTGAAGTTGGCATGTTGTTTCTGTGAAATCAGTCTGGTTCTTTATATGAAAATTCTGATGATATACTGATTATGAAATAATATGTTGAACATTGTGTCTGTCTGTACATTGTTCAGATTGAAGACTTCAATCTCTGCATAATAGAAAGAGTTACAGTATATTAAAGTTCTCAATATCTTATATGAGTGGGTCATCTTTTCATGCCATTAAGTGCTCAGAATCGGCAGTTCTGTCATTTCTTTCTCTAAATTTTGAAGAGCTTTGTCTGTTTTTGCTAGATTAATTAACTATTACAGTCTTTAAAGGTGTTGTAAGCGATTTTTCTATGGAATGGTATACAGAAAATGTTCCTTCTCCCTTGTATCTCTGAAATAAATGTCCTGAGATATCTCACCGGTCTATGTGTCAGCACTAGACTGTGTAAACAGCAAACTAAAATGGTAGCGGGCCGCGCCATTGTAAGTTGCGGGGTGGAGCTGCCGTGGATCGGACTTATTGGTCCAGCACATCCCACAGATGCTCAATCGGATTAAGATTTGGGGAATTTGGAGGTCTGGGCAACACCTTGAACTCTTCATCATGTTCCTCAAACCATTCCAGAACAATGTGTGCTGTGCTGCAGGGCGCATTATCCTGCTGAAAGAGGCCACAGCCATCAGGGAATACCATTGCCATGAAGGGGTGTACCTGGTCTGCAACGATGTTTAGGTAGGTGGCACATGTCAAATTGATGTCGACATGAATGGCCGGACCCAGGGTTTCCCTGCAGAACATTGCCCAGAGCATCACACTCCCTCCACCGGCTTGACATCTTCCCACAGTGCATCCTGGTGCCATCACTACCCCATGTAAATGGCGCACATGTACACGGCCGTCCACGTGATGTAAAAGAAAACGGGACTCATCGGACCAGGCGACCTTCTTCCACTGCTCCAAGGTCCAGTTCCGACACTCACATGCCCATTGTAGGCGCTTTCAACAGTGGGTCATCATGGAAATTTGAAAACACACACTTAAAATGTAAATATTTAATTGCATTATTTGATATGAAATTTCAAACCAAGTGGCAACTGCAAACAAATGATGCTAGAGCTTTTCACAGAACTAATTTAACTTTTCTGAGACATTTTACAATGACCTTTATCCAACTAATTGTGAGGTGATTTTTAGTGGATGTATAAAGTCAGTTAGCCTCAGGTTCACATTAAGTAACCACAGTTGTAGTTAACTATGAACATCAGCATAACATCTATGAACATTTTTCACTAATGTTTGACCAGAAAGTGTCTAAATACTTTTTGAAGTCTTAATTTTGAACAGTATATCTGTTGTTTTACCAAATAAAACTAACAAACTAGCTTGAAAGGTGTGCTTGTGCTATCTTTCTTTAAAATAAGCGCTACTTGGTTTGATATTTTGTGATATAATGCCAGGGTTTTCAAAAAGTGGTCTGTGAAGGTCCTGTAGGAGGTCTGTGGACAGATATATAAAACACACAGAAATTTCTTAAGAATAAAAATACTATATATATTTACAAATGTATTTCTATATGTGGTGCATTTAATGGATAGTTCACTCCAAAATGAAAATTCTCTCATCATTTACTCGCTCTCATGTCATCCCAGATGTGTGACTTTCTTCTGCAGAACACAAATGAAGATTTTTAGAAGAATATCTCAGATCTGTAGGCCCTCACAATGCAAGTGAAAGGTGGCCTTTAAAGGTCCAAAAAGCATAAAAAGGCAGTATAAAAGAGACAAAAATGCTGAAAATATTATTTTAAAAGTCTTAATTTGTGTTCAGCAGAAGAAAGACAGTCATGCACATCTGGGATGGCATGAGGGTAAGTAAATGATGAGAGAATTTTCATTTTTGGGTGAACTATCACATTCAAAATCAGTTAAGCATTATAAAAGGTAAAATGTTTGTTAAAGTGATTAGTGGCTCAATGAGTGGATCTCAACTGTCAAGCGGACCCAACACAATACCAAAAATGTTTAATGCACAAAACTAAACAAAAATGTCTTTAAAATAAAACACACTGAAATGTATTAGCACACAGGCCCAACGATATTTAAAAAAATGTCACAAACCAATCTGGGTCAGATATTCTTTTACCTTTGAGGATAATTGCATGTCACTTAACCTGTCCAGGATGGCATGCACCTAATTTGACTAGATTATATCAAGTGACAGATGAATTTGTGGCAAATTACAGTAGAGTCATTGGATGCATGGTCTTTGACATTAAGATATGGGAAGTTATTTTGCTGTCCTAACTATGCATTACAATAGGGTTAGTTGCACTTTATTATTTGCATTAAACACTGCTGTCTGCAACCCTATCAGAACTGCAACCCAGAGAACAACTGGTTTAAGTGTCCAAATACTTGTTGGGCCACTTATAGTTAAATCTTCTTCAGAGGACAATTTATTTTCACCCTGGTAGTGAAAGAGAGGACTGAAATAGAGAAAGCTTTAATCAAAAAACAAAAAACAACTCTCAGCAGCATTTGAAATATAACAAAATAAAATAACACATATCCACATTCCAAAGATGAGGTGTCCATGACAGACATGAGCGCTTTCAATAAAGAATGTGTGATCTCTCCAGCAGATCACAGGGAATGGACAGAATAACAAAAGCACTTCTATGTACACTGATCTCTCTCCACACACTTAATTGTGTAGCTTAGCATCTGTTCCATGATTTTGAAAGGAAATGGATAGTGGTCAGTAAATCCCCTAAGAAGGTCCAAAGATCCATGGCCCCCCTACCATGTCAGCTTCCTTACATTAAATTCCCTTTGAACCTACAAAGTTCACTTAAATATTCACACACATACTGAAATTCCAAAATGTGGAGACAGAGAGTGACTGGCATCTTGCAGCTCTTGGTCTTTTTGTTTGATATGTAGACCAGTCACTCTCTGCAGGAGTCTAGACATTGGTCTCCAGACCATTCATGTCAATGGTACAGTGCTCTTTGTCTTTGTGCTCGCGTTTATAATGGTGTGGAGATAGGTCAGGGGATTTCTTCTTCTCAGCAGGCCTGATGCCTTCCTCCAGCTGCATGAGACGGGCCACGTCGGGTGAGAGGTGATCGGGTTTCCTCATAGGGCCTAGTGGAGGGGGCTGGAAGCAGCCGTTTTTCTGGTAGGACATCATCTGCTGAATACTGATCATGGGTTTGGTCTCACAGATGAGAGGGATCTGCAAGGAGCATCAGGAGAGGACAAAATCAAGACTTCTACAGTTACCATTGTTTACCATTGAGACATTTCTTCAGATCATCTTTAACTAATTGGAAATATTGATTGAAATGGATCCAAACCAGTGTTGGGGAGTAATTAACTAAAATTAGTGACACTAAAAAAAATAAAAACATTCCGTAGCATGACAGTAGCTCAGCCATTTTCACAATAGTTTTTCCAATGTGAACATTTTGCGATGAGTATAGCTGTAGCATCACAAAACACTACATTTGTCACAATGTAATGCAAATGCAGCAATGGAGCCATGGGAGTCATCAAAGGCTCACCTAAACCGTCAGTTAAAAATAAATGATTCCCTTATATTTAGTTACGCCGATTTATTTTAGTGAATCGTTTTTTTTTTTTCTCATGTAAATGAACTAGTTCACATAAATAATTTACTTGAGCCCCACACATTCTTAAAGGGACTTTGCCTTCTTTTTTTAAACGAAATTGTATTAATTTCTGCTATCACATTATTTTGATTCAGTTTTATAGAATAGGGTATTTTATACTAAATATACACTAATAAATCTAGAGATTTATGTGCAATTTTAAGTTGTCACCCTATTTTTTATTACACATTGGTGGTCCCCAGCTGATCCCTAGAAATGGCCCTGGATTTCATGGTTAAACTATGGTTCCTGTAGTAAAACCATGATTAATTATCCTAAGTGGAAAGTCACCCTAATTAAATAAATATAAGAAAAATGATTGCAGAATTAAATAATATCATCTGATTGTGATATATACTGTATACATACACCGATCAGCCACAACATTAAAACCACCTGCCTAATATTGTGTAGGTCCCCTTCGTGCCACCAAAACAGCACCAACCCACATCTCAGAATAGCATTCTGGGATGCTATTCTTCTCACCACAATTGTACAGAGTGGTTATCTGAGTTACCATAGACTTCATGAGATCGAGCCAGTCTGGCCATTCTCTGTTGACCTCTCTCATCAACAAGGCATTTCTGTCCACAGAACTGCCGCTCACTGGATGTTTTTTGTGTTTGGCACCATTCAGAGTAAATACTAGAGACTGCTGTGTGTGAGAATCCCAGGAGATCAGCAGTTACAGAAATACTCAAACCAGCCCATCTGGCACCAACAATCATTCATGCAATTCTCTAATCAGCCAATTGTGTGGCAGCAGTGCAGTGCATAAAATCATGCAGATATGGGTCAGGAGCTTCAGTTAATGTTCACATCAACCATCAGAATGGGGAAAAAAATGTGATCTCAGTGATTTGGACTATGGCGTGATTGTTGGTGCCAGATGGGCTGGTTTGAGTATTTCTGTAACTGCTGATCTCCTGGGATTTTCACACACAACAGTCTCTAGAATTTACTCAGATTCTCCTGGGTACACCTGTTCAGAACTTCTTAAACTACTTCAAAGAGTTCTCATCAAAAAATCCTCCACGTGCAGCAATGACATCTTTGCAGATCCTTCGCATTCTAGCTGTCAGTTTGTCCAGATACTCAGATGACATTTCACCCCACGCTTCCTGTAGCACTTGCCATAGATGTGGCTGTCTTTTCAGGCACTTCTCACACACCTTACAGTCTAGCTGATCCCACAAAAGCTCAGTGTCGTTAAGATCCATAACACTCTTTTCCAATTATCTGTTGTCCAATGTCTATGTTTCTTTGCCCACTCTAACCTTTTCTTTTTGTTTTTCTGTTTCAAAAGTGGCTTTTTCTTTGCAATTCTTCCCATAAGGCCTGCACCCCTGAGTCTTCTCTTTACTGTTGTACATAAAACTGGTGTTGAGCGGGTAGAATTCAATGAAGCTGTCAGCTGAGGACATGTGAGGCGTCTATTTCTCAAACTAGAGACTCTGATGTACTTATCCTCTTGTTTAGTTGTACATCTGGCCTTCCACATCTCTTTCTGTCCTTGTTAGAGTCAGTTGTCCTTTGTCTTTGAAGACTGTGGTGTACACCTTTGTATGAAATCTTCATTTTTTTTGGCAATTTCAAGCATTGCATAGCCTTCATTCCTCAAAACAATGTTTGATGAGTTTCTAGAGAAAGCTGTTTCTTTTTTGCCATTTTTGACCTAATATTGACCTTAAGACATGCCAGTCTATTGCATACTGTGGCAACTCAAAAACAAACACAAAGACAATGTCAAGCTTCTTTTAACGAACCAAATAGCTTTCAACTGTGTTTGATATAATGGCAAGTGATTTTCTAGTACCAAATGAGCAATTTAGCATGATAAAATGGGGCCTGTCTAGATTTGATCAAAAATGACTTTTTTCAAATAGTGATGGTGCTGTTTTTTACATCAGTAATGTCCTGACTATACTTTGTGATCAGTTGAATGCCACTTTGGTGAATTAAAAGTACCAATTTCCTTCCAAAACAGCAAAATCTGTACATTATTCCAAACTTTTGGCCGCCAGTATATAAATGTATTGTTCTTTAAATAGCTTCAATGTAGTTATCTACTTTTTGTTAGTAGCTTGTAGTGTAGCTAACAGTAATGTCATAAAACATCGATACATCAATTAATGATCAGCATGTTATTTTCTCAATAAGTTTTTGAGGCATCGATATATTAATATTAGCCGACATTTAAATTAGAAGCCTAATTTTTGTGCTTTCCCATTCACAGTCAGTTGGCCAGTTGTAGTCTGGCGTAATAGCTTTGGGAGACCACAAGGGGGTTATATAACAATTACTGTCCTTAATATTAAGTTATCGTCACCTCTGTCACCCCTACATTTGTGCAGCTGGCGTTTTGCATGGTGTTTCATTGTGGGTAATGTTATGGCGGATAAACAAATTGGAGAGCTTTGCGAAAAGGGCGAAGCAACCTTTGGAGTCATTTCGGATGGCAGGTATGTGCAATGAAAGGCAACAAACAGGTACAACCTACAGTTGCGGAAGCTTGGAACCCTAGGAAAAAATTATCAATTGATTCACTACACACCAAGAAGCTAACAAAATGTGTAGCTAAGTTTATAGTTACCGATATGCAGCCGCTTAATGTGGTGGAGAGTCCCTTTTTCCAAAAACATGTTAGAGGAAATTAAACCGGAGCCTGCTGCTCACACTTACTAACATGGTGTTGAGAAATATGTATAAAGAGACGAAGACTATTGTGCAATGAGTAGCCATATTTAGATTTAAAAAAACAAAACATAGATCGATAATCATTGGGAAAATTTTCTCATTATCTTGAAAAAGTTATCGATCCCAAGTAGCTAACAACTTTTTCAAAAGAGTAGTTTCACCAGAGACTATTTAGCAGAGACAGGCCACTTCCATTAAAATGAATGGGAGAAATTTGAACGCCCAGCGGTCAACGAATGTAGAAAGGAAGTCCCGCCTTACAGGTAAAAGAGCCAATCACCTTTTAGATACAGACAATGCCTGTCAATCAACTTGAGAAAGCGCATGCACATTAGCTATACAAGCTGGGATTTTCTTTTGTTTTTTAGCATAATCTGAAGTAAAAAAGCACAATTTATGATTTGAAATATGGTCTTTGATCAGCAACCGTAAACAATCAAATGTTTGGATGCACCATCTCGTTCTTTATAATAACCATCAACACTATGAAATAATCATCCCTTAAATTTAAACATCGTTTTTTTTTTTTTTTTTTGGATCCTGAGAAATTGATCAAATATTCTATATTATACCATATTGCTGTTAAGGCCATTTTAAGCACTCTGCTTTGCATTGTGCCCAAGAATGCCTCTTAACCATGGTAAAAGGACTGTAGAACATCTCAAGTGCCTTATTGCTTTATTGTCATATCTTTATAAAGTCATTCTCACCTCCTCGCCCTCCTTTATAAAGTCTTTTCTGCATATATGTGCCATGATTCCAGTAGCCAGAGCATCACCCAACACGTTCACCATTGTCCTGAACCGATCCCTGATGGAAAGACATAGAAACATTGCAATAAAAAACTCCTGAATGGACAACAATCATAAATCTTGACAGAAACTATATTTGAAATAAATGACATCATGAGGGGAAAAAGCTCTTACAGGGCCCAATCCACAGCAATAATTAGAGTGATGTCATCTGTAGGAAGTCCCACTGAAGTTAACACTATCACCATGGTTACCAGGCCAGCCTGTGGAATGCCGGCAGCACCGATACTGGCTGCTGTAGCTGTGATACTGGAGTGAAAAGCAAAATAGAAAGATATTATTGATGAAAAACAGTATGTAGCTTTTAAGTCTAATCCTAGAAACATATTATTCCTTACCATGTTATTTTGAACATGGTACTGTGATTATATCATGGTATTCTTTGAAGTCCCTTAGAGTTTCATGTTAATGTCATGGTATTTGAATCTGATAATCAATCAGGACCATGATCATAGTAACAGTCATAATCAGTACCATATATATCAAAGTACCATGGTATTACCATGATACCATCATTGTACCATGGTACCATTACTGTACTTTTTGTTGCCGGTAGTGCTGTCAAAAGTACCGGTACTTCGGTAAAAAAAAACAAAAAAAAAACGATACTAGTGTTTCTGCAGCACTGGTAGTACCAAGCACCGACTCTATCCGGTACCAGCGCGCAGTATGACTGACACATAACTGCTTTGAAATGCTCACAGGCTTATTTTGAATGTGTGCTCTGTTACTCCTTTTACACTGAAATGAACAATTAATCCAAGTGACATGTCCTAATGTGATTTATTAAACCGCTGAAGGCTGCAATCTTAGCGTGGATGAGCTGCGTACTTTAAATAAATCTGACCGCTCATCCACTAGAAACTCAACAGACATTGAGAATCATTCACGTTGTATGAGATGACAGAGCAGAGCACTAATCTACTGTGAACCACATGTAACCTATATATTTATATAATTAAAATCACAGCATTTGTGCTTTAATCTCAACTCAACTTTATTTATATTGCATTTAAAACAACAGAGTTGACCAAAGTGCTTCACAGTAATAAAATTTAAAACATAACATTTCAAAATGACCACATACACAAACACCAGTAATCTAAAATACAAACACTCCAAAACTGTGTCCTACTATTCCTTTGTCAGACACAAAGGAAGTGTAAACAGATGAGATTTCAGACGTGACTTAAAAGTCTTCAATGATCACACTGAGCTGCGTGTCGCGAACTGTTTATCCGGGAAAGTGAAGCTTCCGCAAAAAACACTCGTCAATAAAAGCATGATTCAAAATAAAAGCTAGATGCTTGAAATTGAAGAAATTAAAAAAATTTATGAAAATATATTAATAATACAACTGTATAGTAAAATGTAATATTCTCTGTAGTAGTAGTAATAATAATAATAACAATAATTAATCAATTTATCACAAGCAAGACAGCTGTTGATAGAGGTTTGGCAAAAAAAAAAAAAAAAAATGCAATGACATTAAAAAGTTATATTTTCACTTATTAAACTTTTTTAAGAATTAATTGATTAGACACCATTTTGATGACTAATTAAACTTTAAAACATGTTCTTGGAAAACAATAATAATTATTAAACTATAATTATTAAAATAATGATTAAAAATAACTAAACTTATGTGTTCAATAGCACATTATCATATTAGCATATTTGTGCTGTGGTATCGAAATTGGTATCGAGAACTGTGAAATTTCACTGGTATCGGTACTGACTACTGAAATTTTGGTACCTGACAAAACTAGTTGCCGGTGAGTTTTGTTTCAAAATTATTTAATTCATACCTGATGGTGATGATCTGACCAAAGTCCAGCTCATAGTTATTGACTTGAGCAATGAAGATGGCTGCCACAGCTTCATATAAAGCAGTGCCGTCCATGTTGATAGTGGCACCCACAGGGAGTACAAAGCGAATGATACGGCGGTCAATGTGATTGTTCTCCAGGAGGCACTTGAAGGTGATAGGCAGTGTGGCAGAGCTGTAGTAGAGCACAAGAATACACAGACAACTATCAAGTAAACAACATAACATGGTTTGATTTAAGGAACCAGAGTTATTCTATTAAACGTACATTTGTGGGACTTATAAATGTTACACCATTATAAGTCTCAACCGCATATGTTAGCACATTTAGTGACCGTCTGATGCATATAGCACACAAAAATGGCAAGAGCTGGCTGAAATCACCAGGTGCAATCTAATTGGCTGCCACAGGTTTTCCTTTCCACCATGAAAGAAGGTTGAGTTTAAAACATGACACAATGAGTATTTCTTATTAATCGCTGGATTTGCCAAAGTTTATCACTTATTGCAGATTTATTGCAAATAAAAACCAAACAAACTGCTTGGTCGCTTTACATGTCAGTCAGATCTCAAGGTCTCTTCTTGTCTAAGTGGTCGGCTCTTGTCCAGAGTAAACTGCAAAATGAACCAGACTTTATGCCAATAGTCAAAACACAGTATGCTAAAACCTATTGATGTGCATGCCCCCCAGAACTGATGTCACTTTGCTTAAATTAGTTCACATTTACTATATAGTCTAGTAAAAAAAAAAAAGTTAATAATGTTGACAAATTATACAGATGTATAATTTGTCAACATTATGAACAATTTTGAACAGCACACTATATAGTAAATGTGAGCTCATTTAAAGAAAGTAAAGTCAGGCCCATGGGTAGGGTCAATGAGCATGGATGTGAGCATGTGTAATACTGCTAAGTAAGCAAGCTTACATTACTTTCATCTCATTTCTCATTTTCTTCTGTGCTGTTCTCTGACTAAAGCCCAAAGAATACTTTGGTTTTGATACGAATGCTTAGTGTCTGTGTACAGCAGAACACAAGCCTGTCAAAGTATACTTCATTTGACTGTGCACACATACACATGTGGTTTTCGCATGCGCACTAAGACTGCTACGAGATCCTGGACTATTTACGTATCTTAAAGGATTTAGACTCATAAAGATGTCTTTATATTGCTCGAAATGCAGGTACTTTATCTCCAGACCTCCTCACACATGCGTCCATGATGTGCATATCAACTGTTGTTGTTTTCACATTTGTCTCCTGCTGTTTAGCAATGATTACATTTAATTCTAGTGCTTTTTTGTGATAGCAACAGCTTAACTGTGAGTTTTGTCACCTTGTGGACCCACTAATTAGTGCTAATAATTCCATGCGCATGCGCATTCTGTGCGTTCAGAGTTCGCATAGTTATTAAAATCGGGCTGCACGCATTCAGTGCTCGGAAAAGGGTCTTTCTGCGTCCTGCAAGACTACCACAAGGCACGCCCACTACAAGTTACACCCCCTTCAAAAAACGGCGAAATGCTGAAGTCCTGCAACATTCACATACTGTGTAAAACTGTGTTTGTTGTGTTTATTTGGGTCCCGCAGAAACCATACACCTACACCTGTCCCTAAACCTAACCACAAAGATTAAAAAATGAAAGGTTTGTAAAATAAAAAAATATACCTCAACTTAAAAGTTCTATTGAATAAAATCATACTGTTGCCACCTAGTATCACTAGGTGGCAACAGAAAGGAGAAACATGATGAAAATGAAGAGGAGAAGAAGCTTGCAGTATGCTAAGCTAATAGGCTAACCAGTTAGCTTGTGAGCTAAGTGGAGAAAACAGAACAGAGAAATTTTTATATTACCATTTATATCTTTGGTTTAATAATGTGATATGTGATATAATTTAAAATTGATTCTTTTGCGACCCATCCTCTGGTTGCAAAAGAGAACTGAGAGAGTGCTGAGAGGATGATGCGTGAACTCTGAGAATCTCCAGAGACGACAGACGAGATCCAAGATGGCGACACCCTGGTAGTAAACATCCAAACATGAAACTGAGCAAATAACAAAGTATAACTACTGTTTTTCCCTTCTTACATTTCCCATACTTCTGGACAAAATATTACATCCGAACCACGGCAGCTGTGGAAGAATTGGAGACTCTACAACTATAATTACTTTATTGGACTTTTCACCATGCCCCAAACTAAAAAAAAAAAAGCATGCGAGTTAGGAATACTCTGCGGAATCAGATAACAACACAGCAACTGTAGAGGTGAGTGCACTGGAGTCAATAAATAACAAACTGGCAATCCTCAAACTTTTGAACCAAGATGTAAAAGACAAAATCTAGCCTGGAATTCAGCCAATCACAAATAGAATCAATGCAAAAGTTAAAAAATGAACTGCAAACAAGGATCACATCTCTCACAACGCAAATTGACAAAATTTAAATTGAAAACAAAACAATGAAAGAAACCATACTTGACATACAATGTCGTAGTATGCGAGAACCTAATTTTCACAGACATACCCGAACAAACACATTAAAGAATTCATGCACTCAGCTCTAAAGATACCTAAAGTAACTGTTGAGAAAATCACCTTTCACAGCGTCCACCGCTTTGGATACAAAAACAAGACGCAGACAGATAAGCTGAGTTCGGAATTGCATACTACCACACTACTCATACTATTTATGCCATAGACACATATGGCAGAAGAAGTAAGAATAGTATGGGTAGTATGCCATTCCAAATTCAGCCATATACTTGGGTGCTTGAGCACTTTTTTGATGACAAAATTTGCGTGTCCTGTATGCAGATACGTAGCTTTAACATCTGGCCGCAGTATACTCTGGGCTTAAGTGTTAGTTTTAATAACTTCATCTTAAATAGCCCAAAAAAAACTGGTTACATAATTAATTCTTTACCTGGATGAAGTGGCTAATGAGATGAGCAGGGCCTGTAAAATGCCTCGGATGTAGACGATGGGGCTCTTTTTAGTGATGAAGAAGTACATGGCTGGCAGGATGAACAGGCCATGAAGCACCAGCCCCATAACCACAGTGATGGCATAGAAGCCCAGTTTCTTTCCCATGGCAGATGGGTCATCCATTTCCAAGATCTTTCCAGCTACTAGGAACACAATCCCAAATGGGAAGTACCTATAGTGTAGCATAAAAAAATAGACATTATTCTCACTTTTTTTACATAGGGGAGCTTCACATAAATTTTAAATAAACTTTTTTAACACTCTATTCTGTCTTGTACAATCCAAACATTCAAATGTCCACCTCAAAGGAAAATGTAAACCAAAAAAGGAAATGGTGCCTTATGGTACCCATGACAACTGATAGATTTAACAGGATACTGGAACTTAGTCATATTATATGCAAGATTTAACTTTAGTATGTAGTGCAAAAAGAAGTTTTGTTTTTCATGTAAATATCAGTATATTTGCATACATAAAAATAATCAAATTTGACCAAAATTTTGTGTTTATTGAAATGAAAACATCATGCTTTCACGGTCTATGTATTGTTTTTATTTTTTTGCATTTCTGTAAGCAAATTTTACATGTAATGTTTGATACATTGTAGTGCTTTTTATAGGGTTTGATATACTGTAGCGGAAAATATGATAGTTTGAAAATATTAAAATATGAAGAAGAAAGGGCTTGTCTTTACCATATAACAATGGCTACAATTTTCAGCACAGCTTCATTTAGACTTTGGCAGAAGTTGACCAGAGCACTGCCATTTGGTCCCATTCTTCCAAGCATGATACCTAAGCAGCAAAAATGCTTATTTAACAGAATACTTATACACAGTAATATGTTTCATAAAGCTGTGAAAATCCAGATGCTCTAACTCACCCATGGTGGCTGAAAAGATGACGATACCAAGCACGTTCATGCCCTCACTGGTGCCAGGAAGCGTTCTGAAGACCACATCAGGA
This sequence comes from Myxocyprinus asiaticus, assembly GCF_019703515.2. NCBI lineage: Eukaryota > Metazoa > Chordata > Actinopteri > Cypriniformes > Catostomidae > Myxocyprinus > Myxocyprinus asiaticus. The sequence continues at coordinate 13,947,150 of NC_059349.1, read as the reverse complement.
GGAGGTGTCAGGTCAAGGGAGAAGTTCTGGATGTCTGTGCCATTGTCATCCTGGATTCCATAAATGAAGACCCGTCTGGTGGTGGTCTCCAGTATGTCCTGACTGATGGTCGGTTTGGGCTTCATGATAGGAATGCTCCTCGTACGATACTACCACATGATTAGAAGAATAAACAGTATATTCATTTTAAACAAAATTCAAAGCAATAACCATAATAATGCAAACATAAGCTGTACATACTGTCTTAATATTAAAATGGCAGTCTTATCCATGGACACGCTTATAATATACAGCGGCAAGAAAAAGTATGTGAACCCTGTAGAATTACCTGCATTTGTGTATTAATTTGTCTTAAAAACTGGTTTAATCTTCATCTAAGTTACAATAATGAACAAACACAATCTGTTTGAACTAGTAGCACACAAATTATTGTATTATTCTTGTACATACTGAATAAATCATTCCAACATTCACAGTGTAGTTTGGAAAAAGTATGTGAACCCCATAGGCTATTGACGTCAACAAAAGCTAATTAGAGTCAGGAGTTGGCAAACCTGACATCCAATTAATGAAACAAGATTTGAGGTGTGGGTTAGAGCTACTTTGACATATATAAAGCACTCAAACATTTTGCGTTTGCTAATCACAAAAAGCATCTGCTGACGTGGACCATGCCTCGAAAAAAAGAGATCTCAGAAGACCTATGATCAAGAATTGTTGCTTTGCATAAAGCTGGAATGGGTTACAAAGTTATCTCAGAGAGCTTAGATATTCATCTGTCCACAGTTAGACAAACTGTCTATAAATGGAGTCAATTTAGTACTGTGGCTTCTCTGCCTAGAAGTGGCTGTCCAGCTAAGATGATTCAAAGGGCACACTGCAGAATGCTCAGTGAGGTAAAAAAGAACCCTAGAGTGACAGCTAAATACTTGAAGGAATCAATGGAACTGGTTAACATCTCTGTTCATGAGTCTACTATACGGAAAACATTAAACAGGCATAGTGTCTATGGCAGGACACCACAAAGGAAGCCGCTGCTTTCCAACAAAAACATTGCTATGTGCCTGAAGACCACTTTGACACTCCACAATGCTACTGAGAAAATGTTTTGTGGACTCAAGATATCCAAGATAATGTCAGGGTGGCTGTGCACCAGCTGAAGCTCAGTAGAGGTTGGGTGATGCAGCAGGACAATGACCTTAAACATCGAAGTAAATCCACTACAAAATGTCTTCAAAAAAGAAAATCTGCCTTTTGGAGTGGCCCAGTCAGAGCCCAGACCTTAACCCAATAGAGATGTTGTAGAATGACCTCAAGATAGCTGTTCACACCAGACATCCTAATAATACGGCAGAGCTGAAACAGTTGTTTAAGGAAGAATGGTCCAAAATTCCTTCTGAATGTTGTTCTGGTCTAATCCGCAGCTACCGGAAATGCTTGGTTGAGGTTATTGCTGCCAAAGGAGGATCAACCAGTTATTAAATCCAAGGGTTCACTAACTTTTTACACAGCACTGTGAATATTGAATGGGATATATTCAATAAAGATATGAAAGATTATAACTGTTTGTGTGTTGTTAGCTTAAGCACATTTTGTTTCTATATACTTGTGACTTTGATGAAAATTAGATCACATTTTATGACCAGTTAATGCAGAAAACCAGTTAATTCAAAAGGGTTTACATACTTTTTCTTGCCACTGTAGGAATAATCATTTTGGAGCAAAAATATTTTAGCAATTTTTTGCATAGTTGAGAAGGTGAGATGCCAAATGAATAAATGGAAATGGAAAACATTAAAACTCACTTGTTGAAACGTTGCTTGGACCAAGTTGGCTGGGAACATGTTGCTAATGGAGGAAAGACAATATATTAATATTCATTACACAATATAGCTACTATTCAGACTATTAGAATTATTTGTATTTTTTTTTTTCTACCTTGAGTGAATTCTGTAACCATATTGCATTTTGTTACGAATTTTCAGGATAAATCTGACATCGCAAATTCATGTGAAACTTAATGTGCATTGTTTGGCAATTTCTCAATCAAGTGTGCAGAATCACATCCAGACCCTTGCGCTGCAGATGTCCGAAGGTTAAGTGTCTTGATCCTGCCCCTGTAGGACCCCGGCACACTTTAGGTGTCTTACTAATCTGACACAATCATGGAGCCTTTACTTATGAGCTGATTAATTGAATCAGGGTTTAAATAAGGAAGGCATCTAAATTGTGAAGAGCTGTGACGCCTCCACAAGCTGAATAAAAAAAAGCTTCTCTAAACACAACCTCTGTATCCCAAAATTAGAAATAGAACTACATCCCAAATCAAGTCAAGTGAAATTAGTTAATTGTCATTTTTCACTTGCGTGACAAGGGAAGAAATAATATACAGCGTCTCCTGAGCAACAATGCTGAAACATAGCCCATGCATCAATTGGGCTTATTTTTTATTTATTTTTTTACCCCAAATACTACAATTTCACTTGTTGGACAGTTATTGAAAACATTTAAAAAAAAAAAAAAATTAATCACCATGAACAAAACTGAAAAAGACCAATACAGGCCCGGATCTAGAAAGGTTACATGCGGGTGTGCGCGTCTTCCGTCGGGGTTTGGGGGCCGGAAGTACACACATCTCCCATTCTAGTGAATTTCGTTGAGGTTAAGGTTAAGGTTAGTGACATGACAAATCGATCCTTTGCTTTACTTGAGCTTGGGGTGGGGGGCATAGGGATCATTTAGGGGGGCAAAGCTCACCCCAGCACCCCCCTAGATCCGGTCCTGGACTAATAAGTATTTTCTCTCAAAATAAACATTTTAACACTGCAACGTTTTCAAAAAAAAAGTTATTAAATGTTAGATCAAATGACCTCAACCTTACAAATTGCACGTGACGAACTCATGGATCAGGAAAATTTTGTGGTAGTTTTTGTTGCTATTCAGTGTTTTGGGAGAAAATATAATCAAGAGTGCCTTTTACCCCAGGGGGCTTATAGCCCTGTTGTACCCTGTCTATAAACAGTAGGAAAAATATGTATGTATATGTGGACAATATGCACAACCTACTGTCCAGTATAGAATGTATGTACAGCACATAAAATCACAGTATATTGAAAATAGTGTATTAAAGGTGCCCAGATTGCATACTATTTTCGGTGGATTTCTGGTGGATTAGTATGTCTGTACATGCCTTTTCTGTTATCGCCAACAACCCAGTGTACAATTATATGTATGAGTTTATTACGATTCTCTTCTACAACTTTTTTTTAAGTTACAGAAAAATGGCCAAATCATAATGAATTTTACAGTAATAAATTTAGCTAGATGATTGTAGGCAAACTCAAACAGTATGTGGTCTGTGGTATCCCGTGTTGGGTATATCCGATTACAAAGTAATTACTTTTTAGTCAAAAAAGTAGTATAATGCATTACATTTAAAATTCTAGTAATCAGATTCATATACAGTTAATACAGTTAGTACAGATAATACAGATACTGAAAAGTGTTTTAGAAAGTAACTTAAAAGTAAAATAATTAGTAATGTGATTACATTTTTAGATGAAATAATCAGTAAAGTAATATGATTATATTTTTAGAGGAGTAATTAGTAATTGTATTGGATTACTTATTTTGAGTAACATACCCAACACTGGTGGTATCTAGGTACAATTTTATATTGTGGTAGAGTGTCTCAATGCTGGCATTATGCTTCTAAATCCTAAAAAGTATAAACTTTTTCTTCCCAGTGAGTAAATACTTTTAGTGCATAGCAGAGTTATGCAAATTAGGATGCAGCCAAATTATCCAAACCCTCTCAGTTCCTTGCTTGAGGTGCTAGTCAACACACTAACACAGAGGCACCAGAAAGAGCAAATCCAATATTCCTTCTCAGGGATCTCAAAAACCCTCACAAGCTAAATTGATACCTCTCAAATTCCTCATGAAATGCACCATATAATAACCTGAGCTAATCCTGTGGCTGTATGTAAATAGGCTCCTGCTCTGCTATCACCTCAATGAGGGCCATCTGGCCTCCGGCTCAGGTCAGTAATCAGGTTTTGGCTCTAGCCTGCACCACACACTTCAGTGACACGGGACCACGCTCTGTCACGCAGTGAAGGCGACAGGTGGGGCAGGAATCCCCCATTCCTCGGACCTTAGCCAACTCTGAGCCACATCTAAGCTCTCCTGATCCTTCAACATGAATGCTTCCATACTGTAACATCATTACATTATCACCACAGAGTACTCGATTGAAATTCAAGACAAAATTCATTATGCTTGCTAATAGGAAATTATGATGTGGGGTGCCAACCCTCCTTTACTCGTAACAATTTTTATGCACTTAATTATGTAATTAGATTATAACAATAAGTTTACATGTTTTAAAATCATGACCTGTACAATAATGCACATAAACAATATATTCGTATAGCACACAAGTGTCCCTGCATACAAAATGTGCAGCTCTCCAGTACTGAACATAACACTGTCCTCAATACCTATGATTATCTGAGGTCACTGAACTCTCTCTCTCTCTCTCTCTCTCTCTCTCTCTCCAACACACACAAACACACAGACATTCTTTAACGAGACAAATACCGTCCTCAAAGAAGATTTGATTTAAATCCGAGCACACTCAGAGACTATTCTAGCTATTTTTAACGTGAGAATTTAGACACGTGCAGTAAATCATGCTTAAAAAGGTCTAAATGTCTTTGCATTATCCAACAAAATATCAAAGCAAGTGTCATCTGCAAACAATTGAAACTACATCTTTTCTCAGAACATTGCTTACCATTATTGCAATGACTATTGACCTGCTGGTGTGAAGGTGATTTTTAGTTTATGTATGAAGTCAGTTCCCCTCAAGTTCAAGTGTGTATTGTTTTATCACTTCAAACATAACAACCCATTTTCTGAAGTCTTTATTGACACAGTGACTGTGACATGTGCCTGACTAACTGCCCCACTGACCGACTGGAACAGTGACACAATGTCACTGGGACAAACTCCGTCCTCATTTACTCAAGCAAACACTAACTGGCTTAGTGTGAGCTTTACTCACATGGTTCAACAAGTACTGCAAAGCCTCTGCAGGTAAGAAGGTGTCAGAAACCTCCTCCAGTCAGGACCACTTCCGTTGAATGAAACTTGAATGAGTACTTTTATTCACTTATAGACAACTGAAGCAATTTGTTGATGTTGGCAGTATGGTTCTGTTCTGTGTAAACTCTCTGCCCATCCATGCAGCCGTGCCCACCCTCCCAGCAGAATTATTACAACATTGTACTTTTTTTTTTACATTCTGACAGTGCAACATTGTACAATCCAACAATGCAACAATGAATAATAGATTAAATGGACACTTAAAAAACTTCAAATATGGTATTTCAAGTTGATAAATCGAGAACAAGGCGCAATAACACATTGAAGATAGGAATTCCAAAGTGGCAAGCAATTTTAGTCTTAGAGCACAGAACAACAAGACAGATACTGAGAAAACTAAAAGCAAAGCTGCCTTTCAAGAAGTGGAGCTGGTGATGGAGGAGGGTGTTAAGTGCAGCATGCATCCATGCAATGGAAAAGCAGCTAAGGCAATGAATAAATGGAGGAAGATTTAAATAAGACTGCTCTGATAAGAGTCTGAATTGTATTGGTAAACATTACGATCAGCTGAGCGTCAGCTGATTTCAGCTTGACCGATGTGACCTGCCTGACACTGCGCTTGAAGTATTCTATAACTGAAACCATAAGGGAAATACCTGCATATTTCTATAGATGGTTAAATGCATAGTTTACCCAAACCTGTCATCATTCACCCTGATTTAATTATCTGAAACTTTCTTCCGTGGAACAACATCCATCAAATAATGCTGTTTTTCCAAACACAAAAGCATAAAGTGACCAGGGGCTGGTAGGCTCAAACATTACAACACACACACACACACACACACACACACACACACACACATTGGTACTACTATCATTACAAGGACTCTCCATAGACATAATGATGTTTATACTGTACAAACTATACCGTATATTGTATCCCCTAAACCTAACCCTCATAGAAACCTTTTGACATTAAAAAAAAAAAAAAAAAAAAAAACAATCGTTTAGTATGTTTTTTAAGCTGTATGAATTACAGGGACACTAGGGGTGTCCTCATAAACCACATTTATAGCATAATACCCTCGTAATTACTAGATTGTAACCTAAAAACATGTCCTCATAAACCACAAAAACGGCTATCATTATGAGGACTCTCCATAGACATGATTTTTATACTGTACCCTAACCCTACCCCTAAACCTAACCCTCACAAAAAACTCTCTGCATTTTTACATTTTCAATAAAACATCGTTTAGTATGTTTTTTAAGCAATTTGAATTATGGGGACACTAGAAATGTCCTCATAAACCACATTTTTAGCATAATACCCTTGTAATTACCTGTTTGTAACCTAAAATAATGTCCTTGTAAACCACCCAAACCTGCCCACACACACACACACACACACACACACCATTAAAGTATCATAAAGAAATCTACCCAACTCGTGCGCTTTCAAAGTCTTCTGAAGCATTGTGTGAGAAAGACATTTCCTTTATAAAAGAAAGAAAATGACAAAAAAATTTAAATAAAAAAGGTCACTAAATGCTTCTGTAGTATGGAAAAGAGTGAACATTCTCCAAAATATCCCATTTAGTGTTTAACTGAAGAATGAGAGTCATACTTGTTTGGAAAGACCTGAGGGTGAGTAAATAATGACAGAATATTCATGTTTGGGTATTCTATCCCTTTATCTGAAGCCTACAGTATATAGTAACCAATTATTTTGCCAAGTACAAAGTCAGCAAATAAACAGTAAAACCGGTTGATGTATGGAAGATAGTTTCTAATAACTGACTGGGCAAATAAAATGTGACCATACTCAAAAAACAAATCTCACTACTGCCAGTATACCGTAGGTTACTCTCTTTCTAAAAGGGTGGTCAGATTTGTGGAAAAAGAATATGAAAATAATTTTCTTATTATGTTGATCATATTCATGTACTGAAATATATTTGTCTTACCGGATAAGGTCCAGTAGAGCATCAGCTGAGCTCATGATGGGTTTGCCGCTGTCCTCCGAGTCCTCCTTCTGTGCTGCTCCACCCGGGTGGATGATGATGACCATGACGATGCCCACCACAACGGCCACAAAGGTCGTCCACAGATAATACGAGATGGTCATGATGCCCAGTCGACTGGAGCACTTAGCGTCCAGTGCAGCCAGTCCAGACATCAAACTGAAGAGAGAACAACATGATCATCAAGACATGAAAAGTCATTCGCTCTCATTTAAATGCATCAGACATCAGTGCTGTGATTGAATACTATGCATCTCTAAAACAAATCAATTGGTCATTTTGTTATGCGACCAGGGCGGGGGGGTGTCAGTAGTTTCTTGAGGGCAACTAGACTTTGCAAGCACCCCCTTATAGGAATATTCCGAATTCAATACAAGTTAATCTCAATCGAAAGCATTTGTGGCATACTGTTGATTACCACCAAAAACTATTTCGACTCATCCCTCCTTTTCTTTAAAAAAAAAAAATAAAATCTGGGTTACAGCGAGGCATTTTTGATTTTGAAAGTCAAAATGAATTTTTGTGGTAATTAATATTGTGCAAAAAATGCTGCCGATTGAGCTCAGCTTGTACTTTCTCCTGCAATGCATTATGTCTAACCACTATTCACTGATGTGAAAACTCTTATAGCAAGGTTTTGATGTAGCATTGCTATAAGAGGCAATGTCTACCTCTTTGTCTCTTATGATAAAACTCTTTAGGAATCATCATTTGTAGGTCACATGAAATTACACATGTTAATCTCTTATAAATATTCTTGTCTATATTTGCCAGGTAACTTCCGACCAAACTGGGACTGCTTTAACCAACATGGGTGTACCTCCAGAGATATCTACCACAGGCCTCGATGGTCTGGTGTAGGGCATCATTCAATCAGTCCTCACCTCATATATAACTGTCTTATATGATTAATCATGGCATTTGTACAAGGACTACAGTTCACTGAGAAAATAAATGGTGTGAAAAAATTTCAATCAGGTTTCCAAAAAACTGGACTTGTCTAGGGTTGCCAACTTCTCACCACATGAATATGGGACAGTTACAACTGGCTACAGGACAGTTTGCAACCCTACAGCCTTCCATTAGACAAACAGATATTCTCCAATGAATGGCTTACAAAAGCGAGTGAAATGGTGTTTTAATCAGACGAGGCTGAAAAGGTGAATATTAGATGGAGGTTTTAATGAGTAAAATGTACCTCCCTAACCTAACACCTTAACCTAAACCTAACCAGTAGTGTTCTAAATGCAAATGAGAGGTAAACAAAACAGACATCCTTACCCTTACTAATGCCCAAACCTCATCAATAGTGTGATAAAAGCAAATGCGCCATGAAAAGCAAATTTTCTAAAGCAAGCATGTCATTTTGTGTCCCTTCTCTGACACTTTTTTATCTCACATGTCTGCTTGCGTGCTTGACTGGGCTCGAGCCTCTGTCTTCCGAGTCTAAATTCCAGCACCAGGTGAGATACTGCTGAAGCTAATCATATTGGAATACGTGTGTAAATGTATTTGGGTCTATAATTCAAATGTATAGTTTTTCAAATGATGCATTGTAGCAAAAATGTTTCGATATCATAACATATCCGTGTATGAGTAATAGTGTGAAAATAAGTGTTTATAAAGTCATAATCAGCCATTGTAGTCATGATTTGTGTAAAAGTGAATAAAACACACAATTGTTGTAGCATCTCTTGTGTTCATTTCATCAGGAAACTGCAGTGAAATGTAGAATGCGGCATGTAAAAGTCAGTTTGTAAAAATGCAGTTACACAGTAACGTTCATTCTATGACACTTTGTTGGTAATGGAATAATGCCATAGGGGGATCTTTGGGAGCTTGAAAATCCTGAAAGACTTCTCAAATTATGATAAAAATTCCAATAGGAACCCTGCACACATTCATTTATTTAGAACAGATTTAGTTTCCACCTTTCACCTTGAAAAACCTCCTTCTCTGTTTTACATAAGATTAGATAACAGATGTTTGCTCTGCATTATGTCCTCAGATTTATCCAATAGTGTCTGGCTGCAGGTGTGCACTCTTAAAATGAATGTGAACCCTTGGCTATATCTCATGCCTAGTCACATAATGTTAAGGCTTGGCATACCAGTACAGAATGAAATGTAGCTGTGGTGTGGGTTAACAATTTATGTGGGGTCAGTTAGTACTCTACAATAGACTAACATGGGCTCCAGCACCAGCTTTATACAATGTCACCTTTTAATCACGGAAACAACTTCAGGCAACAGATTTTTCCTATCCTACTCCTTAAAGGGTTAGTTCACCCAAAAATTTTAATTCTCTCATGATTTACTTACCTTTAAGCCATCCCAGATGTGTATGACTTTCCTTCTTCAGCAGAACCAAAGTGAAGATTTTTATCAGCACATTTTTGCTCTTTTTGTCCATACAATGCAAATAAACAGGTGCCATCAGTCTGCTGGCTATTTGACAATCCAAAAGGCATATTTAGGCAGCATAAAAGTAATCCACTCGACTTCAGTTGGGATGGCTTAAAATTAAGTAAATCATGAGAGGATTTTCATTTTTGGGTGAACTACCCCTTTAATGCCCATGTTTACAGGGAATTTAAGAACACACATTAGGTGTAATTTTTTCACATCTCCATCTACCACTTTAACCACTTCAGATCACCACTTACAAATCCAGACCACTGGATGATGGTCTGTACTTGTATGTTTATTAAAGAGATCCCCTTTACTAGATGATATGGGCAGTATACTGAATATGTCAGATGGAAAGTAGAATTGTTCTGCAGGGTAAAATAGCCATTGATTGTTTACTATTTGGCAATGCACTATTAGGTGTCTGACTAATATGACACACTCATTTCAAGTCATGGAGCCTCTGCAAATGAGCTGACGAGTTGAATCAGGTGTGTTAAAAAAGGGAGACAAAAATGTGCAGTCCTTTAGGGCCTATAGGAGCAGGATTGGGAAACGCTAGCATAAGCACTCCGACCTGTACCTGGAGTACACAACTGCATACCTCTGGTAACACCAGCATTTCAATGGACATTCTGCTGGCCACATGCATGATGTGTGTATACTGTAAGTACTCAACCAGAATAGGCTAAGTACCACTGCAATCACCGCAATCATAACCATAGAATTTCAACAGGGCAGAGCCAAACGCCTCAAAGCTTTTTCTATCAACATCACAACCATTTAGTTGGAGGCGGTAAGGCGCGTTAAGCTTGTTTTGTCAACGGCCATAAAAGAAGATCAAACGCAAGAACACCACCACAACATTGTTTTGCTGTGTGGACACTGCAATAGTATTAAACACTTTCCTGCAACATTCAGCGGTTCAAGGACGACGACTAACTGGGAGCATTTATGTTCCATTTATTAATTCACATTGCATTAGGGAAAATTATCAATATATTTGTATACATATGCACGAACAATTGCAACTTCCAGAAACTGTCAAGATTCTGTATATGTAAACAGTTAAATACAAATGCTAGCAATAGAGGATTCTCTGGAATAAAGATTCCCATAACTGCTGATTTTTTCTAATTGAAATAAGTTTGTTAAAAACAACATATTATTCTTGAGTAAAATTAAAAACATAAAATGAATAAAAATTTGATAACGTACAATTTACTAAGGGCCAGATTCAGCGTATTACTCTGAGAGGCTAATTTAAAAAAGACAGAGAGAAAATAGATTGAAGAATTCTCTTTGAGAGAATGTCATTATCATAATTATTATTTGGAGATACTGATTTCTCCGATCCATTCTCCATTCTTTTATTCATTTCTTTTTTCATGTCCAGCTCCTATGATACCAACTGAGACCACTCCGACTGAACAGAGAAATTTTTTTCCTGAAATATTTCAGCAATCATAACGTATGTCCAGTATATTTGTCAGCTGTTAAGAATCTGAACTAGTTATGTCCAATTCGCGAATGAATCATTCTTTTTAGTTGGTTCTTTTCAGAGAATTGGCCAAATGCATATGAATCAATTCACGATTCAGCCCAATTTGTTCGGACAGCTCACTCACGCACTTGCTATTTGTAGAGGTTTCTCACTCATTAAAACAGTATCAGGATAGTTTACAACACAGAGAACAAAGAGAGTGCTGGATGAAGTGGATATTTACCTGTTGATATAAAAGGCTACTTTTAACTTTGAGAAATTCAACTAGTGCTGTGTCATGTGAATAAGTAGTATGGTGTTGGGTCACCACTTGATGTCCAATGTAAAATCTGTCTTGATGCAAATCCAGCTGAGGAACACGGTTGTAAATGTCATTAGCAGTTTATGAATGTGCATGTGATATATGTTCATTTGTTGAGTCCAGGACACATATGGTAGCAGCAGTCCTGTAGGCTGCATAGGAAATAAATGTACCTACTTTTAATTTTGGATGCACTATAGAAGTGACAGTTGGTTGTGGGTAAGCATAAACTCATATATGTTGATTGTGTATGTACATGCGTGTGTGCAGAGCTCACTGCATGTCAGAGGTGGAATTAAGGCCCTTGCTGTGTGACCCTGCATATGTTCCTCATATAGACAAGCAGCAGGACATCCAGACCATCTGGAGCTTTGTGAAGCAAAGTTCCTGTTCGACAAGAGCATTAGCCTAATCCAGCCTGGACGTAAGAGAGTCCAGATAAAGACTCCATGCTTGGGCCTTTACTCCACTGAGGTCAAATGGGTGTAATATTTCTCAGGTTGGACAAATCAAACCACCTGTTGGAAATGTATAACAAGACAAAGCAGGAATACAGTTTCCAAGTGTCCAGGTCATACACCCCCTCCCCCACCCCCACAAAAAAATAAAAAAATAAAACCCTAATTAAATATGAAGTTTGTTTGTAGGAACATTAGTATTTAATTTTTGACAGATTCTATAAGATTATTTTCATATTCTCAATACGGTAATGTGCCCTGATGCCCCAAATTCTAAATTGTGATTCTCGTTAGATTCTGTAGATTCCTGGCCATTAAATTCTCAGTACTGTAATACATCAATTTTTGTTCTGTATTATAGTACAAATGAATTTAATAATGATAATCATAATAAATTTAAAGAAAATATTAAACAAATTCCTAAAGTATAAAGTATTACCATGATGTGAATGAGGTTATTTTGCAATATCGTATACTTAATGGTCCTAAAATAGGCACAATTCTTTCTTTCTTTCCTTCTTTTTCTTTTATTTACATTTTGGTGTGAAATATGACCTGGATGTGTTCTTGATTTTTTTTTTTTTTTATTTATTTATTTTTTTAGATTTACCCAAGTCGAAGGCTGTGTTTTAAAAGATCAGAGTGTATTTACTGTCAAGACTGCTACTCAACATTATAACACATGTAATCCACACTGTGCATGTTCAAACATTTGAGGACTGTTTTTTTTTTTTTTTTAATTTACATTATTTTCTACATATCGCAGATTCTATAACACAAAGTAACATTGATCTAAATGCATGGGGCTGATATCAAAGAAGTACACTAGCACATTTTATATTGTTATTTTTCAACCAACTGGAGTAGCTATGGATATTACCAAGGGTCAGGGTTGGTTGGGTTACTTTAAAAATTTATTCCACTACAGATTACAGAATACATGCTGCACTGAATTTTTTTTTTTTTTTTGCTGGTTTAACTTAATTAAATTGTGTACATTGGTTTCACACATTGAAAATTTAGTTTCTTTAAAGCTAAATGTGAGAGTGCAACAAAAACCAATCTTCCAAACCATGTATTTTCTTTACCCAAATACACTTTGATAAACCTATAATAATGATTGATATTTTAGAGCTGTCATGATGGATTTCGTGGGAAATTGCATACATACGTCATTCGCCCGTGCATGTTGACGTCATATCCGTACACAGAGAAAATAAGCTCTGGCTACTGTAGCGCATGTGTGGGAGTAGCTAAAGCTGAAAGTTTGTTGTCACAACAAAAACAAAAACTGACCATGGATCATTCAAAACGTCTGTGTGTGTGTGTAGTGAAATACAATAATTATGCTGTAATTGGTGCAGAACTTTTCACTTGCTAGCTCACGTGTGTATTTATTTTTTTATAACGGCAATAATTTATATAAATAATTTCTTAGTCCTAGGCTTGCCAAGGACATGTGAGTCTTGAAATGATGTTGACCACTGGTCGGTAACAATGACAATCTATAAATTAGTTACTATTGTGGTCTATTTGGCCAGAATATCCTGCAGTTATAAAAACTTTACAACGTTTGACCTTATCAGACTATTACTCATTATGTCTAATGTTAACCAACGTTGCCTAACTTTTGTAACATCATTTATTTCAAAACATCAATGTTTCTAATAAGTCAAAACAACAGCATAAGATATGGCACTTATCTGCTCAGATGACATGTTTTCAGATTTCAGTCTTTTCCTTTCTTTCATTATTTATTTGTCCATTCGCTCTGATAAGATGTCCTGTATTCATGTGTACACCGGTGCCTCGAACCACATTCATCCGCACAGAGGAGCAGAGCCGAACCACAACCAAAACAATGTTCTTCCGCAAGACGCATGCAGTCTTGAACTGAACTGCTCTTTTTTTAAATAGTTTTATTATCTTCCCTGAGGTCCACTGATAATGTTAGAAAAGTTTTTTTTGCATTAAAACAGTCATCATTTAGTAATAAATAATAATTTTCCACCCTGTTTTTGGCCCTCTGTCTGAAATGCTCAATTTTGGCCTAAGCGCCTCCTTCAAACTTCAGCATAAATGGCCACTGTTCTGGTTGGCTAACATCGTGCAGCCCCTCGAATTGAGCCATTTTTGAAACTCAATCGGAAGAGAATGAACCAGCTTAACAACATTATAAAACTAAATTTCAGGGTTTACACATAATGAACATCCAACACATTGCATCCAAAAATATTAAACTGTTCATCTCAAGCACAACTGTTAACACTCACACCCTGTCTGCACCAGACGCGAGAGTCGCGTCGCGTCAAAAGCAATAGAACCCATTATAATCAATGATACTGTCTACCATGGAAGCGTCCTTTGTGGTATGTCATGAAGTGTTGTCAACAGTAGACAGATGTCCTGTTCCATGCGCTGCATGCGGTGGCGCTACTTCTGCCAACAACACAAATAAATGGTTTAGAAAGTTTGTGTCAACACGCCCAGTGTAAACAGGATGTCAGCACTAACTATCACACAGTCATGACATATGAAATATTCATGAATTAAACTGTTTACTCATGGTTTTTGTGATAGCGTCCAAGTGTTTTAACTGCCCCATCCTTCAATAACAGTTCCTTTGCAAAGATTCAGATACAGTCAACTCTAAAATACACTAACATCCACATCCAGTTTCCAGTAACATTCCTTCATGTTTTCATACACCAACAACTAAAAATAGCACAGATGTGCGAAGGAATGCTTCCATGACAGAGAGCTTCTGCTCTTCAGAGTTGTAAATTGACAACGCGTCTTTTTAAAGCGTGGTCAAAGACATCTATCTGTGCATGTTTATGTAGAAAAACAGGCCCCATCTCTCTCCACTTCAACTGTGTGACTGATTGAGAACCAGTGGGCGGGGCCAAGGGTGCAATGACGGAGAAATAGGCATTGCATATGCATTTGGTCCTTGTGACATCACAAGTTCCAGGAATTCCAAATGAGCTGTTTTTGCAGCTTGGTTTAAATAAATGCTTTTTCTATCCACCTTATTCCTGGGGGTCTTACTGGGGAAATCGATGTAGATGGAACTTCCGTCAGAAGTCAGTCTGTAGTATTTGCTAATGGAGCCAGCAGTGATTTAGACCCCATTTACAGCTGGTATTAGGATGTGATTCGGATGATCTGATGACAAGTGGTCAACACTATATACAGGTGTAAATGGGGTGCAAAACCTTTTGTGATCGAATCACAAAAAAACACATACAGAGGTAGTCAAAAACTCATTTGACACGCTGTAAACACCGTCCAGGATGCAGTGATGTGCCACTCCTCATCTGTCAATCAACCGCTGCGCTAAAAAGAGTTTAAACTGTTCATGACTGGTGACATATGCCTTTAAAATTAAATAAAATATTAGATCTAGAAATTTTTAAAGAGCTTACATGTAAATGTACGAAATCTTCACGGATCTTCTTCAGTGTGTCTTCCTGTGCACTTACAGTAGATAATGTTTCAGCTGTACCTTGGAAAAACAGTGCTCCATTTTCCATGCTTTCTTTTTCTTTTGTGACATTATTCCGGTTTATTAATGAATGGTGTTGTGATGCTATATGTCATCATGAAACCCTCCCCTCGAAAACCGATCACAAGTGCTCACAGGAGGTGCATTTGTGTGACAAACTGCGATGTGTCTCGCCTGACCACATCGGATCACCCGAGATAAAATTTAATACTGTGATTATAGGCATTAATTACCAATACCTGTTGTTCTTGAAGAATCCAGTAGATGACACTGTGCTACAGCAAAGGTTACAAAATATGGTTAGAGAAACGTAGATGTACAAGCGGTCAATAAACAGAGACATGCTGAGATGTTATAAAGTGAGTCATTGTATTTTGAATCATTGAACAAAACAAATACCAGCTATAAACAAGGTCTTAGTGAGTATTGTATTATGTTTTGCTGAAGTTGTTTCGGCTGTAACACATTACGTTGTCCTTACGGACATGTTAGGACATCGTACTCAACATGTGCGGTTTGTGGCTCTACAAACATCCAGAGGCCACTTCCTTAAATCGTCCCCCCAACCCTCTATTAAAGGTGCACTAAGTACGATTTTAGCAAGGATTTAGCTGGCTCATACTCGTCCTATCAGACCCAGAAATAGTTTGTGGTTTTGGACTCTATACTGACACCCATCGTCCTAGAGTGCTGTCGCTTCTTATCAGATGTGTTTGTTTATCATCTGTTTTGTAACTTTTAATCTGTGTTTTTATCCATCTCATATTACACACATTGCTATAATGGACATTATTCTATCCAATACTAATGAATTTTCGTGCGTTATTGCACGCCGGACTGTTACCAGACAGCCACAACTTGTGAGCTCTCGGCTGGCTGAACACCGCTTTGTGCTTGCACTTGCCGTTTTATGTTGCGCTGCTTACCCGTGATCCGCGCCGTGACAGCTGCAGGTCGTAGCTGTTTGTTTCATCAATCCAGCAGGGACCTCTTGTTTGGACATTTTATCTTTCCACTTTTACTCATTCTGTTTGAACTGTCTGGTGGATCACACTCATGTTTATCAATACCGTACCATCATTGGTACTATTGATGACCAATGCATGACACAGTGTCATGTGTTGTCAACATGGCAGGGCCCATGATGGGGCGAGCCGCTCCATGTAAAATTAAACAGCTTTTACAGGGTTTCTGATATGATTGTGAATGTACATAATTTTCAACATATTTAAAAAAAAAAATGCTATTCATGTCTTTATGTGTAAACTTTTTTAATTAGCAAAAACGTACTTAGTGCCCCTTTAAAGAAGGAATGGCTATCTGTATTTAGTCCTTATTAAGCTCTGTCAGGCGGTGCTTCCACATCTACATGTATGAATGATCAACACTGCAATGAAAGAATGAATGGACGTACAATGCAACGGCAACTATGTTTACTACTAAACGGAAGTACCTCCCAAGCATCACGGGTGGTAGGAATAAGGTGGATTAAGGAGGAACTTTTCAGTTCTGAAACTTACAGTATGTTTTTTATAGTACAATGACCTCTTATATGTCAAAAGATTAAGGAAAATTTGATTCCTCGTGTCATGGCCCCTTAATATGAAGTTAAAATGTAGGCTCTACTAAAATACTTTGTGTAGCAAAAACCTAAATGAATTGAGTTAGCCTAACTTAAATCTGATCTGTTCAAATAACTCTTTTGAAACTTGCAGCTTGTTGCTAGCTAGCAACAAACAAACTAGCATATGTTATAAATCTTTTTGTACTGCATAACAAGTATGGTGCTGCTGAGAGTTTGCAGATCTCCAATTAATCATTATACTGATGATCCCTCAGTATTTGCTTAATGAAAAAAAGCAACACACACTGATTTGTCAGCAGTAATATATCCAACCTTGACCTAACCAAAAATATTCTACATGACAGAACCTCCTCTAAAACCTAACATGAGAGAACATTAAACACTAACAAGTCTCCTACTTGTTTAATTTTGCGTATAAATAAATTAAAATAACACTTAATTGTAAAATTTACTCTCCCAATCCAGTCCCATGCAAAGCATGCTGGGAACTGGAAATCCTGTAAAAATCACGTTGAGTGAACACCATCCGTTAGAAATCCGAATCCATTTGAACATTTTATATCAATGTGATCGTATCACTTTTTGATGACTGTGTTAATTATTACTTGGAATTTACGCAATATAATTATGTTCTAATCTCAAACATAAATGTATTAAGTTTATTTCAAGTGTACTGGTTTAGTATTTTCAATAGAGCTGCTTTCCCTTTTTTTCAATGTGTAAAGTGTCAATTGTAACATATTCTGTTAGATTAATCAAGGTCAGTAACATTCTAAATCATTTGGATTACTTCTATAGCACTGGCAGATTGTTCCAAGTGATTAACAAGTGAAAACAAGTCTGCCAGTACAATACAACAAAATAAACTTATATTAAAAATACACTCTCTGAAAAAAATAAAATAAAAAAATAAAAAATAAAAGAGCAACATTTATTTATTGCCTCTTTACGGAATGTTTTTTTAATGTTTGTTTTAAGTATTTTAAGATTCATTTATTTTTTCAGTAAAACAATACAAAAATTCTCATTAAGTATAGGATTTTTGTAGTACATTTTGCCCAACTATAAAAGATCTTACTAGATAGAAACAAAATATATTATCTGACATGTATTTTCTTGATAAAATCCATAATGAAACATAATCTTGCCTGGTAACAGGTGCATGTAAAGGCAGAAATAGCATTTTAGCTTAGCATAAAGCTAAATGTTCAAATGAAAACTAAACAAGGTTAACTATGTCTACTGCTCCAAACTTCAAAACCCCACAGGGTGTATACAGTGACATCTTTTTCTGATTGGATGTTGATTCTGTTTATAGAATGAGGCAGAAAAGATATTGTTTGTAGCTTTCTACACGATGCTAAAGGCTACAATGGTTAGCATTTCACTCATAACCGTGTAAAAGCGCTCTCTCTCTGCTCGTATGAATGTAACACTTTATAAGACAATAAAATGCAAAGTAACCTCTTCAGTAATCAAAATACATTTGGAATGTAACTGTATTCTAATACCAACGATTTAAATTGTAACTGTAATGGAACAGTTACTAATATTTTGTATTTTAAATACATAATGCAGTTACTATGTATTCCGTTACTCCCCAACACTGCTAAGGTTGAAGTATTGTGTTTCTAATGCTCAGGTTCTCAACACTCTAGATACAATGAGTCTTTTCTTCAGTGTCGGGACCTGGCACCTGTGTTTTGTGCGTGTTCTGCATTTTGTGGTGTTTTGTCTTGTGTGTCTGGTGTCAGTATCCTGCCACTTGTCTTGTTTATAGATGGTGGCTGGGTCCTGACACTAGTGTTGTGAGTGCACATGGCTTTGTTGTGTTTCCTTGTTGACATGTTCCCACTTTTCAGTTCAGTCTTTAATGATACCCCACCCCCTCATTTACCTTGTTACCTTGTTATCTGTTCCACCTGCTCTCCCTCATTACTCTCCTCATTTTCTCCCTGTAACAAGGGTTCAAATGGGGAAAGGAGGAGGTGGGAACCAGCAGAACAGTCAAAGTAATATTTAATAAAACAAAAAGACACACAACACAAATGCACACATGGCAGCTGTGTGTGGCTCTCTTTCTCTCTCTCGAACTGTCACATCCCGCTGCACCTATCCCTCTCCTCGGATGATTAGCCCGATTGGGGGGCCGGGCGTGTGTAGAATGGGGGGAGGGAAAAAAAAAAAAAAAAAGAGGAGAGGGAAAGGGCAAGGCTGAGTGACAGTGAGAGAGAGAGAAGAGAGAGAAAAAAAACTTGCTCGCTGGTTCCCAGACACACAGTCGCCTGGTCCTCAACTACCACTCCACCCTCTGGCGGACGACAGCCGCTCCTCCCCAGGCAGACTGGAGCAAGTCCTCCGACCCCGGGTGGATGGAACGCCCCTCCGCATTTTGGCGTCTGGTAGGGAGCCCCTCCGCCCCTGGCAGCAGCTCCACTGCTCCAGGTGGCCGGCAGCGACTCCAGGCGGACGGCTGAGGCTGCTCCTTTGGGCGGATGGCAGTGGCGAGGACTCCTCCTTCCCGGGCTTCAGCACCAATGTAACAATGTTAAAATGAGCAAGAAGGAGCTGGGAACCAGCTGAACAATCAAAGAAATATTTAATAAAACAAAAAGACACACAACACATACCCACACATGGCAGCTTCGTGTGGCTCTCTCTCTCTCTCGAACTGTCACATCCCGCTGCACCTATCCCTCTCCTCAGCTGATTAGCCTGATTGGGTGCTGGACGTGCGTAGTCACGGCCCGGCCCCCCATCACACTCCCCTATTTTACCTCCCTGTGTTCTCTGTCATGTGCTAGTTCGTTTTGGTTTTTTTACCCTGTTAGGAGTCTACCAAGTCGGTTCCTGTCACGTCCTGTTTCATCTGTTCCAGCCCTGTGTTTCCAACCCAATCGTCTGATCTGCGCTGCCCTGGACTTTGGAGCTTTTCTCTTTGGGGTACTTTTTGTTGGTTTTTGTTCTGTTTTTGTTTAGTAAAGCCCTTTTGCATTATTTCTGTGTTTGAGTCCTCACCTTCCCCAAACCAAACCTGACAAATGCAAGTTTAACACCCATATAGCTTACTTACAAAACACAAATCTTCAGTACTAATTTTGATGTATTTCTATTTTTTTTTTATTCAATCTATTTTAATTTAGTTTCAATCTTGAACCATTTCAGTTAGATT
This sequence comes from Myxocyprinus asiaticus, assembly GCF_019703515.2. NCBI lineage: Eukaryota > Metazoa > Chordata > Actinopteri > Cypriniformes > Catostomidae > Myxocyprinus > Myxocyprinus asiaticus. Next base: position 13,927,078 of record NC_059349.1, on the reverse strand, counting down.
TTGTTTTTAAAGGTTAGTGAATACTTAAAATAATCTCGTGAATCGGTCAATAAATGAGATGCAGCCTGACTGAATAAAGACATGTCTTATAATCTTCCAAAATTTGATTGATTTTCTCCATATAAATGCAATCATTCCACAACAACTGTCAACAATAATGACATGAAAAGATGTCTTCCAGTAGACTTTTTTAACAGATGAGAGGATTATCTGTCCAGCATCAGGCTCTCTGCTGATTCTCATGCTGAACATGGAGTTTGTATATTAAAATGTGAACTCAAAACGACAGGAAATTTGGAGTTGATTGGGACTCAGAAAGTTCAAATTTATTAAAAGGCAGAAGCTACATCTAAAGCACCTATATAGTTAGGTCACCCAAAAACCACTGAGCCTACATCGGTGGTCTCATATGCTAAATCAATCACATTTTGTTACTTTTTAGTGGGTGTCTAAATGAGTGTTTCTTCAACTTTGGGCACTTTTATGTCTCGGGGGTTGATTTTATTAGGCCCAACAATTTTCTTCCTTATAAAAATATATAAAAAATAATGTATTTGGTTAACAGGGAGACAAAAGTGTCAGTCAAGAGCTTGAGATGAAATATAAGACAAGTGATGTTTGAAGATAATAAAGAAAAAACAACAAACATAATTTGTGAAAAGATTATTTCTATGTGTGTCATTTACAGTCAATCTGTAATTTTGACAAAACATGCAAAAAAGTGGAAATACCAATTGTGTATTTAGGATACATAAAAAGTAAGCTAAATTAGCCTTAGTTAGACAAAGAAGTCTGACATTTTATTTAAATGTTTACTATGTCATTTTCACCACAAAAAGCCATTTAACACAATACACAATATATGGTGGAAATTACAGTGTGGTGGAAATATGATATTTTATTAAATGACAGAATTCTTTTGCTATGCATGCATGTCCACTGTTGGCACTAAATAAAAGAATGATGGAGTGAAAAGTGTGTTTAAGGAGAGTTTTAAGATCCACAGCGCCAAAAGTCACCATAGTTGAAGAAACACCCAAATACACTTGAAAATAGGCAAAACTGTACCTGAACTGGGACGTGTTATCATATGCAGATGTTTTAATTATGTAGCTAAACAACATTGCAACTATTCTCTGCCAAATGTTGTGTTTGTTGCAGACTTCGGTAAATAACCACAAAACCACAAAGCATTCTTAATTGGTAATGCGTTTTTATCTATAACTATGTATGTTACTTCAATTAGCTTTGATTCTCTTTGTATACAGTAAGATGGGTTACAATAAGTGCATGACACCATCACATTCCCATTATCTCAGAGCTATAATATCATAGCCTGGCTTTTGAAACTGTGCCCTAGAAAAAAGCCTTTTCAGTGCAACATGATTTTAACTTAGTACATCCTTGTAGTTGCATATGTGCATGGCCATTGATTAAAGATCAGCATCAATACTGAAACAAATGCACCGAGGGATCAGAAAGTGCAGGGCTGCCTTTGATTGTGACCACCGTGCTTATAAGATAATCTGGTTTCTGCTCTTGCTGGTAAGCAGATGGTGAAGAAACGAGGACAGAGGACCCTGGTCTGGCCTCTAAGCCCTTGCATACCATTTGATTAACATGTCTTTTTTATTTATTTTATTTACTTTAAACCTGCAAAATATTGGCAGAGACTTGAACATAGCATGTTGTGTCTGCAATGCAGTATGTGACAAGGTTGATTCCCATGTCCAAAATAAAACTACATGTTTTGCTGTGCTTTTGCTTTTGTGCCTTAATTCGAATTTGATGTTAAACACAGTTCAAGCTCTAACATTTAGGCCAACATATAGTGGAACAAACTGCACTATTAAGTCAGCGGCCATTTTCTGAGCATTGGAAGTACTTTCTTCCTTGATAGTGGACGTCATGGCTACCCTGCATGCGCAGTTGGCCCTTTGGCTTGCTCAGATTAGAGGTAATTACAAGTTTGACCCTCACGTGGCGAATACTTCTTGGCAGTGGATTCATGTTAACCTTCCTCACTAGTGTGTGAACAGGATGGTATATTAGGTGTCTGGAACACTGACCTAGACTTCTGATCGGTACAGGAATTATGTGTGTAGGGTGAAGATCTTTGCTGTTTCAGAGAATACAAGTAGCTTATTCCCACAAAACATACATAGCATTTGATTATTTGGTTCGCCTATGAGACGTTTTTGGTTAAGTTTCACAAGACACTCAACAACCAAAAATGTTTTATATCATTGATGTCAAATCTGGCACTACACATATTGAGGCACCATGTTTATATGGCTAGATATTGATACAGATTTGATTCATAACAGTATATTTCAGTTATGATGTCCATTTTGCTTACATATGAAAGAAAATTAAAACTAATGAAAGTTAATGTTGTTAATTATAAAGGGGACATTCTAACTAGGTACTTTACAAAAATAATGTCTTGAAATTGCATATACTGTATAATATGGCATATCCCAGATAGCAAACAAGTATTGAAATAATGAGCATGTTTACATGAGCAACAATATGCTGATTACTCCCAAAAATCAGCTTATTTAAAAAATCTGACAAAGCAAGAAAACTGTGTTTACATGAGATTTGAAATAATCGCGTTATTCTCTATTTTGGACGTCAAACCCTGAAGAGACATGCACTCAACATGTGCGCACATTGGATAAGCCTGTGAGAACACAGGTAAAGGTGTTTACATGCCACGCAAAATCAGCGTAATGGGCAAAAATCTACAGTTGCTGACCGGTTTATTCTTACGCCGTTTTTGACCTTACACCGATAAAGGAACGCCGTTCATCATGGAGTCAAATGGCTTTTTTACCGCATCCATGCCATGTGTGGTTAACATTACATTTTTATTTTTTATTGTTTTTGATCAGAACAGAAAGGATAATAAAAGAGACATTATTCAATGACAAATGGATTGAGTGGATCTCGTCTTTGGACACACAGAACAAGTCAAACCAAACTTTAACTTTTTTTTTAAACTGCATACGTTGTTTCTGTTTTTCAGAATTAGTGTATGAAGACAAGGAGAACATTTGTTACAACTGTCCCTATGCTGGGTACTGATGTGACACTACCCCGGGACAATTGTAACCCTCATTTGTAACATTCTGGAGAAAATCACCTTTTGTGTTCAATGGAATAAATGATGAAAGCATTTTTGGGTGAACTTGCATCTTGCAAAGAAGAAAAAGGGACCTCAAGAGGTAGAAAAGATATACACTTCTTACCTGGAGACCACCAGAGGCAGGATGAGCATCTTCAACATCCGCATCAGCAACTCCCCTGGGAACTGGAAGTACTTCACCTCCTTTAAGAAAACAGAATGACGTAAGGCTTTCACTGCCTCTTTTGGTGCACATAAGAGACATACTGAATACAGCCTCTTCTTTGTAAAATATAAACTTTATTCTACAGCTGATGTAGATTAGCAAACAATGGTTGAGGCTGAGTCAGTGCCTCAGAGATGGTCAAAACTTTCAGCGAATAGAAAGTACCAATTAGACATCACAGGTTGAAGTTTGAAATACTTGACCCTTATTTACATGTAAGGACTCTATAAGGATTGAATTAAAACTTCTGATAGTTAAAGCCCTTCTATTAGCCCAGGCTCCACTATATAAAGCTAGTTCATCAGGATCTGCATGATAGATATTTAAAAAACTGCTCAGAACTACCAAGACAAGTTCTCATGAACTTGAGCAGAAAGTAAATGATCAAGAGTTGAAACAAGAAGAGAACGACTTATTGAAGACCATATTGTGTTTGAAATGAGTTCAGCGGCCTGATGCTGGTGTTAAAGCGCTTAAAGGCCTGCATTAAAGGGGGAGGGACAGGCTTAGATCAGGGCCGTCGTCTTTGCAGCATCAGAATCAATGCTAACAGATGACTGTGCATTTGAAGCATTGCTATGCAAGCTGCTAATGCTAACATACTGTAAAAACAGCTGGCAGGAGGCTCATGCATCTGTCATGCAGAGTCTGTCAAACCACCATGTGGCATAATCTAAATGGACAGGGAGATGCCAGGACTCATTACTAAACATTACACTGGAGTAATATCCACTAAGGGGCCAAGAGCAAGTTGTTTTTTAGTTGTAAATTATGTAAGACAGTCAACAGGAATGCATTTTTTTTTTAACTCTACCCCCAAACCCCAACTCTAAACCTAACCGTCATATTAGAGGGAAGGTTAGAGGGAAAATAGAACTTCCAAATCACACTCTTCATTGATAATGTGAGCGCAATTACTTTCTGGTTTGAGGGACAAGAACTGGGTTTTCTGAGGCGGCTGACATAACACGCTATTAGTAGCGCCACAGGAAAAGATAAACACTTTTAAACTGATGAATAAATGTCTCATGGGAGATAGAGCTTGTCAATAACTTGGCAGAATGTGGTCAGTGTCAAGGTACTGTAACATTTATTAGCAGCATGTCAACTTCCTGTGTGATCATGTTGTCTTTTTATAATGGACGATTTTTAGGCAGTTGCTAGACTTTGACACTCATGACACCTCAAATCGCCAACTTTCATTAAAAATGGAGGACTTTTAAGGCACCAGTATACTTCAAGTGAAATGTGGACAAAGTGGGTAGCGTCATTTTTTAACAAAATCTGGTCAAAACGAAGGTGTTTTTGAGTTTTTTGCAGAGGTTCGAACAGCTCGCCAGCATAAGCTTTCAGGAAAAATTTGTACCGGTTGTTAAACACTTTACTACCATTGGTCCCAGGTGGGTGTGAACCACTGATGATGCCTACATTTTTTTCCACTTGATTTCTTCACTCAGTCACGATCAGTCAACATTAACTGAAATGCAGAGTTGCCGAACTGGTGCAAACTTACCTAAATCTGTACAATTTTTCACATAGAGACATTTTCCAATACCAAATCATGGGATTTTTACAATAATAGATGGTAACTGGTGCATATAATCGCCACGTATAGCGTATTAGCGTTAGTGTCAAAAATGCAGAACGTAAACATGTCAAATTACAAATTAATTATCTGCTGCATATATATTACCTTAAATCATCACCGAATGGTTACAACAGCTTCTTTTACTGATTTCATGTGGATTTATAGAATGAGACATGTAGTAATTGAGAACACATTTTAATGTCACATTGGTTATTGTTTTACATGCAGCCTGTTTTCAGAGCAGCATGCGTATTTAAAATTTAATTTAAATTTAATTTAAATTTAAAATTCGGTGTCCGAATGTTTGCAACTGGCTAGCTGTTACACAACTTCCAATGGTGGGGTGCACTCTAGTAAACACACTAGTGTCAGGTGCTCACAATGTATTTGCTAAAGTCTACAAGGTTAATGGTATTGAATCTTTGATATTCAAGAGTCTTGTTTGAGGCTGTTAGTATTAAGAAAACTAGAAATCCTCAGGTACAAGTCTATATTCTACTTTGTTTGCATAATATTGTTTATAGAATATTCAATACATATTATTTTTGGATGGATGGAAATTCTGACCATAAAGTCTACATATTGCTGCTGTGTTGTCTGTACCACCTTTCACAGAAACTGTTGCACCACAGTTTGAAAGATCCACCATGTTGTTGTACACCTGTCTATCACTGTAGTATCATGAATTTAAGATTTACCCACCCCTTAAATCACATAAAAAAATGTAAAAAATGTTGGTACCTTTACATGTGGAGCAGACGACCCATTTCTGTCCAAGTGGGTGGTTCTTTGCCAGAATAATCAGCAATGTGTATCAGACTTTATGCCAATACTAAAAAGTCATGTTAATTACTTTGGAAAACTGCAGCCTGATCCCATGAGAATTACGAAACTGAGGCGACATTTTAGCAAAATTATGTTTTCATTACATGTACTGCTGCAGTTCCAAGGTATAATGTCCACTGTGTGGCGCTTAAAGCAATTTAAATGTTCTTCCAAACAGATGAGGTTTTAAAGGTAAATGCTTTATGGAGTTTTACTGTAAATAAGAAAAATCTACCTCCATATTCTAAACCTTAAACCTAAACTTAACCGATAGTATCATAAAAGCAAATATGGAATGAAAAATGCAATTACTAAAGCATGTCACTTTGTGATGCTTCTATGACAGATTTGGCTCATGTGTCAACGCATATGCTCTTCAGGACTCGTACCCCAGTACGAGCTGCAAGTGCAACCCTGCACTGCAATGCAAACGTTGTTTGTATCGTCAAGCACTATGGTGAAAGTGAATAAAATCATCATTAATGTAGCGTTTCTAGTGTTCATTTCACCAGGAAACTGATGCAATATGTATATAAATAAATAATAATAAATAATTTTCCAAAAATGTAGGATGATTTTATGAGACCAGGTTGGAAAACTCTATATCAACACAATGTTTTAACCAATAATGTGTTATAAAATAAAAGTTTTCTACTACAATGTACTAAAGTAATATTAACCTTGTGTATAATTTAAATTAATTTAAACCGACTGATCTCAGTTCAGGAGACTTTGTGGTGTCAGTAAAGGGTTAAACTTTCGACACACGGAGTCATGTGACAAAACAACATGCCGCTGACCACAGCAGAATTTGTCTTTAAAAAAAAACGGCAACAAAACTACATCTGGTAAGACACCTAATTAAGTTTTAACATTGAAACCTGTTTAATTCATAAGATTAGAGTCTCTAGTTTCATCTGATATGCCATCTTTAAAATTTGAGAGATTTATCATGAAACACTATGCCGATAAACACAATGTACACTAATGTGTACTGTAGCACATTTTTTCCTTAGAAATCCTATATTTACAGAGAATTTTCACATTGAGAATCAATGGGTTCATCCAAAAGCTGAAAAATGTTCAGAGGCTTTTTATGGAGTTAGGATGAAAATAAGGTGCATTTCAAACTGATCTGAGACCAGTGCAGACAGACAGCACACTGGAGATTAAATCATTCACTAAATATGGAGCAAGAGAGCATATCCTATAGCTCTCCTATGAAGCCAAGTGCATTCACTCATAATAAATGACCAAAAGTTCAGTTTCAGGCTGCAGATGATGTTTGGCAGATATGGGACAATGATAATCAGTACATAGATTCAAAATGTATAATGTATAATTTTATTTTAACACGGTTGGCAGTGATTGGATGATGCTGGCCATTATTTTGAATCAGAATTAATTATGCTCATTTCTGATGTAATGTCTGTAATGTCTCAAAAACATGAATAACCAACACTACTGGAAAATCATAAATAATTTTATATATAAAAAAAAAAAAAATGACTTCTATAGCTTGGTATATTTAAAATGTCATAGTCCCGCTGTCCACGTATGTTGCCATCAATTTCTAGGAAAACTATTTTGTTTTTGTTTTTGCTACTAGTTACAAATCAAAAAGGTAAATGGAAAATGCACACAACAGTCACGCTTGGGTCTCAGGAGCATAAAAAAAAAGAAAGAAAACATTATGCATTTCCAGATCCAAAAATCACAAAATATCCTGAAATTGAAATGAATCAACTGAGAGATTGGAGAGATTCCCCAAGTGTATACATTTTCCCACAGACTTTAACTACTGGTATGAATTGTCAGTAGACAAATCTCACAAGGATCAAAAAGAAATTATTCTTAAGAGAAAAAACAAAAAGTATACAAACTGTAACTTTAGAACTCCCTTGTACTTTTGTTTGTTTTGTTTTTTTTTGCACTCATCTTTCCAGTTCAAATTATTGTTGAGAATTTGTAAGTATAAATCTTTCAATGCCTCAAATCGTAGTGTTTGAAATCAGGTTCACCGTTTTTCTGCCACAAGTAAGAAGGGATCTGAATTCTCAAGTACTTTCTTTAGTTATACATTCTCCACTTGTGCACTTAGCATTTCTTACAATGTCTTTGACATTGGAAACTTAATTAACAACAAAAAAAAAAAAAAAAATAGTAAGACAACGCTAAGTGCACAAGTAGAGACAAAGAGACTTTCAGAGAGCTTCACCTTTGCCAGCTAGCAACAGATCAAGGTGACCTTAGCTTCTCTTTTTATAAACCTCATGATAGGACTAGATTGAATTCAGCTTGAGATAGATGAGAAGATGTGATGAGATTTTCAACTTGAGATCCTTAATGCAGTAGTGCTTCAGTGTTTCTGTGTGATGGACTGATAATCCCCTCTAGCCAACTGGGCGGCTGAGATATCATAATCACAGAGAGTTTTTATGGATCCATAGAATCAGCTACTGAAATTGATAGACACAATACAGTGGACAGGAGTGATTGTCCATTATAGTCTATCAACGAATGTGGCACCTTTAATTTAAGTCTAGCTTAAAGGATCTCTAATTGATCAAAACTGATCAATAACTACTCAGTTTGAAGTACAAAGATCTCATTCGTAACAGCTTTTGGGAGACCTATTTGCAGGGATTGGGTTGTGTATCTCTGCAATTTTCAAGCCTTCTAAAGCAACTTTCAGTTTTTCTTTTTTTTTTTTTTTTTTGGTGAAAAAATATATAAGAGATAATGTCCAGTCAGGTGGTCATTATCACACAATAAACCTAGACATGGTTATGGGTTATGTATTTTGGTATAATGACCAGCTGGCTATACATTATCCCACTTAATACATGGCTACTTACCAAAATAAATAATAAATGGACATGAAACATTTATTTGAGATTTGAGAATATATTTTTTTGGAGAGAAGAAAGAGACCACAGAGTGATATGAGAGACTTTAAACTAGCACACAATCCATGTAGGAAAGTAGTTGATTGGGTCAATGGTCAATTATACAGTTTAGCTGTCATTATAAGAAAAATATCTGACCACAGAATTGACAAATCAGAATCAAGAATTCCAGAGAACCATGCTATTAATTGAGAAAACATTTCAGATCCAGATCCAGCAACCAGATCCAGCATCTTCAGCTTTCTTCACACTTTGAGGTAGATAATCAAGTAATCTATTCCATGAATTAAAGTCATAGGGAAGACATGGAAAGGGTGACTGTTACTGGGGTTCAGCAGGTTTGGGAAACACATACTAACCTGCTCAGAGAGGTGTTTGGAGCGCAGGAAGAAGCCCAGTAGGCATCCAATAACCACGGCCAACACTGACAAGATGAGGAGGCCATTCTGTTGGCACACATTCTTAACGCGGCTCCACACCTCACCCAATGCCATGGTGACTCCGTCTACCACCCCGTCAATCAGCCATACAAACACCCAGACCCAAGAGTTCAAACTTCCAGGGGGAATGGAGACAAATGGACATTCAGAAGGAGAGAACTTAAAATGAGAATGGTAGAGCCAGTTGTAGATAGGGTGGTATTGTACGTCCCCTTAAGAAAAAGCACTTGATGTCAATCCACAGATGTTTACTTCTTGCAAGACCAAAGCCCGTAACACTTTCCAGGCACAAACACACTATCCTTCTAACACTCTTTCTCTCTCTTCATTCTGCCCCACCACACCCCCTTACCCTGTACTTCAGGCTGGCCAATAGGGGGCTCTGCGACAGCTGGCGGCATTGTCCCTGAGGTTAATACCAGCGATCCTATTAGAGCCGCAATGCATTAAGCCGATCTGAAGATGGATTAAAGATCTCTGAACAATTGGAAAGGGGATTGCTTCGTGTATGTGTGAAAAAAGATTGAGAGAGAGAGAAAAAACATGGAACAAAACAGAACCAACATGACTCAGTGTAGTTTAACAGCAGGGGGATTAGGCAGAGTTGGCCAATGTGGGCATGGATTGGGGAAGATCCACCAGTGTTTGCAGGTGTGTGTTTTTCGATGTGGTTTTGCACCCTCCAGTGGTTGGTGGGCATCAGTTACTCCATCCATTAACTCAGTATGTATTTAGGGTTCAAGACAGGAAACAGCCTGTGCCAATCATGACACACTGGGATAATTTATAATCCTAATCCCACCAAACATGATCTTGGTTCAGAGGAGCAGACGGAGGGTTTGCTAATGACTGACTCAAATATATGAACTCTTAACATGCACACAGGCAAACAAACAATTACACACAGGTTTTGCCTGATCAAAAAAAGCACTGAGAAATAAAATTTTGTTTTAAGAAAATAAAACCCATCTTTAGGATGATTAAGATTATTTGTATTGTGATCTTAAAGGGTAAGTTCACCCAAAAAAAAAATTCTTTCATCATTTACTCACCCTCATGCCATCCCAGATGTGTATGACTTTCTTTCTTCTGCAGAACACAAAAGATTTTCAGAAGAATATCTCCATACAATGCAAGTGAATGGTGGCCAAAACTTTAAAGGTTCATAAAGCATATTAATGCAGCATAAAAGTAATCCGTATGACTCCAGTGGTTAAATCCAAATTTTCAGAAGTGATATGATAGGTGTGGGTGCACTGTAAGAAAAAAAGTGCAAAATCTGTACCTTAAGGGGTACAATGGCTTGACACTGGAGTACCTTTTAAGAGGCAAATATGTACCCTTGGTGACTAACTTTGACCTCAGTGATATGGTACTATAATGTACCCTTGGAAAAGGTGCAAATTTGGCCTTTTAAGGGTACTGCCCCAGTGACAAGCAATTTGTACCTAATGAATGGCAAATTTGTACTCAATAAAGCATATTAAAAACAGCCAACTTGATGTATTATCACATTTATTTAATAACATGAAGCATTTCATAATTTAATATTTCTCACATTTTTGTTCACAGTGTCACAGAATTAACACTTTAAACATCTCAGAATCACAATTTGTCATCAAATACAATAGGATACATATAAAAAAAATGTTTAGCCATTTTGCTTTAAAAATATTACTACACATTTCATTTTAACTTAAGTACCCTTTAATACTCACCCAAAAATACATTTGTAAGTGGATGGTGACTTAAAAAAAGCAAAAAAAAAATCATAAAAATACCATAAAACCACAGTAAAAATAATCAATACTACTTAAACTATATTCCAAGTTTGTTCACAGAATGCGAACCAGTGAGGTTTTCAGTGCATTATTGCTTTAATTTGATAGTAAATAACAACTTAAAATATAGCTGCAAGCAGCGATGGAGGTTCCTCCAGAACATTGTGGACAATCGGACAATTGACATAGACAAGTTCACAAAGTTTCAGAATGTTTTGACAATTGGGGTGGAATTGCCAACATTTTGAAAATGGAAACATTGGGCCGTGACCTGTAGTGCCACCTATGGGCGAATCTGGGCCACTTGTGGGTGTGGAAGTTCCGCAAGGCCGAGTGGTAGGGAGACACTGGTAGGGAAAGAGAACAAGAGGGAGAAGGGGGGGGGGGGGAGGGGGGTTAATGTTGGATCAACAGAGAGGGGGTGAGCAGAATAGAGCTGTGGGTGAACAGACAGGATTAATTTATGTGCGTGTGCTGGTGAATATGTGTGGCTTCATGCCTATGTGTGTGTCAGGGGCCAAGAAGAGAGGAGATAGGGAGAGAGAGAGAGAGAAAGAGAGAGAGAGAGAGAGGAAGAAGACAGAGAGACAAGACTAGAAGGAGAGAGAGAGGGGGAGACAGAGATAAAGGAAGGACTAGAGGAGGAGAGAGAGAGAAGGGAGAGAAAGAGACAGAAGAGGAAGACATTGAGAGAGGGAGTGAAAGAGAGAGAAAGAGAGAAGGAGAGAGAGGGACAGCAATAGAGAGAGGGACAGACGTGGAAGGATAAACAGAGAGAGAAATGAAAGGATGTTAAGTTTATAGTCTCTAGGTGAAAGCACTGCATTATAGACACATTTGAAAGTGTGTGTGTGGAGAAGTTTGAGCAAGGTCTCTAGTTTCAGTGTGTGTGTGTGTGTGTGTGTGTGTGTGTGTTTGTTCAAGCTCGCACGTGTGTCAAGGACCTTTTATGACCCTGGTGTGTGTGAGACAACGGAGCGCGTGCCACTTTAGGAGGAACACACAGAAGGGTAGCAGGTTTGGACTTAAAAGTTAGCAGAGCATGCATATTTCAAAAATTCACAATAAATCTATTCTTCAGGTTACGATGAATAGTTTAATTATCTTTGGAGATATTAAGTCACCATCGCACATGGTAACATACTTAAGTATCCTCCTCACGCGTGGCAGATATCAAGTCCATAGGTCAATGTGGCATTGATTTAAGGACATATGACATATGTGCCACAGTTCTCAATTCACCTATATGCAAATAGATCTGCCATATTGGATTGTATCTTTTGGCATTTAACACTACTTAGTCAGATGTATATCCCACACATGCGTACCAACTTTCAAGTCATTTAGTTTTGGCCAAATTGTCACTGTAGAGAAAAAGATGGCGGACTTTATGGGTCCTTGAGGCTTTTTTGTTCCTCATGAGAAATGAGGCATGTGTAGCAAGTTTCAGAAATTTTGGACAAATGGGGTGGAAATCCCATCACTTTGAAAATGGCAAAATTGGGGCGTGGCCTGTAGCGCCACCTATGGGTAAATGTGGGCCATTTGTGATGTGGGAGTAATGAGTGGCCTGTAGTTTCAATGTGCCAAATTTGAACAAATTTGACCAAGGGCTTTTTTAGCTATTGGACAGTTTCATGGAGAAGAGGAATTATAATAAAAACACTATGTAACACAATTTTTGTTCCTGGGTAGTAAGTTTTATTTCCTAATTGCTTATGCTTCAAAAGTATAGAAAATGGCTATTATTCCCCACAAACTTTGACAGTGATATTTTGAAATTTACCTATTTCCAATGAGAAAACGTACACATAAAGTCCGAAAAAAACAACATATGAATCCAAATTAACATGTATTTATACTAAAGTAATACAAAAATGACTACAAAAGATTTAGAAGTGAGTAGTTTTTCGAGATTTACGATTATACTGTAAATCACTTTCACGAATCAGCCCCCAAATGTACTCATCATACTTCAAGGCATCTAGCAAGGTCTTGATGCTGTTGTAATCCTCTTTGAGGTGCACCGAGTGAGCCAGGGGAAGAGACAGGTACTTGTTACCATTATGGAGCAGCACGGCTTGAGGCTCCTGGATGAGCTGTCAATGAAGAGGCGCCACTCATTCTGGTTACAGGTGATTCCGATTGCCTCGAACAGACTGGTCACATTGTGGCAGAAGCAGGGCCCATCTTGACGGGTGAAGAAGCTGGAAAAAGGTTGGTGACGCTTCCTCTGATCTGCGACATGCACACTTTCATCCAACAAGTTCTACTGCTTGAGCCTAGATGTCAAAAGCTCGGCACTGGACTTGGTGAGACCAAGATCTCTAATCAAATCGTTGAGGTCTTTTTGGTTGGGGTAGTATGGGTTTCTCTTCTCAGCTCCACCTCTGAAATTGTCATCTTTATGTACAACGTCCTCCTCACTCTCTGACTTGCTGTTCTCTTCTAAAGACGGCTGCTCTCTCTCCGGAGGAGTGGGTACGGGGAGCTCATGGCAGTGTGGCACCGGGGCGATGGATGAAGGGAGGTCAGAATACGTGATAGCAGGTGCATTGTTGCCAGTCCGACGTTTGGAAGGATCCACCATGCAGAAATATGCCTTGTAGGCCTCACACATCTTAGCAGATGCTTCCATGGAGTACTTTTTTGCTCTTGTCTTGATAAATTGGTCGCAGACATAGCAAAATGCGTCTGCCGGATGCTTGCAGCCTCTTGATGCCATCTCAGAAAAATGCAGATATGTATCCACTGAGGCAGCTGGAACTAAACTGAACTGGTGGGCTTAAGGCCCCTGTATTTATACTACTATTTATATTACTGGAAATTTCTAGAAAGTTCTAGAAGTTACTCCATGTTTCTCAGAACTGAATCTATCTGGAATGTTCTGGAAAATAGTTAAATTTCAAAATATCACTGTCCTGGTCACAAAAGCAAAGTTTGTGGGGAATAATAGCCATCTTCTATACTTTTGAGGCATAAGCAATTAGAAAATAACACTTACTACCCAGGAACCAAAAAAACAAACAAAAAAAAAAAAATACAAAATTTGTTACACGTAATAAGAATACTAACAATAATAAATAAATATTTCCTCCTACTGGAGACACCCTAATTATGTTCTGTTCATCAAAGTGATCATATCACTACAGAAAACTTGGAATACATCGCACCTTTTATTTCAAATACTTTTACTCTAGTTTATGTCCTGCCACCTGAAATTCACATTTTGTGTTACAAAGAAGAAAAGAGTCATATTGGTTTGAAATTACATTAGGGTGAGAAAAGACAGAATTTTCCTTTTTTGGTAAACTATTCAACAACTTTTCAGCAATATAAAAATGCCAAAGTGACAGAAAAATTCTGTGCCCCTTTCATTTTCATGTCCCCCTGGTCATTACAATGTAGTTCTAACCTACTGTTCCATGTGCTACACTGAAATCAAACATGTATTTTAAGCTGATAATTGACATAAAATTATCTGTGATATTACTTACACTGGAGAGTTTTTATGCACCTGTCAATCCATCTTCTATCTCCCTTCTACGGCATGAGAAAGTTTGCTGCATCCAGTCTTTATCAACCAAGGTATCTGGTAGCATCTTGCCATACAGTACATGCAAAATATTTACATGTCCCTCAAAGATGCATCCTCATCAATGACAGGGCACTCTGCCCAAATTTCTCCTCTCCTCCTCGAGAATCAGAAGTGCATGCTCCAAGAGATTGGTGCCAAGTATGCTAACAAAAACAGAGAAACATATGCATGATCAAGGATTACAGGCAATAAATGTCATAATACTTGGATTTATTGTCACAATATTATGGCTGTGGAAGCAAAAAATCAACAGTTTTTTAATATGTTGGGCATTCGCAATTAACGCTGGCATCTTTCCAACTGTAATTGCACATATTAAAAATTATATTATTGCTCGTGGACCGAAAACAATCATACTTGCTGTACATCGGCCCAAAGCACCAGCTTCCCAGCGTGGTGAGCGGCATTGAGCAGATTTCTCCCACGCCAGTGGACCGTTACCGTACCTTTACATGCTCAGTACATGGTGCAAGAAAGCAGTTCAACAGACTAAAATGTTTAAATGAAGAAAACATGACAAATAATTTCTTGGTGTAGTAGCTTTGGTATAAGTGGAATGATAGTCTCAAACGTTGAATTATTGAAAAAGAATGCAAACCAGAAGCCCCGTTCACACTGTCAGCGATTTTGTCGCTAGATGTCGATGGTCTCTGTATTTCTTGTCGCTAGTGGGCATTCCTACTTCTGTCACTCTAACGTTATTGGTTGGCTGCACAACTGGCCATAGCTTCAGAAAATCTGATCATAGATGAGCTAGATTCCCAGAAAAACTAATATATCATTCTTATTTGACAAGGAATCATTTGTTTTACCTCTAATAATGAACATTCTGCAGGGGAGAGTGCTTTTACCTAAACTAGTGTTTCCCAACCTTTTTTCTGCCACGGCACACTTTTTATGAATAAAAAAATACCACGGCACACCACTATCAAGTCACATAGGTATGCGTGAGTTATATTTACATTTATGCATTTGGCAGATACTTTTATCCAAAGCGACTTACAGTGCCCTTATTACAGGGTCAATCCCCCTGGAGCAACCTGGAGTTAAGTGCCTTGCTCAAGGACACAATGGTGGTGGCTGTGGGGATTGAACCAGCAACCTACCAGTTATGTGCTTTAGCCCACTACGCCACCACCACTCCTCAGTTATATGTAATGAGATCACAGGTGGCTAAAGTGCTAATTGGGTAATTAAAAACAACAAATTTGCTTCTTTTCTGATTTGTTGATTTGTTCTTGCAAATGAGTTCTTGCAATGCCACAGCAAATTACAGGAATGCAAACTCATGAAAGGCAAAAAGGTGAGAATCACTGGTCCACTAACATTTTTTTTAATTTTTTTTTTATAATTAGCTAAAAGCACCAATTCCAGTGATTTTAATGATTAAAGTAGAGCAAATTAACTGCAAAAATAAAGGGTATTTTGATTAACTTATTAGTTCAGTGACCACTTCTGGAGATGCCAATTGAGCATCTTATGCGCTATGAGTGAGTCATTGAATCATTTTGAGATGTTCACCACTAAAATCTACCAAGAGACTTTATAGTGTTTAAGCATTAAAAGAACAAAGCAGATCTAGTCTTCCTTTAGTCTGAGCATTATTTTTCATCCAAAAAGACAATAATAATAGTCTAATAATAGTGTGTTTCAATAACGTCCTTCTACTTCATTAAAATTTGCATGGCTACAAATCTGCTGACTTCAGTATAAGAATTATAAACACAAAGCAGATCTACGGTATCATTTTCCTACAAATTTAAACAGCTGAGCATGACTTTTATCAGAAAAGACCACAACAATAGACAAATAATAATAATTTTGAGTTTCAATCATGTTCTTTCGTCATTGTAAAGCGCATTTCACATGAATTGAGTCGAGGTGTCAACGCTCCGTTCAACGCCAGCGTCAAGTGCAGCATTGCCCTCCACATGACAAGAGTTGCAGGAAGCGTCACAGAGGGGCGATTTTAAAAAGCGGGAGGTGTGCACAATAAACATTGAAAACATGTATTTGGAAGAGAGAGAGAGAGAGAGAGAAAAAAAAGCTTGCAGTTGCTTTGAAAATAATAAAAGGACTCGTTTATGTTTAGGTCTAAGCGTTTTCTTGGTGAATTTAAATTAGTTCAATAACTAGGGTCTCTGATCAAACAATAAGGTAATTAATTAATTATAATTAATTAATTAATTTCTAATTAATAATTGTATTTATTTATCACACATTATACATTTGCACATATACAGTGAAATTCTTTTTTTTTTTCACATATAAGGTAATATTTAATAATAAAAAAAAACATTCAATGTCTCCACAAATTTAGACAGTTTTTAAATACAGGTGCATCTCAATAAATTAGAATGTCGTGGAAAAGTTCATTTATTTCAGTAATTCAACTCAATTTTGAAACTTGTGTATTAAATAAATTCAATGCACACAGACTGAAGTAGTTTAAGTCTTTGGTTCTTTTAATTGTGATGATTTTGGCTCACATTTAACAAAAACCCACCAATTCACTATCTCAAAAAATTAGAATACATCATAAGACCAATAAAAAAAAAACATTTTTAGTGAATTGTTGGCCTTCTGGAAAGTATGTTCATTTACTGTATATGTACTCAATACTTGGTAGGGGCTCCTTTTTGCTCCTTTTTTAATTACTGCCTCAATTCGGCGTGGCATGGAGGTGATCAGTTTGTGGCACTGCTGAGGTGGTATGGAAGCCCAGGTTTCTTTAACAGTGGCCTTCAGCTCATCTGCATTTTTTGGTCTCTTGTTTCTCATTTTCCTCTTGACAATACCCCATAGATTCTCTATGGGGTTCAGGTCTGGTGAGTTTATTGGCCAATCAAGCACACCAACACCATGGTCATTTAACCAACATTTGGTGCTTTTGGCAGTGTGGGCAGGTGCCAAATCCTGCTGGAAAATGAAATCAGCATCTTTAAAAAGCTGGTCAGCAGAAGGAAGCATGAAGTGCTCCAAAATTTCTTGGTAAACGGGTGCAGTGACTTTGGTTTTCAAAAAACACAATGGACCTACACCAGCAGATGACATTGCACCCCAAATCATCACAGACTGTGGAAACTTAACACTGGACTTCAAGCAACTTGGGCTATGAGCTTCTCCACCCTTCCTCCAGACTCTAGGACCTTGGTTTCCAAATGAAATACAAAACTTGCTCTCATCTGAAAAGAGGACTTTGGACCACTGGGCAACAGTCCAGTTCTTCTTCTCCTTAGCCCAGGTAAGACGCCTCTGACGTTGTCTGTGGTTCAGGAGTGGCTTAACAAGAGGAATATGACAACTGTAGCCAAATTCCTTGACATGTCTGTGTGTGGTGGCTCTTGATGCCTTGACCCCAGCCTCAGTCCATTCCTTGTGAAGTTCACCCAAATTCTTGAATCGATTTTGCTTGACAATCATAAGGCTGCGGTTCTCTCGGTTGGTTGTGCATCTTTTTCTTCCACACTTTTTCCTTCCACTCAACTTTCTGTTTACATGCTTGGATACAGCACTCTGTGAACAGCCAGCTTCTTTGGCAATGAATGTTTGTGGCTTACCCTCCTTGTGAAGGGTGTCAATGATTGTCTTCTGGACAACTGTCAGATCAGCAGTCTTCCCCATGATTGTGTAGCCTAGTGAACCAAACTGAGAGACCATTTTGAAGGCTCAGGAAAACTTTGCAGGTGTTTTGAGTTGATTAGCTGATTGGCATGTCACCATATTCTAATTTTTTGAGATAGTGAATTGGTGGGTTTTTGTTAAATGTGAGCCAAAATCATCACAATTAAAAGAACCAAAGACTTAAACTACTTCAGTCTGTGTGCATTTAATTTATTTAATACATGAGTTTCACAATTTGAGTTGAATTACTGAAATAAATGAACTTTTCCATGACATTCTAATTTATTGAGATGCACCTGTATTACTTGTTGCTTTGTACTCTCAAAGACATTATTTGTGAAGCAAAAACGTGTGTGAAAAACACTTTGGTGTAAAGTGACGTCACTTCATAGACTTCAATGTATTCTGCAGCGCTGACGCGAGTCATGTGAAAGACTCTTAACGCGTATAAATATCACTCACTTTAACACATTTATCATAGCTCTTCCACCCTTTTCTCTCCTCTCATTCAGACGGTCGATGCATGTACCAGGTCATTCAGCTCGTTTAAAAATGAGAAGTTTCACGAGTGTCTCTTCTTCAGAGTTCAAGCTCCAATCCTGCGAGCGGCTGTGTCTCATTTGGAAGGATGCATCCTCCGGAGGACGCGTCCTTTGAAGGCTGCAGTATACCGAGTGTCCTCCTTTCAACAAGCCTCGTTTAAACGAGAACGTAACATGGTTGCTATGACAGCACGCCACTCTTTAACAAGCGCGAGCGCTTTGAGTGAGAAGGGAACAAAGTCCCTTTAGAAGGGAATGTATGAGGTACATTTTAGGAGAGTTATAATGATGTAAAGAGAAAAGAAAATAGATTTTACAGGTTTACTTTTAGTCTAATACTTTATTTTAATTATATATTAATATAATTATACATATTATATACTCTGCACCCAACTACTGAGGTACTTCAACTTTGAAAGTTTGAACATCATACTTACGGGCAAATTGGCGTTATTTATTTTAGACATTTCCGTTGAAGCAAAGAACTGTGGGTTGTGTGTGCCCACGAAGGATACACCTCATGTATCCTCTGAATTCCCATGAAAGAAGGTCACATTCGAAGGCTGCATTTGAAGTGTCCTACTTGCTTTTCTGAAACGAGACAGCCTCGATGATGTATGCGGCCGACAAATGCGACCTCCGGAGGATGCAGCCTTCCAAACAAGCCACAGCCACAGATTCACTGTGCACGCACTGCTGTAGCCAAGCGCGCGACTGACCGTAGCTGTAACCAGTCAAGCGATCTGCCTCGGTAGGACTGCGGTTGCCAAAAATGCGATTGAGGTTGGGTGGGGTGGAATAATATGGTTCAACACAGTGTTACTATGAATGCAAACTTTAATACAGTGAAAAAGACACTCTGTTAGCATAACATATATATATAACATATACAAAATATTTGATGCCATGAGTGTAGCTTCATTAACTAGTACTATAATTTTGAATGGCCATGGAAAATGAAGCAATGTGATGATAATTTTACCTGGTTGCAAAAAGTTGTCCGTTAATTAACCTGATGAACTTTCACCTTTTGCTGACCCTTTATGCTTCGTAGAGCTAATGTGTGCTTCTAAATCAATTGCACATTTATTAGCAACTGACACATAAGTGCCAGCTTTACATATCATACATTCTGCTTCCCACGGATCACGACCTGGACGAAAGCATGGGAATTATTTGTGCAATTCTTCTGTAAATTTGCACTTTCTTTTGGGCATTATTTCCACTCAGATGTCATTTGCTGCTACAGTCAAGCAACTGTTTGATGCCTTCCTGGAGAGATTGACAGGCAGGAATTTGGCCAATAGTTGCTGCAAGCCTCTTATAATCGACCAATTGTTGTGCGAGAAGGCGGGACTTACAAAGAGGGGTTAAAGCAATGCAAATATGCGCACACACACAATTAATTATTAGACCAGATGCACATCCTAATGCAGCTAAAGCCGAATCCCGGACATTGTCACAAATTTAGAAGTCCCGGCCGGACGCTTTTTTAAGGTCCTAAAAAGAGGACATGTCCGGGAAAAAAAGGACGTATGGTCACCCTATATTATAGCTAAATTGATTTTTCTAAGTAAAAAAAATGTAGATTGCTACTTGCAATTAGCGCCTTATCGCCTAATGTTATACAACTGCCCTTTGTTATTTGAGTGGATATCTGCTGTATTCTATCACATATGTTGACATATTCTTGCAATATATGTTATTTACCATATTTCGATTGGTAAGCAAACATTTAAAGACATATGGCACAAAAACTGTTTCTATAATCCTGTAGTGATTTTTGATAACACGGTGTAAGCTTTGAAAATTTCTAAGGAAATATTTATCTTTAATCTTGCTAAATTTAGTAATATAAGACTGTATTAATCGCTTATGTTAAACAACTTGGATGTTATTTTTTTTATTTTTATTTTTTTACAGTTTGACCACAAACACAAATACAAACTCAAACCATACATTGTGGGCTCTGCACAAGGGAAATAAAAGACCCAAAACAACATCTGCTTGTTAATGTTATCTTTACTGGTAACATTAAAAACAAACATGAGGAATTTAGAAGACTAATGACAACATGTACAAAGACTCAGAGTCAAGTATAGTCCCTGATCATCAACAAAAAACCCTCAAGCGTCAGCGTGGAGGTGCAAAGGCTGAGGTGACACGCTTGATGACACAGATTACAACAGCCATGAACTGTAACCAGCCCAAAGTGGTAGAGATGAAACTTGCTGCTCTGGATGAGGCTGTGGTTCGGTTTCATGAGGTTCATGACATGTACTATAAAACATTAAAAAGTGAAGACGAACTTGATGCTTCTAAGGGCTATTTAAAATTGGTCCTTTGAGATGTTCAAGACTTGCAGCATACAGCCTTGAGCTGGTTTGAGGACTTTAAGCCGCCAGTGGAGGATTCAAACATAGAATCTTCAGCGCTCAATTTCCAAGAGGAAGAGCCAATGCTTGATGAAACTGTTAAGCCTCCAATGTCCTTTGTAGACCAACTATCTGCCCATCTTGAAGGGCTACACAAACAGAAAGAAAGGCAAGAGTTTTCCATGCTTATGTTTAAATTACAACTTCAGCATACTGAATTTAAAATGGACGGACTGAAGAGCTTGCTGAAACTTAAAGAAGCTGAGGTGGAGGACAGTCATCGAAATGCTGAGTTGACAACTATAACTAAATACTTTTCAACACCTTTCTCAGGTAACCTACCCCTTAACTCACGGCCATCACTCTCAGCTGTGAACGAGGACTCTATATGCCAACTAATAGAGCTGTCAAGGCAACAATATCAGTCACACATTGACTCAATGCACCTTCCACCTGTAGACATTATCAAGTTTGATGGAGAGCCCTTGAAGTATTGGCATTTCATGAGGTTGTTCTCCTCTGTGATTGATAAAGAGACAGACCCAGATCAAGAGAAACTCACGTGGCTGCATCACTATACTGTTGGCCAAGCTAGAGATGCCATCTCGCATTGCCTGTACAATCCTGATTCTACGCTGGGCTATGCTGAAGCAATGAACATTCTAAAAAGACATTTTGGAAACCAACATGGGTTGACAAGGTGCTTAACTATAAAAAATATCAAAGACAACAAGCAGTTACAAAGGTTTGCAGACATCCTCTACAGCTGCAGGGATACATGAAGTGCGAGGGAGAGCTGAATGGTGGACGTACTTTGATGCAAATTGTGTAGAAGCTACCAGAAGACATTAAAAAGAGATAGTTGATGGTAAACTATGAGATTATTAAGTCTGGACATTTACCAAAATTGGACGATGTAGTTTGTCTGGTCAAGTCAGAAGCTGCAAAAAGGGCAAATCCCATCTTTGGAAATCTTCTTGGTCATGTCAGTTGGAATTCTCCAGCAAGCTCCAATTCAAGTACTAAGTCAAGCTTCAGTAAGAAAAGGCAGACATTCACAACAGTGTTAACTACTAATGAATCTACCACATCTTACAAACCAAAGACAGCATCAAGCTTTAAATGTCCGAAGTGCACTGATGAACACTTTCTCAACCAGTGTCAAGCCTTCAGAGCTTTGTGCTTTTGTTCAGCACAAGAAACTTTGTCTCAACTGTTTCATGAAAAGCCACCACAGCACAGCCTGTTCTCGCAGTTGGGTATGTAAGGTGCCTGGATGTGGAAAAAACACAACAGTTGGCTGCATTCTGCCATTGTAGCTTCAAACAGCAACGACAATAGCCAATCTACTAACCAAGCTACTGGAGATGAGCCAGCTGCCGACCTGCCACAAGCCATTCAGGCACTTGCCACCAGAAAGTGTGCTGAAGCCAGTCAAAGGAAGATTGCGCTACCTATCTTGCCAGTCTTGGTTTCATACAGACACAAACGGTTCTCCATGAATGTCTTTTCTTTGCTGGACAGTGGTTCCAGTAGTACGTTTGCTTCTAAGAAGTTGGTTCATGCTCTCAAGCTAGAGTCACACAAGATGAATATTAAGCTGAACACCATGGAGACCAAGAATCTCAATGTAGTCACCTTAACAGTGGATCAACGAGCTGAAGATGCTCAACGTAAGAATTCTTACCTGATGAAGGGAGTGCTCTGTCGGGATCGTAAGACTTATGTCTAGACATAAGTCTAGACAACCTGGTCACACAACAGGAGGTGTTCCATTGGCCACACCTATGGTAAATTGACAACTCTCTACAACAAGCTGTTGAAAGATTTTAGAAACTCCATGATCTAGTTCACGTGAACAATGATGCACTGTCAGTAGTTGACAAGCAAGTTGTGGATCTATGGAACAAACAAATAGTCATAGAGGATGGTCACTAAACACTACCTATCCCATTCAAGGAACACCCATCTCAACTACCAAGTAACTATGCAATGGCTAAACATCGGCTGGACCTACTGGGAAAGTAGCTAAAGAGGGACCCAACTCTGTGACAAAAGTACAATGAAGGTATCTGTGAGTTTCTGCACAAAGGCTATGCAGAGGAAGTTGTTGATGTCAGCAGAGATGATGGATGTGTATAGTACCTGCCACACCGCCTGGTGTTCCATCCATATAAGCCGGGCAAGATTTGAATCATCTTTGACTGCACTGCACGGTACCAGGGTACTTCACTAAATGACCGCATTCACCAAGGCCCAGACCTTACCAACAAGCTAATGGCAGTTCTACAAGACAAGAACCCATCACTCTAAATGCCAACATTGAGAGCATTTTACCAGGTCAGGGTGCCACTTCAAGAAAGATATGTGCTTTGCTTCCTGTGGTGGGAAGATAATGACCCTGATAAGCCACTCAACACTACCACATGACAACTCACCTCTTTGGATGTGTTTGGAGTCCTAGTGCTGCTACCTTTGCCTTGCAATGTGTGGCAGAGGATAACCGTGACAACTTTTCTGATGATGCTGTGGAGACAGTCAAGAGGAATTTCTATTTCGATGATTGTCTGAAGTCTGTGCCGACGGAAGATGCCGCCATAACACTTGCTTCAGAACTACATTTATTGCTCATTCATGGAGTTTTCAGACTGACCAAGTGGCTTAGTAATTCTAAAAGGGTGATGAAATCGATACCGGCTGAAGACTGAGCCAAGTCATTGCACGAGGTAAACCTCTATCAAGAGGATTTGCCATAAGAATGAACCCTGAGTGTCCTGTGGGATGTGAAGAGACTGCTTTACATTCGATGTCAAGGCAGTAGACAAACCTGCTACAAAGAGAGGAGTGCTGAGCACTACCAGTTCCGTCTATGATCCTATAAGATATGCAAGCACATTTGTGCTCAAAGGAAAATAAATCTTTAAAGAGTTGTGCCGCTTGAAGGTGACAAATAGGTACCGGTAGACATAGCAGCACAGGGGCACAGATGGTTGGCTGACTTACCTCTGCTGTCCGCGCTGACAATTCCAAGATGTCTTAGACCAATGCCTACAAGTTACAGTTCCACCACTTTACGGATGCTTTGGAAGTGGCTTATGGTGCCGTTTCCTAGATCAGGATTGACAACACCTGCAGGCTGGTAATGTCAAAGGCCAGGCTTTCACCTATCAAGCCAACTTGCATACCATGACTGGAGCTACTAGCAGCTGTTGTTGCTACAGAGCTGGACCGGCATATCAAGCGCCACTTGAAAATTCCTATCACTAAGACTTTCTTCTGGACAGACAACATTATTGTACTTCAGTACATAAACAACAACCATCGCCATTTTCAGACCTTCATCGCCAACTGTATTGCAAAAATACGAGCGTTCAGAACCATACCAGTGGAGACACATCGACTCTGCCTCTAACCCTGTGGATGATGTCTCTCGTGGAATGACTGTAGGAGAGATCCTGTCAAGTGAACATTGGGTGTCTGGTCAGCCCTTTCTTCAACTTGAAGAGGAACACTGGCCTGCTCAACCTAACATAAATGACTTGCCAGAGGAAGCAGAGATCAAACGAACCAAGGAGGTCTATGCAACTAGCATAAAAACAAACCAAGCTCTCTTAAAAAAAAAACATGTTTTTCTCTCTTCAAAAAAATTTTTTTTCTCTCTTCAGCATATTGCTGATTATTAAATTTTATTTAATTAAGTTATGAAAATAAGGGGGTTTATTGTCATCAGTGTTTCATTCAGTGATCTTACAATTACATTCTACATTAATGTTTTGTGCTTAAAGCACCCAGTACTGACACTTATATACAAACGCGGATGTTCTACACATGTCTAAAGCATAAAGTGATTAAACTAGTCTTAATCAACTCAATCTTTTTTACAGAAACCATGATCCAGCTCATCACAACTTCAGATATAATCTGCATGCACAATACTCAATTGTAAAATTCATTTACATCTAGGGTGACAATATTCTGGTTTTCCAAAAAGAGGAATGTTAGTTACACTATTATAACTTTCATACATCATTAATAAACATTTTATGCTGAACATACCAGATGCTCATGTACATCCAAATATGAATATGAAAATATATGAATCAAAGTTTCATGACATGAATATTTGAATGTACATCAGTGAGGTTTTAAGCATTATACATGTAATCATGTTTATGTTATTAATGTGATATATTGTCATATATGATAATAATCCTATAATAACATTGTTTTAATTTTCAAAAGTCATGAACAAGCATGTTTAATAGATCAGTAGATTGTTTTTGTAAAGATATGAATATGAGTAAATATCAGTTAAATAAAGTTATAAGCACTAAGCTATTCAATATAGATTTGCTTGATTCTGTTAGTTATGAATACGGATTTAATCAAATACACTATATTGCCAAAAGTATTCGCTCACCCATCCAAATAATTGAATTCAGGTGTTCCAATCACTTCCATGGCCACAGGTGTATAAAATGAAGCACCCAGGCATGCAGACTGCTTCTACAAACATTTGTGAAAGAATGGGCCGCTCTCAGGAGCTCAGTGAATTCCAGCGTGGTACTGTGATAGGATGCCACCTGTGCAATAAGTCCAGTCATGAAATTTCCTCGCTACTAAATATTCCACAGTCAACTGTCAGTGGTATTATAACAAAGTGGAAGCGATTGGGAATGACAGCAACTCAGCCACGAAGTGGTAGGCCACGTAAAATGACAAAGCGGGGTCAGCGGATGCTGAGGCGCATAGTGCGCAGAGGTCGCCAACTTTCTGCAGAGTCAATCGCTACAGACCTCCAAAGTTCATGTGGCCTTCAGATTAGCTCAAGAACAGTGCGTAGAGAGCTTCATGGAATGGGTTTCCATGGCCGAGCAGCTGCATCCAAGCCATACATCACCAAGTGCAATGCAAAGCGTCGGATGCAGTGGTGTAAAGCACGCCGCCACTGGACTCTAGAGCAGTGGAGACGCGTTCTCTGGAGTGACGAATCACGCTTCTCCATCTGGCAATCTGATGGACGAGTCTGGGTTTGGCGGTTGCCAGGAGAACGGTACTTGTCTGACTGCATTGTGCCAACTGTGAAGTTTGGTGGAGGGGGATTATGGTGTGGGGTTGTTTTTCAGGAGCTGGGCTTGGCCCCTTAGTTCCAGTGAAAGGAACCCTGAATGCTTCAGCATACCAAGAGATTTTGGACAATTCCATGCTCCCAACTTTGTGGGAACAGTTTGGGGATGGCCCCTTCCTGTTCCAACATGACTGCGCACCAGTGCACAAAGCAAGGTCCATAAAGACATGGATGAGCGAGTTTGGTGTGGAAGAACTTGACTGGCCTGCACAGAGTCCTGACCTCAACCCAATAGAGCACCTTTGGGATGAATTAGAGCGAAGACTGCAAGCCAGGCCTTCTCGTCCAACATCAGTGTCTGACCTCACAAATGCGCTTCTGGAAGAATGGTCAAAATTTCCCATAAACACACTCCTAAACCTTGTGGAAAGCCTTCCCAGAACAGTTGAAGCTGTTATAGCTGCAAAGGGTGGGCTGATGTCATATTAAACCCTATGGATTAAGAATGGGATGTCACTTAAGTTCATATGTGTCTAAAGGCAGATGAGCGAATACTTTTGGCAATATAGTGTATGTTCTGCAGTCCTGTATGCTATTCAGAAACTTATGTAACTCTACTTTCTTTATTTTTAATAAGTCATGAACAAACATTATTAGATAACGTGTTCTTAGTGTCACTGTCCTTTTCTGCATATCGTGGCCAAGAGGAACTTGACAATAGATTTGATTATGACTGATAAACACCCCCCATTTGTAACCTAATGCTCCCCTCTCTACTAATTTGCTCTCAGCGCCCCCTGGCATCCTTTGAATGCCCCCTGGGGGGCAGTACCACCCCCGTTGAGAACCCCTGTTTTAGATACCCTAACCTAACCCCATTCCTAAACCTAACCAATTTTCAACATTATAAAACATGTAACAGACTCGTAGATTTAGTCACAATAATTTACATTACACTATTATATAGATATTTATGAGCACCCCACCCCACCTCTATGCCTAAAGCTAACTAATTCTCAACAATATAAAATATTTAACATGCAGATAAAAGTACAGTCACAATAATTTACTTAAAAAAAAAAAAAAACTGGATACAAAAGCACTATAATAGTATTCCAAACCATACGATAGCATTGTGTGAGAATCAGAGTGAGACTGAAGGTGTTATTCGCTGGAAAAATATTCTCTCTCCATGAATGCAGTGACATCTTCATCCTAGCTAGTATCTCTACCGGTCACATCTTATTCAAAAATACATCCGAACTTGAGCTCGTCGCAATCGGTCATGAGACACACAAGAGCCAATGGCATTTGACATCTCTGTCGTCAAACCTGTGTTGTCAATTAATGCTTCACAAGGCAGCATGTTTTAAATTTGTTAGAACGAGTTGAGAGCGGGATGTGTTACGGCGGACGCTGGGGGACCATGAACGTTGAATAAAAACTTACATTTGGGTCCGCTCTTTACACAAAGCGATCGGAAGACATACGCGGAACAAAACAGGTTACTTCAGCAGAGAAGAATGTGTACTGAAACAACAGATTAAACATTAACCACTGCAAACTAATAAATGTTGCTGATCAAAATATCAACTGTGAATAAATTATGCTCATTTAAAATTAAATGAAAATCATACCCCATACATATCATGTCACTATGACAAAATAACACCCTAACATATAATTTCACAATGATTAAATTAACTGAAACCAATAAAATTCTCACTGAAACCAATGCACATGCCTGATGCATTGAAAAAGGACACTAGAGGGTGCTTTTGGCATCTACATGTTGACGTGTGAGGCTCTTGCACAAGCGGCAGTATTTGACTCTTCGGGAGTGAGAACGGGTTGGGAATAAATGTTTTTTCAGTTGTTTCCTAAATGTTAAGTTGGTTTCAGCATGAATCCAGGGCGTGCTGAGTGACTCCAGTCAGGCTTCCTAAGCAACCAATTGGCCCGGTTGCTAGGGTGGGTAGAGTCATGTTGGGTTAACCTTCTCGTGGTCGCTATAATGTGGTTCTCCCTCTCGGTGGGGCACGTGGTGAGTTGTGTGTGGATGCTGCGGAGAATAGCGTGAAGCCTCCACACGCACTAGGTCTCCGCGCCCCCCAAAAAGATGGTTTCAGCAGATCAGGTGGAGTTTGGAAGCTCAGTCCAATCTATGTGGGGACATAGACCTGGAGGACTGAGTTAGAGTATGAGGGTGCTGTTCCATTGGCTGTCCTAAAGTCCACAGTCAAAGCCTTGAATTTTATGCAGGCAGCTACAGGGCCGGTGGAGTGAAATCAAGAGGGGGGTGACGGGAGCCCTCTTTGTTTGATTGAAGGCCAGACGCGCTACTGTGTTCTGGACCTATATAGATATATATATATATATATATATATATATATATATATATATATATATATATATATATATATATATATATATACACACACACACACACACACATATATATATATATATATATATATATATATATATATATATATATATATATATATATATATATATATATATATATATATATATATATATATATACAGTTGAAGTCATAAGTTTACATACACTTAGGTTGAAGTCATTAAAACTAATTGTTTAACCACTCCACAGATTTAATATTAGCAAACTATAGTTTTTTCAAGTCGTTTAGGACATCTACTTTGTTCATGACACAAGTAATTTTTTCAACAATTGTTTACAGACAGATTGTTTCACTTTTAATTTACTAAATCACAATTCCAGTGGGTCAGAAGTTTAAATACACTAAGTTAACTGTGCCTTTAAGCAGCTTGGAAAATTCCAGAAAATGATGTCAAGACTTTAGACAATTAGCCAATTAGCTTCTGATAGGAGGTGTACTGAATTGGAGGTATACCTGTGGATGTATTTTAAGGCTTACCTTCAAACTCAGTGCCTCTTTGCTTAACATCGTGGGGAAATCGAAAGAAATCAGCCAAGACCTCAGAAAAAAAAACTGTGGACCTCCACAATTCTGGTTCATTCTTGGGAGCAAATGCCTTAATGTACCACGTTCATCTGTACAAACAATATTATGCAAGTATAAACACCATGGGACCACGTAGCCATCATACTGCTCAGGAAGGAGATGCATTCTGTCTCCTAGAGATGAACATAGTTTGGTGTGAAAAGTGCAAATCAAAAGGGTGAGGCTTGAAAGCCAAAGAACCATCCCAACCATGAAGCATGGGGGTGGCAGCATCATGTTGTGGGGGTGTTTTGCTGCAGGAGGGACTGGTGCACTTCACAAAATAGATGACATCATGAGGAAGGAAAATTATGTTGATATATTAAAGCAACATCTCAAGACATCAGCCAGAAAGTTAAAGCTCGGTCACAAATGGGTTTTCCAAATGGACAAAGATCCCAAGCATACCTCCAAAGTTGTGTCAAAATGGCTTAAGGACAACAAAGTCAAGGTATTGGAGTGGCCATCACAAAGCCCTGACCTCAATCCAATAGAAAATTTGTGGGCAAAACTGAAAAAGCATGTGCGAGCAAGGAGGCCTACCTGTAAACTTCTGACTCCAACTGTATGTGTGTGTTCCTCAATGCCGACCCGCTGTTTACAAACACGCCAGTGGAGCCCTTTGTCTGGGCAGCCCGGCCGCGGAAACGCAGAAGGAAAAGGGGAAACAGAGCCGGCGTTCTCATCAAAGTAAGACGTCACGCAAATCGATCCCCGCTACCCAGTATTCTATTGGTTCAGTCTCTGGACAACAAGCTCTGCGAGCTGAGAGCGTGGATCTCTTTCCAACGAGAGACGAGGGACTGCTGCATTATCTGCCATACAGAAACTTGGATATCTGCAGAGATTCCAGACTCAGCCATCAAAACTGTGGGGTTCTCCGTGCACTGAGCGGACAGAGCGAAAGACCTCTCAGGTAAAAGCAGAGGTGGTGGTGTGTGTTTTATGATCAACAAATCCTGGTGTGATCAGAGGAATGTACATTCTATCAAGTCTTTCTGCTCTCCTGATCTGGAATTTCTCATGCTTCTGTGTCGACCATTCTGGCTACCGAGGGAATTCACAGTGGTCATTATCACAGCTGTGTACACCCCCCCACAAGCCGACACAGACCGGGCACTCAAGGAACTGTATGGGATTATAAGCAAGCAGGAAACCATGCACCCAGAGGCCACGTTAATTGTGACCGGGGACTTTAACAAAGCCAATTTTAAATCAATTGCACCAAAATACCACCAACACATCAGTTTTAACATACGAGGGGACCGGGTTTTGGACCATTGCTACTCTCCCTTCCGGGATGGCTACAAATCCCTCCCCCGCCCACCATTTGGCAAATCGGACCACTCTTCCATTCTGCTTCTGCCTGCTTACAGGCAGAAACTGAAACAGGAAGCAACCACCCTCAGAACAATCCAGTGCTGGTCAGAACAATCAGACTCTATGCTACAAGACTGTTTTGATCACACGGACTGGGAGATTTTCCGGTCCACCTCTGATGACGACATCGAGGTTTACGCTGATAGCATAACATGTTTCATCAGAAAATGCGTAGAGGATGTTGTTCCATCCAAAACAATACGGATCTACCTGAACCAGAAACCTTGGATTAATAGCGATGTTCGCACAGCACTTAATGCACGGACCTCCGCTTTTAATTCCCGGAATGCGGAGGAGCATAAACAAGCCAGTTATGCGCTCCGAAAAACCATCAGAGCAGCAAAACGCCAGTACAGGAACAAGATTGAAGGACAGTTTAACACCACCAACTCTAGAAGCATGTGGCAGGGAATTAATATCATCTCAGACTTTAAAGGGAATAAAAACTCCGTCGTGAACACCGCTGCCTCTCTCCCGGATGAGCTAAATACTTTTTATGCATGGTTCGAGGGAAATAACACAGCCCTCGCAGAGAGAGCTCTCGCGGCCGAAGCTACAGAGGTTAGTTCACTCTCCGTCTCTGTAGCGTATGTAACCCGATCCTTCCGATGGGTGAATATCCGTAAAGCCGCGGGTCCAGATGTCAGAGCGTGCGCGAACCAACTGGCTGGTGTTTTTACGGACATTTTCAACCTTTCCCTCTCCTTGTCTGTAGTCCCCACATGCTTTAAAACATTTTATACCATTGTGCCTGTACCAAAGCAATCCAAAATCACTTGCTTAAATGACTGGCATCCTGTTGCTCTGACCCCCATCATCAGCAAATGCTTTGAGAGACTAATCAGAGATTACATCTGCTCTGTGCTGCCTCCATCACTGGACCCACTGCAGTTTGCTTACCACAACAACCGCTCCACTGATGATGCCATTGCATCTACAATACACACTGCTCTCTCCCACCTGGAAAAAAGGAACACTTATGTGAGAATGCTGTTTGTAGACTACAGCTCAGCATTCAACACCATAGTGCCCTCCAAGCTTGATGAGAAACTCCGGGCTCTGGGCTTAAACAGTTCGCTGTGCAGCTGGATCCTGGACTTCCTGTCAAGCAGACGCCAGGTGGTTAGAATGGGCAGTAACATCTCCTCATCACTGACCCTCAACACTGGAGCCCCACAAGGCTGTGTTCTTAGCCCACTCCTGTATTCCCTGTACACACATGACTGTGTGGCAACACATAGCTCCAATGCCATCATTAAGTTTGCTGATGATACGACAGTGGTAGGTCTGATCACTGACAATGATGAAACAGCCTACAGAGAGATGCACACTCTTACATGCTGGTGTCAGGAGCACAACCTCTCCCTCAACGTCAGCAAGACCAAGGAGCTTGTGGTGGACTTCAGGAGAAGAGAATGAGAACACAGCCCCATCACCATCAATGGAGCACCAGTGGAGAAAGTCAGCAGCTTCAAGTTCCTGGGTGTCCACATCACTGAGGAGCTCACATGGTCTGTCCACACTGAGGCCGTTGTGAAGAAGGCTCATCAGCGCCTCTTCTTCCTGAGACGGCTAAGGAAGTTTGGAATGAACCGCTACATCCTCACACGGTTCTACACCAGCACTGTAGAGAGCATCCTGACTGGCTGCATCTCTGCCTGGTACGGCAATAGCATCGCCCACAAACGCAAAACCCTGCAAAGGGTGGTGCGAACTGCCAGACACATCATCGGAGGTGAGCTTCCCTCCCTCCAGGACATATACACCAGGCGGTGTGTGAAAAAAGCTCGGAGGATCATCAGAGACTCCAGCCACCCGAGCCATGGGCTGCTCTCACTGCTACCATCAGGCAGGCAGTATTGCAGCATCAGGACCCGCACCAGCCAACTTCATGACAGCTTCTTCCCCCAAACAATCAGACTTTTGAACTCTTGACCTCTCACGATCAATATACATCAGCACCGCAATTTATTAATCTTATTATCTCACACTAGACTGTCATAAATTATATTCTCTCTTAACAACACACTTGCAACTGACTATCAACCGACAGCCTGAATGTCAATACAGTACAATACAACCTACTGTACATTTTATATATACTATATATACTATTTTTTTAATTGTATAATGTGTATTCTATATTGTGTGTATTGTATAACGTACATTGTATGTTATTATTTGTATATTGTGTTGTGTGTAATTATGTGTATATTAGATTTTAAATTGTGTTGTGTAAATTTGATGTTTATTGTAGATTGGTATATGTCTCATCACTGTCACGACTGCTACAGAATGTTGCTCGGAACTACACCCAAGAATTTCACACACTATTGCACTTGTGTATATGTTTGTGAGACAATAAAAGTGATTTGATTTTATTTGATAAACTTTTGACTCCAACTATATGTGTGTGTTCAGTATTAATTAATGTATATTTTTGATACATACATTTTATATTCCCTTAATTTGTCTGATTGCATTGGTGAAGTCACTCTGCATAGATGACAGTATTGTACTCACTGTGATATGACTTTATTCTTTTATTATTGTGAGAAATGTAATTGGCTTTATATTGTGAGCTCATGTGAGTCTGCGTGAGGTTTGAGTGGAGAGAGCAGGAACAGGCAAATTGTCATTGCAACATTCATCAACTGCATGTTTTCCATTTTACACAGCCTCCTCCAATAAAGACCCATGAACTAGCAGTTGGACTCCAGCCTTTATTAATTGAACACAACATAACGCAGAGAGGTAGCTGTGACAGTGGCGGCCCAAGACCGGCTACACTTAACTTAGTGTTTACATTTTTGGCACACTGGTATTTTGTGGTATTTTGGAGTAGTCTTATTGAGAGATTACCTGAATGTGTGGACATATTCTGACATGCCTATCCTGACTTGATCTTGAAATAGTGATTTTTTTGACCACTGACACAACTGATTGTAATAGGAGGAACATCATGTTGAGCAAATTGACTATCTATCTATCTATCTATCTATCTATCTATCTATCTATCTATCTATCTATCTATCTGTCTATCTATCTATCTATCTATCTACTGTATATATCTGTCTGCCTGCCTGTCTGTCTGTGTCTGTCTGTATGTCTGCATGCATATCTATCTATCTATCTAGATTGGAGGGCAAGTAAATCAAAGGATTTGAGGACCCCATCTGGTCAACTTGATCCTGCTCAGCAGCATCCATCCATTGTGTGAATCCTATTGACTTCCGCTGTTATATTCACTGCTCACTGAGCTTTGAAGACAAGTCATTTAGTCCAGAATCTATACTACAGATCCCATTTCCCCACCAAGACAACTGCAACAAATAGGGTCACTTGGTGTTTCTTTGTAAGAAGTTAATTCTGGAACCTCAGTCAGGCCCAGACTCATCCTGTACTGGGTATTTCTCAGCAGGGGCCTTGGCAAGAGGAAGCACAGAAAATGACCTATGGGTCACAAGGTGCAAAGCAGGAGGTCACACATGTCCACACAGCTCACTGTAGTAACCATAATCACACTGACACTGTCAGCCAGGCCTATTCCTTCTTCTGTGACACCTGTCTTCTATCTGTTTACAAAATATGTATGATATTTATGATCAGCGACACTCATCTTTTGTTACAAAAGAATAGATTATTGTAAAAAGTATTTTTTCTTCTGATGAATGAACAAGTGTCACACAGCAATTTTATGATCACTGATTCTACATATAACTCCTATTAATTTTTTGTATCCATTCATCTGTTTAATAAACTGAACAAAAACCTGCACATGAAAACATATCTTGTTTGTAAATTTTTTTTATTGCTTCTTATATTGGATGTCTGAGAACTTACACTAATAGGTGAACATATTTAGTTTGTTCTCATTTAGCAGACATATTTTCCAGACCAAGAAATTGATTTTAATAAGGAGGCAAGACATAAGGGAATGTAGAATGCACACAGCTATACTGTTCTAATTTAATGACACAGAACAACCTGCCTACCAAAAACACACACTAATTAAAACAGAAGAAAATATGTTTTCGTACTGGAAATAGTGAGCTATTATTAAACTCTGTGCCAATAATGATTTAAAATAACTATTATGTAATAATAAAATAATGTATTTATTATTATTATTCACATAATTAATACTACACCGATTAGCAACAACATTAAAACCACCTGCCTAATATTGTATAGGTCCCCCTTGTGCCACCAAAACAGCACCAACCCGCATCTCAGAATAGTATTCTGAGATGCTATTCTTCTAACCACAATTGTACAGAGTGGTTATCTGAGTTACTGTAGATTTTGTCAGTTCGAACAAGTCTGGCCTTTCTCTGTTGACGTCTCTCATCAACAAGGCATTTCCATTCACAGAACTGCCGCTCACTGGATATTTTTTGTTTTTGGCACCATTCGGAGTAAATTCTAGAGACTGTTGTGCGTGAAAACCCCAGGAGATCAGCAATTACAGAAATACTCAAACCAGCCCATCTGGCACCAACAATCATGCCAAGGTCAAAATCACTGAGATCACATTTTTTCCCCATTCTGATGGTTAATGTGAACATTAACAGAAGCTCCTGACCCATATCTGCCTGATTTTATGCACTGCACTGCTGCCACACAATTGGCTGATTAGATAAATCGCATGAATAAGCACATGGACAGGTATACCTAATAAAGTGGCCAGTAAGTGTGTATGTACTGAATATAGGAAGTCACAGGCCAACAGGACGGTGACTTATTAAGACATGCCTTCAAGTGTATAAATTAATGAATAACCCCACATGGTGAAAACCAGATGGAAAGTTAATCTCAGCCTGGGAACCTGTATGAATCATATATACACACAGTATAGATTTAACCCCTTCACAGCCAGAGGTTGGGCAAGAAGGTTGTATTATTCCTTTATTGAAAGTGCTTGTGACTTTTAAAGGGTAATTTAAACAACAGCTTACATATATGCAGTTGTATTAAAATTATAGCAGGTAGCCCACCTGTAATAAAGGGGCTCAGGCTCACCCGATGGGTGTTGAAAAAGTAAGTACTCTAGACAGAGAGGACCTGTGAAGTGATGGACGTCACGTCCAGGTTGTAAAAGATAGTGAGCACCTTGGTCACTAGGTTTAAATCCCAAATTGGGACTGTAGCAGGGTGAGGGGCGTTTAGGTGCCTCGTTCCTTTGAGGAACTGAAAAATTAGAACATGTCTGCCTATGAAGAAGCCAGCCCCCGGGGCGTGTTACACCGACATAGTCGCTACATTAGTGATTATAAAGGGAGCACTCGTTGTGCACTTTCTATGCTATATATAATCCATTCAGAATTTGTATTAAACTTGAAAAAAAAAGTCTTATGGTGGGGACCCCCCATAAGACTTGATTCAATTCGAGCACTGCGTTCGGGCCACGGTTGGGAGAGGACGTGATTCAGCTCTTATCAGTGGCATGCACATGCTCCTCATCCTCACTGGGGAAGGGACGGTAACATCCTCTCTCACCCATATTTGTGGCTGCGAGGGACACAACATTATCCTCATCATCAGAATCACCAAATGGGATATACTGTACTGGCGAGGATGCTACATTGGAAAATTGAGGGGCTCGCAGGGCTTGCTCCAGTGCAAGATCCTCCTCGACTTCATCCATCTCAACCTCGCGGCCCCGCCATACCTCCTCAAGTGATCCCTCGGGATCTCACAGAGGTGGTGGGAGGGCGCGGGAGGTGGGATCGTCCCTCAGAACGAGGGTGATCTTTGAGCAGGGCGTCCAGACACTCATGCCCTCGTAGTGAGGGCAGTCTGTCTCCATGAGAGCTACTTCAGCATGGGCACAGGCCAGGCAGCGAACACAGCTCTCATATTCATCTGACGGCAGGATGTGGTGGTCGCATACGGAACACTTGCAGAACAACATCTTGAATTATATTAATACATATATATGAAAAGGATACAATATCTCCTGCTGGAACACTGCGGGAGGCGGGTGGTGTCTCGCTGAAGCGCTGTGTTGTTCAATGGCGAGCATCTGAAGCGAAGAACCCGCTCACCGAGAAGCATCTTTGACAGTAATGCGGAGAGAATCTTCACTGGAACACAGCAGGGGAGAGTCTTCTCGCAGCAGGAGCTGAGTAGTACAGGTGAGAGTCATCCTGTCTGCGTCTGCAGAAAAGATCCCGTATGCTGAGAAGTGTACCTCAATGGCAAAGCAGAGAGGGCTTTCAAGATGAGAGATGAAGTCGCTGTCTTGAAGGAAGAAAGTTCTGAAGAACTGGTGATTTTGCACCCGCTTATACAGGCCAACTGCACGCCTAAAGGGGAGGGGCTTAATCACATGATTGCCGTTATTGTATAAGGGCTTCAACTAGTCGTTATAGAAAGAATTCCCCATAGTGTTTTGTCGCAATGTCAAGTAAACTGAATCGAAAGGGAACTGTGGATAGGGATGAACCCAGCATGGGTTGTTTTGACCCAGGTGGGTTGGGTTACAGGTTTGACCTTGGGTTTTTGGCATTATAGGTTCCATTTTTTACCTGACCATTAGTAAAAATGTATTATACTGCTGGGTTAAAATTAACTACAAATGGGTTAAAATTTTATTCCAGAATTCTTGGCCATAAATATCACTTTAACGCACACCAACACACACACACACACACACACACACACACACACACGTTGGTGTGGCTATCCTTATGAGGACTCTCCATAGACATAATGATTTTTATACTGTATGAACTATAGATTCTATCCCCTAACACTAACCC
Organism: Myxocyprinus asiaticus; assembly: GCF_019703515.2. Classification (NCBI taxonomy): domain Eukaryota; kingdom Metazoa; phylum Chordata; class Actinopteri; order Cypriniformes; family Catostomidae; genus Myxocyprinus; species Myxocyprinus asiaticus. The sequence goes on along the minus strand of NC_059349.1, from coordinate 13,889,836 downwards.
TACCCCTAAACCTAACACTCACAAAAAACTTTCTGCATTTTTACATTTTCAAAAAACATCGTTAAGTATGTTTTTTTAAGCGATTTGAATTATGGGGACACTAGAAATGTCCTCATAAACCACATTTATAGCATAATACCCTTGTAATTACCAGTTTGTAACCTAAAAAAATGCCTTCGTAAACCACTTAAACCCGCCCACACACACACACACACACACACAAAGGTAGGTATAGGCTACAGTAACAATCACAAAGTAGTAATCTATTGTCTATCTGGAAAACAAGAGATCAGTACAGATGTATTGGAGATGTCCTATGCTCTTGCACTTCTTTATTTTGTTTTACTGTATTATCTGTTTTCTTGTATTACTGTAGATGTACTGTATTTTAATCATTATTTGATTAGACCCCCAAGAGTTTTACACAAGATTGGGTTAAAAATTAAGTTATGTGACAAACAATGTTGCATATTTCTGTTTGAAATGCACATTATGATGCACAATACACTGTTTTAATATTATAAAAGATATTAGTGTATAATCAGTGGATAGCCTACTTTGCAGTATACTGTATATAGTAAGTAGTAGGCTAGTATATGCCATTCTGAAATGTTATCCCCAGTTTGTCAGGGTTCCTATCCAGCTCAGATTCAGTGGGTGACCAGTCGAAAGCTGAAAGCTGATGGTATTTGAAAGGGTTAACTATGTAACCAAATGTTATAACATTGTACTGGAATATCTATTTTATTATTATTATTATTATTATTATTATTATTATTATAATTTACTCTAAAGCAGAACAACATTAAACCAGCAGCAGTTGACAAATTACTAATCATACAATGGGGGAATGCATACACAATGACTAATTGGAAGACAAAACACTGGCTACATTTAAAAAAAAAATCAAAGTGGAGAGTGACTGTCATTCGATAGATTACACAAACTCCAGTATATAATGTGGAGGATATATACATACATAAGGTGGAAGGATCAGCTGATAACAACAAAGATACATGAAACTAGAAATGTGTCACATTGTAATCAAAATTATCTATTAACCCAACAGAAGTAGTTACACCTTCTTCAACCTTTGCTCAAGATGCTTCTGTAGCGATGCACTCTGCACTTTTTCAACATGAAACCAACATAATCAATAACGCTCACTGTATTGTGAAACATGGATGGGCAAAGAAATACTGGATATTTACCAACCAACGGGTATGTAATGAACAATTATGGCTATTTTAGTGTTTGAGTGTGTGTTATGTGATCAGTTTTTCTCTTTTAGATCACATGAGTGTCATATGACTTGCGCTATTCACCACATGTGAAGTACAATTTCACGACTTACACATCCTTGTACAGTACATTTATTTAAGCGGCAAATGACTATTGATATATGGTAAGACAAAATAACATTATGATCAAGTAAACATTTTTATAAAACAGCTGGTATTACTGTACATCTACTGTACTTTTGGTTAAATTACCAATTTCATCAATGTGACAACCAATACAATTTGACCAGTGATTTTTCATTAGGTGTCATTATTTGTTTCAAGAAACCATTTGATTCTTTTTACTAATCTAAGAGAACTGTGAAACGACAGACTTGAAATGAAAATGAAAATATTCTCTCTTTACAGGAGAAAGAGAATTATGGGAAATATGCGCCATAGAGTAAATATGGTTCTGGTTACATGTTTGTTGATTGGAATGTCTGCACATGCAACTTCTTCATCAGATCTCTATGTTCTCCATTCTTTGGAAAGATCTTCAGACACCCATCAGAAGGACAGCAATGAAAGAGTAGGGTTTGGCAACAGCCATGGTTAGTGCATCCATTTAAAGGAACATTCTGGGTTCAATGCTAGTTAAGCTCAGTCGACAGCATTTGTGGCATAATGTTGATTACCACAAAAAAACATTTTGACTCGTCCATCCTTTACTTAATAAAAAAGCACAAATCTGGGATACAGTGAGGCACTTACAATGGAAGTGAATGGGGACAATTTTTGGAGGTTTTAAAGACAGACGTGGAGCTTATAATTTTATAAAAGCACTTACATTTATTCTGCTGTTAAGACTCATGTATTATTTGAGCTGTAAAGTTGTTTAAATCGTCATTTGTACAGTCGCTTAAGGGTTTGTTGACATTGTAAAATTGGCTATAACTTTACACAAAAAAGGTGATTTTATCACACTAAAATCATGTTAACACACATTCTGTTTACGTCTTGTGGCTTTACTTTTAAAACAGAGAGTATTTTAATGTTATGACAAGTCGGATGAAAAGAGATGACAAGTCGAAATACATTTTTGTGGTAATCAGTATTATGCTACAAATGTTTTCGATTGAGCTTAACTTGTGTTGAACCCATAACACTCCTTTAATACCCCTCCTTTAATGCCCAGCTTCCATTACCGACTATAGTGTCATAAGTGACATGGAAACTGTAATGAACATTCATTTTCAGTTACTGCATTGTACATGTACAACCCCATCAATCATAAATCATGTACAGTATTAGTTCATATATTTCATCCATTCTTGTCATTAACAGATCATTTGCAGGGCAGAAACAGTGTGAAATTTCATAGAAAACTTTTGATTGAATCTGTTGAATATACACAAAAAGGTAACATTACGAGTAAGTATTTATTATTCTTTTTGAAATTTGTAATACACTGCTGTACCCCTTAAAATATTTTAAAGTGATAAATATATATTTGCATCTAAAACTTAACATAAAACAAGCTCTGTAATAATAATGGTCTAATCTTTCTATTAAATATATTTTCCTTTTTGGATTTTTGCGATTTTATAGAGATACAGGCCATTGTTGTTTTCTTTACTGTTGTTTTTTAGATTTCGTAATTTCAGTTTACAGTGCAGTCCCACATATTTGCTTATTGACCTTAATGTCTTTTCATATTACCTCTTTTAAAGCCAACACTGAAGTCAACTCCATCTGGCCCTCTGTGCTGGGAGCTTTGACAGCAGCGCTTTGCGTCGGCCTCTTGATAGCAGTGGCTGTAAAGTACCGTCTCTTCCAGTGCTGTCTGGTGAGAAACAGTCATGATTTACTGCTGGAGGGAGACACGGCCAGCCAGTTCAGCCAACCTGGGGCTTTGGAGGGAGGAATACCAGTGCATGACATGAGGGGCAGAATAATGCTTGCGAGTGGAGACAGTTCAGATGATGATAATGATGATGATGGCTTTATCGAGGACAACTATATTGAGCAAAGTGAGAGAGAGAAAGCTGAGAAAGAGGAGACCCATCATGAAGATATTGAGGACAGTGATGATGAGTTGATCATTTCAGACATTATATAAGGTGTCTACTTCTACTTTATTATATGTTCTAATTATACAACCAAGAGGATTTTCTTTGGCTCTTGAATGACTCAAAATACTGTAGACTGGGTCCAGGAATAGACAATAGGCCACCCATCTATGTATTGATATATTGATAATGAATAAACTGGATAAATGGATAATAATTTCTAATGGATCTGATAATTATAACATATTTCTGTTACTGGAAATCATTTTATATATTTAAATGAAATCTTTATATTTTATACTACTTTCATATTCTAAAGGCACACTAATGCAAAATATGCGCACTGTTTAGGCATTGTAATGAATAAAAAACTTAATAAATGTATTTTAAATAATGCAGTGACTGGAATGTTTAGTAAAATATGACTTATTCAAATTACCTTGATAATGAGCATTGAGGATTGTTAATCAAATACCAACATGGTTATATCATCATGTATAAGCTATATCACCATAAATGCATTTTAGAAAGATTTATAATTGCTATTATTATTATTATCTGCTATAAGCTTAAAATGTTCGATGAGAATTATGACAATTAAAAGTTCACAATATATAGCTACTACACTATATTGCTTTATACACAAATTGCTATATTACTACATATTGCTACATACATACTGTATGTAACGTTGCTGGCACTGGCAATGATGAAGACGATGACGTGAATATGAAGAACCCAAGTGCAATTTATTTACAAACGTGATAACCAGTAACCCTAACTACATATAAACATGAACATGACTTGACATAATCATAACATGGCTTGACTTGGCTAGGAGCAAAACACATCCACATACATTCAACATTCACATTCAATATTTGACAACTAGACAATGCAAACATGAGGGCTTAAATACAAGACATGGGGGAACATAAACCAATGAACAAACAGAACTGATAACAAGCTAATTAAACAATAAACCAAATGAAAACATGACACATGAACATGGAGGGAAAACATGAAATCACATGACAAGGGAACAGGAACTAAACTTTTCAAAATAAAAGACATGAATCAACAAAACACACATGACATATCACCCCCACTAAGGGGCGGCTCCCAACGCCCCAACACAAGAACAAACACAAAAAACATTACAAAGTTCAAAAGTTCTGTAGGGAGCTGGGGGGGGGGTGTCTTGAGGCGTGGGGCATGTGACCAGGGCAGAGTCTGTGGGGGGTGGAGCCATGAGAGGCTTGAGGGGCGGAGCCATGGAAGGCATAGCCGTGAGAGGCTCGAGGGGCGGAGCCATGGAACTTGGTGCCCGGAGAGTTGCCAAAGACTCGAAGGGCTAGGGTGGAGCCGATGGCAGGGAGGACCAAGGCGGCGCTGGAGGCTCGGAGGAGCAAGGCGGAGCTGGGGGAATCGGAAGACTGAGGTGGACCCGGTGGGACTGAGGACCAAGGTGGAGCCATAGGGAAGGAGGTCCCCGGTGGAGCTGACAGATCGGAGGGACGAGGCACTGCCAGAGGATCGGAGAGCCAAGGCGGAGCCAGGTGACCAACAGACCAAGGAGGAGCCTGAGGGACGAGGGACGAGGGACCCCGGCAAAGCCGACAGGCTGAAGGACCGCATTGGAGCCGAGGTTACGCCGAGCTGAGGCAATGTCGAGGGACCGACAGGCCAAGGCGAACTCCAGGGCTCGGAGGGACCAGGCGGGGTCGGAGGGCCGAAAGTTCCCCTTGCCTGCTCAGGAGAACTAAGGGTGGGAACCATCTCCAGGTCCAACTGCTCAGGTGTGGCTGTGACGTGGCATGGAGCAGGCTGGGGCGTTGCTGTGATGTGGCATGGAGCAGGCTGAGGCGTTGCTATGACGTGGCATGGAGCAAAAGATGGCGCTAGCTCAGCGACCATGACTAGGAACTCTGGCTTGGCGGCGGCCATGTCGTGGACCGCTGGCTCGGCGGCGGCCATGTCATGGACCTCTGGCTCGGCGGCGGCCATGACGTGGACCTCTGGCTTGGCGGCGGCCATGATGTGGACCTCTGGCTCGGCATCCGCCTCCCCCACAGTGAACATGGAACCAATGATCTGTAGGGCGAGGTCGATATATTGAGCCAGGCTGAGGGAACTGCGACCGCCAGGCATCAAGGAGGAGATCGGCTCACTCAGACCAAAGCAAAAAATATCTTTGAGGGCGACCTCATTAAAGTTCACCTGGCTAGCCATATCGCAGAACTCCTCAACATAGTCCTCCAGGGGACGATTCCCCTGACGTAGGCGCAGAAGCCAAACTGCTAGGTTCATTATTGTGTCAAGTATTCTGTAACGTTGCTGGCACTGGCAGTGACGAAGACGATGACGTGAAGATGAAGAACCCAAGTGCAGTTTATTTATAATGTGATAATCCAAAAAACCCTAACTATAAACGTGAAAGAAAACATAAAACATGAACATGGACTTGACTATGGCTTGACTTGACTTGACTTGACTACAAAGTTACATTCAACATTCACATTCAATATTTGACAGCTAGACAAAGCAAACATGAGGGCTTAAATACAAGACATGGGGGAACATAAACCAATGAACAAACAGAACTGATAACAAGCTAATTAAACAATAAACCAACGAAAACCTGACACATGAACATGGAGAGAAAACATGAAATCACTTGACAAGGGAACAGGAACTAAACTTTTCAAAATAAAAGACATGAATCAACAAAATACACATGACAACATACATGATATACAAGTATACACAATACACTAAATTTGTGCAACAAAGTTTGTAACCTGTTTCATACTTTAAAATTTGTTTAACTAATTAGATGTGGTTGGTTTAATAGTTATTAATAATTATAATAATAATTATAATTTTCTTTATTTATCACACATTATACATTTGCACATATACAGTGAAATTCTTCTTTTTCACATATCCCAGCTAGGCTGGGGTCAGAGTGCAGGGTCAGCCATGATATGGTGCCCCTGGAGCAGATAGGGTCAAGGGCCTTGCTCAAGGGCCCAACAGTGGCATCTTGGCGGTGCTGGGGCTTGAACCCCTGACCTTCTGATCAGTAACCCAGAGCCTTAACTGCTGAGCCACCACTGCCCCACTTATTCTGGAACACTTAAAGTAATAACTTTTTACATTTAAGTTTCGGCACCATCCTTAGACGGTTTTGTGTAATAACAGACTAGTGCATCAGTATATGTGTAGAAAGTGACAATAACTGTATGTAGAGTATGTACTGTAAGCAATGGATGAATGAATACAGGGAAGAAATAGAAAGTATGTGGGGACTCCCAAAAAAGGAATACGAAAAACACTTAAAAATTGAATTTGGCAAAGCTTGGAGTAAAACGGATGGAGAAAATGAATGCATCAGCATCGGTAGGTCCTTTGATTTAAAGTATCTGCTAAATAAATTAGGATGTAAGTTTAGCAACAAAGCAAACTTATTATTGGTAAGCCTTTTTATTCTCCATTTGTAATGCTGGAACATGGCGTGGAATTCTTGTTTGCAGTTCTTTTCCAGTCATCCTTTTGTGATTTATGGGATGCATTGAAAACACAATGTTTTTTCTTCTTGCAGACCTAAGCATTGAGGATTTTTTAAGCTGACCTGATCCGCTAACATTGTTTCATCTGAACTTTGTGTGTTAAATATATTTTTCTTGTGATTGGCAATTTGCAGTACCTTGCAAACATACTTTTTGAAGAACAAACAAACTTTTGTAGTTGTTGCAGATAACAGACAGAACCAAATGTATACTGTCAAAGAACTAGCTCTGCAGTTGTTACTTAATTGTCTTAGCTTATTATTATTGCTTTTCTTCTTTTCTTTTTCCACTGGAGAATCTTCATTTCATATAAAATAGTTCCATTTATTAATAAGTCAGCATTATCTACAATGCAAACTCTATTCTCTAAAGGTATACACAGTTGAATTTGGCAGCACATAGACTGCTTAGACTGTATTATAGACTGCATCCCAATATTCATACTTACTGTATACTATCAAAGTCTTTCTAGCAAGTCAGTCCACTGGCGGCCAATTTTGGAACGCTCTCGAGCAGCTATTTTTCTATGTAAACAAGCGGCATACTAGTGTATGGCACTTGAATGGGGAAAACTTGAATGGGGAAGAACGAAATCTCAAAAATGGTTGATCAAGATTACAATTAAAGAGCATATTTCAAATCAGCAGTAAAATCTGACAACACTGGAATCATAAAGTGTGCCTCTTTACCTCAGATTATGCAGATTATTTTTTGGACATTATACATCCAAGAATTTCAGGATTGCCAATTTTGAATACCAGGCTGGAGAGAGATTTTGATGTCATGGCCAGGGCCGCATTAATGAACAGGCAAATCATTGTTCAAGCTCAGGGGGCCCTATACCCATGGCACCTTATTGTGTCCCTGGACATATAGTGCTACTTGATTCACAATTTCAAAACAACCATGCACCAAGCTCAAGCTCACCCACAAGCTCAAAGTTAGTTGGTTACATATTTGCAATGAATTACTAATTAATAGAATTTCTAAACTGCATTTCATGTTTACATTGGAAATCTGGAACTTTTTACATTTTTACAATTGTTTTACTTAGAAATGCTGTGGGAAATCAAACTAAATTAACTTAAATAAGACCATATTTGTATAGGGTTAGTTATAATATTCTGATGGTACCTACAGTATGAGTGGGCCACTTTACTGATCTGGGACTGTGCTTCCAGTAAAAAATGTTGTGTCCTTTCGAAATATTGTGTTCCTTTTATCAGGCTCTTAATAATTTATAGTAAGTCATATCTTGAAATATCTGAAGGTAAACAGGGCCAGTTTGTTAGAACAGGAGGAAAACTTTGTCTATAATTTGTCCAAAATTCATGGAGGTCCAGATTTTTAACCCCTTCATTATACAATTTTATCTGGCCCTTACGAATGTTTAGTCTGTCATAGTTCTTCCACTGTTTAATTGTCATAACCACAATGAATAATAATTTAAGTTCGTATATGTAAATTATTTCATTATACCTGTACAATGACAATAAAGAGCTTGACTTGACTTGATGGATGGCTCCTCATCATTACTTTAGTTAGGTCAATGTAGCTTGTCTTTCTAAAAAAATAAACTAGTATTTGTTATGGAAAAAACCTAATAGCCTTAACACATGTACATAAAGTACTTCAAATAAAATAATATAAAAATTAAGTTAAATGGATTCCTTCTCACAGATTTAATATGAAACTATAACTTTTCTGTTACTGTGTTACTACAGAATAAACACGATACATTTTAGTAAGGGTGTGTGACGAGGAGGAGGGCGTGGCCGGGCCGTGAGGGTATACGGTCGGCGCAGAGTCACCGAATCAGCAGGAAAGGGATAAAGGAAGAGAGAAAGAGAGAGCGAGAGAGAGAGAGAGAGACACACATGGCCGCTGCGTGTGTGCACGTGTCTGTGTGTATGTTATGTTTCAGTTTCTTTATACCGTTAAAAGTTTATGTTGACTGCTCAGCCGGTTCCCGCCTTCTCCTTTCCCTTAAGCAGAGACTTTACCCGTTAGATTGGTGCCGAAATCCGGGAAGGAGGAAGAGCATGCTGTCCGGGAGAACTCGCCGCTGCCATCCGCCAGGAGATGGAGGAGCCACTGCCGTCCACCAGAGGGCAGAGAAGCCATTGCCGTCTGCCAGGGGACAGAGGGGTCACTGCCATCTGGCAAGAAGCAGAGGAGCCATTGCCGGCCACCAGGGGATGGAGGACCTGCTGCCATCTGCTGGGTTGCGGAGGAACCTCTGCCGTCTGCCAGGGGGAGGAGGAGCCTCTGCCTTCCGCCAGGGGGCAGAGCGACTGAGGACCAGTGGATGGCGTGTTCGGGACCGGCGAGCCAGCTTTTCTCTCTCTCTTCTCTCTCTCTGTCTCTCCCCCTCACTTTTTCCCTCTCCCCTCTCCCTCCCCTCATCTCTCCAAGGGTACAAGGAGGTGGGGAAGACCTGCCGGCAGAAGGGCGGCCGGAAGGGCAACACCTCCCCTCCAGGAAGGGAGGGGAGTACGTCAAGCTGGCAGTTTCCCCGGCCTGAATCGGGCGGTGGAGGAGTGTGATGAGGGCGTGGCCAGGCCGTGAGGGTGCACGGCCGGCGCTGAGTCACCGAATCAGCGGGAGAGGGATAAAGGAAGAGCCGGGGATGGCATAGAGAGAGAGAGAGAGAGAGAGAGACGCACACAGCTGCTGTGTGTGTGCGTGTGTTTGTGTGTTTTATGTTAAGTTTCAGTTTCTGTCTACCATTACAAATTTATGTTGACTGCTCAGCTGGTTCCCGCCTCCTCCTTTCCCTTAAGCAGAGACTTTAACCATTACAGGGTGATTATGTGCATTTTAAAAAGCCTTATAATTGAAGTTGATGCATGGTGTTGTCTCCTTTTTACCTTACCAGTGCTGTTTATAATGTTGGAGCTATCTAGCAGTTTGAGGGGTATTACTTCTTTCCCAGCAATTTAAATTAGATGATTCTCTATAGAAGTGCGTTAGTTTTGTGGTGTCCGGGCACCGAGATCCAATGCGTGTTGAGTTGTGCACTATGCCCTACACCAGGGCTCTGGTTATCCTGTCTTCAGAGCAAATTTGCTTCAGCGGCCCGAAAATTCAAGTTTTGTACTGATGGATAGATTGAAGATTTGTTGCAATGTTTTATTTATCTTATATTGAATTATGTTTTCTTGTTATTTGGTGAGATTTACTTAGGTAGAGAGAGAGCTTGAGACAGAGCCTGAAAGCGTGTCTTACGCCAAATGAATGAGAATTGGCAACCCTGAAATTATGTCTCAATACCACAAACCACTTTGTCATGTATTGTTTGTGTTTGCAGCATACAACTAGTGTTAGCATCTAGCAAAATTCGGAACTTCAAATTCATTATTAACTTTTAGATTCATTGCCTACATAGTCTCATAACTCATAATTGTAATAATTTGTACGACATGGTGGAATCGTAATCATGTGACTTACGTCAACTTGGCAACTACTCTAAAATATAATTTTTTATTCCCAAAGAAACCAACCAAGGCTAATTTTATCTAGCTTCCAATCCAACACTTTATTTGAAGGAAACATCAATGAACACATTTGGTTACTCATTCCATGTTTATTTATGCATTACAAATGACTGATGAATGTCAATAACCTATAGTACGCTTCCCTTGTCTCATTCCAAATCCTCATGTTTTCCTTCTTCTGTGCTACACAAAAGATATTTTCCTATTACATCACAGTAAGGTTTAGGGTTTGAGTAAGAGGTTAGACTTTATGGTTAGTTTTATGTTTAGTTTTGGGTTGGGGGTTAAACCTAGGAAAAAATCATAATAACATTGTTCCTTGTTTTTTTGTTTTTTCTCTACGGGAGTAAAAGTTGTACATTTTTGTATGCCACCTCTTACAATTTCTTACGATTTCACCATCTATCATTACCATTACTATGAATTGTCATACAGTTGGAGACTGCTACGGCACCTTTGACCAGACTGATCTCACAGTAAAATCGGAAACAGTAGGTTGACTTTTCTTTGGCTAAATTAATTCTGTGCTTATTGAAATTCGAAACAATGCCCCCAGTGGCCAAAGCGGTAATTGTTGTTGGCGTAAGGGCACGTTTAAGCTCCAGTTTCTGCGTGTAATATCCATGAAGGGGCACTAAAAAGCAAGCTGTGAAGAGAGTTGTTTTCAGCTGTACAGGCTGTAATACAATGAAGAGAAATTTATATTTTATAAACTGTACCCCCCACCCCAACCCAAACCCCAAACCTAAACCTAACCATCAGTTGAGTAAAATGTAATATTAGAGGGGAAAATGCAAAAAATCATGCTCATTAATGATTATGATGCAATCATGATTACTTCCTAGTTTCAACAAGGATATGAACCCAGGTCTCCCATGCTGTTGACATGCTTCTGGTCATGCCACAGGGGAAGGTAAACACACTGGAGCCGATGCAGAAATGTCTAATAGTTGATGGCGCTAGTCAGTGAGTCGGCATTATGTGGCTGATCATAGGATACTGGAAGTTTCGGAAACAACATGCCGATTTCCCATGTGATCATACTTCTCAGACTTGCGTTTCTCACCACTTTACTTCAACTGCAAAATTTGAAAGAGATAACTGCCACAAACTCTTCCTCTTCCATAGCAGATGAAATTGTGGGCAATATAAGCAGAAAGTGTGCACAGACATCCATTTAGAAAAATCCACTGGAAATAGTATATCATGCAGGCACTTTTGGCATACTATTTTTAACATACTATGATTCGCGATGCACTAATTCTAATCTTGAATATGCTACTATTTAGGATAAACAGTATGCAAACTGGGACAGAGCAAAAGGATATGTTTGGAATGGAATACTGGCATATTCACTTGTAGTGCTTCACTAGTATGCACTGTATACTGCTTACTATTTTGTAAAAGTGCTTTATGCAGCGATAAACATTTTAAAAAGTAGTATGCAACATTTGTCATTCAGCAAGTGGCATCCAGTTATCACCTCAAAAATAACATTTATTTTATTAGTTATTTTACATTTGAAATTCATAATTTGTGTAAACATTCTAGGCAGTCTGATTAAATAATGAGTCAAGAAAGAGTTAAAAAAAAAGTAAAATTTAAACCATCATATTGCTTCCAGTTCATTCATCAGGACTGAAAATGAAGGTTTGTGGTATACAGTATTCCACGCAGTGTGATCTGTTGTCTATTGTACCTTTTGGCAAAGTAGTACAGAAATACAAAAAAATTTACATACTGTGCACACTACATACTACTGCTAAAATAGAACAAGTAATATAGTAGTATGTTATTCCGATCAGGGTTTATTGGTCAGTGATTGTGACTTCTTGCACCCTTCTCTTTTTCCCCTCTTTTCGATTCTCCTCTCATAACAAATTCGACTGACTGGAGGTCGAATCTCTCCATGGTCTGTTCCTTTGCCCCGTCACTGTATATACTCTTACCCTTCGCCGCTGTCTTCGCCTTCTTGTGTTCCTCCTCCCCTGTACATAAACCACCACTCCATATATCATCACACCCAGCACCACAGCGCCCCCGCTGGCCAGGAGTATCACCCCAGAAAGAAGCATGTCAGACTGAGAGAGACTGAGCAGTGTGGTCCCACAGACTACCAGTGCCAAACCAGTGAAAAGCAACAGCACGGGATCCGCAGTTCCTCCAGTCCGCAGCTGATCGATGCGCCTCCGGCTTCGTATGCAGTCCATGTCTTGTACAGCTGAGCTGAGCAGCTGCTTGAGGAGCACCACCAGTGCCAGGAAGCAGAGCGTTGAACCCACACCCAAGCGCCACAGTGCAGAGGGCCCCACTGCGGAAGAGGCGCTTGAGAGGAGCCCCACGCCAGCCGAGCCCAGGCCCAGAATCATGGCTACTGAAAAGCAGTAGCACAAGATAGAGACATGCGGTTTGCTGAACCACCACAGCTCCACCTGATCCTCCACAGCTTGACGCTGTAGCCACAAAGGATCCACATGCAGATGGAGAGGAGCTCCAGGGCTCAACACACTCAGGGGGAGCAGCTCCATCTCAAGGGTTTCTCCACTGTTGAAGCTGAACAGTAAAATGTAAATTAAACAATAAATGAGTAAACAATACAATTAATATTAGAAGCCTTAAAGGGATAGTTCACCCCAAAATGAAAATTCTCTCATCATTTACTCACCCTCATGCTATCCCAGATGTGTGACTTTCTTTCTTCTGCTGAACAAAAATGAAGATTTTTAGAAGAATATCTCAGCTCTATAGGTCCAAACAATGCAAGTGAATAGTAATCAGAACTTTGAAGCTCCAAAAATCACATAAAGGCAGCTTATCCACAAAACTCCAGTGGTTTAATATATTCTTCTGGAGCGAAGCAATCACTCTGGGTGAGAAACAGATCAATATTTAAATCTTTTTTTTTTTTACTATAAAATAATAATATACATTTATCTCAACTTTTACTTTCAGAATGTGAAAGTGTAAGTGGAGATTTAAATTAAAAAGGGCTTAAATATTGATCAGTTTCTCACCCACACCAATCATATAGCTTCTGAAGATATAGATTTAACCACTGGAGTCTTATGGATTACTTTTAAGATACATTTATGTGATTTTTGGAGCTTTAAAGTTCTAGTCACCATTCACTTGCATTGTATGGACCTACAGAGCTGAGATATTCTTCTAAAAAACTTAAATATTGATCGGTTTCTCACCCACACCAATCATATTGCTTCTGAAGATATAGATTTAACCACTGGAGTCTTATGGATTACTTTTAAGATGCCTTTATGTGATTTTTGGTGCTTCAAAGTTCTGGTCACTATTCACTTGCATTGTATGGACCTACAGAGCTGAGATATTCTTCTAAAAATAAGTTTTTTGTTCAGCAGAAGAAAGAAAGTCACACATCTGGGATGGCATGAGGGTGAGTAAATGATGAAATAATTCATATTTCATATTCAATATTTCAGTGGGCATCTTGTTTAACCATGCATAATAGAACCCAAAAACAAATCCAAATTACATTTAGAAGACAAAGCTCTCATATGTTGTAAATGCAAGCAAGCAAATAATTTCAGCTACTCTAAAGCTTTACATTTGCTTCTTAACCTGTATGGCATGGTGTAGCCATATGGCAACAAATTATTTTCTTTCACTTTCTCACCTTTCAGAAAAAGCTAGCTAACACATAAAATGCATTGTTGGAAATAAAAGGGCAGTCTTTAAGGTAACCAATAATATGCTGTTTTTAAGCCACATGACATTTGGTTTTGTCTCCAAGAGGGAGACGGGGAGACATCTACATAACATTTTGGTATGCTTCTTCTATATTATATATATATTTTTTATGCTGCATCTTTAATAACTTAATTATATTTTGTTGTTGACTGATCAAATTTATCCAACATAGTTTTACAGAAATAAAAAAAAAAAGGAACGTTGCATATAGTATGGTAGCACTGTACAACAATTGGAAAAACTGCAGTGTTGCCATATGGCAATTCTGTACTACAATGGAAATGCACTAATGCATTTTCTCATTGGGAATCTTTATAGATTGTGGCATCCTTTATAATATTGTATGTATTCATTTTTTTTAAATGTTTACCATAATATTTTCCTAAAACATTTATTGTTAAATTTAATATAACATTTAAATTTCTTATAATTATTAAACAATATTTTATATATTTTATAATTTTCACTTAATAATACACAATGGCCGATTATTCAAACACTCTTTAAATATATCATTCACATAGTTAATTATACTATTAATAAATATTATTCCCTTGTTCAATTCTTATTTCTACTAAATGCAGAGTTTCCTCACCTTGTATCAGTTGTGCATGTCTCAAATGCATCCACTCCGTGATTCAGGTTAAAAATTATCAATGGATTTTGGAACTGTAACATCATGAACTTTCCACATGATCATCATCTGTCCCAAACAGCAGACTTCCTTCCCTGTCTTGGATATGGTCTTGATGTAGAAAACTAAATTTTAGTACTAAAACACAAACTCACACTCCATCCTCATGCTGTCACGTCTCTTGCTTTTCTCTCTTTTTTGTTTACCTGTCTTTCTTATTCTCTGGTGTGTCACGGTGCAAGCAGACTGGACATTGGTGCCAAGCACTTGGGCCGATGACATACTCCGCCCCCCCCCCCCCCCCACATTCCACCAGGACAATAAGAGGTTTCTTATTGTCTTCTTCATGACACACTAAATAGCATGTCCACAAATGCAGAACACACACATGCATACGTTCACACACAGACACACTCACATGGTTGTGGTTCAGGACTGACACTGAAAAGCAAGGATGCTTTTGGAAAGACAATAGGCCAACTGGAGGGACATCCCACCAAGTGAAGCTCTGATGTCACACTTTCAGCATAATGGACATTTTGTGACTGTAAAGACAGTGTCATTCACATGACATAAGTTTGCTGCGTCTCAGCAACAATAGAGCCACTCTTCTCCTCCTTGATCTGTGTTTATATACAGTTCACTGAGGCAACAACATCTGATTGGTCCAGAATAGCAGTGTGGCATGTGCTTACAGTAAATGTATAGCAGTAGTGGTGCTTACTAAGGCACAATTACTAAGGCAGAATAACTATTTTGATTGCTCATATAGGGTTAAAGATTTGAAGTATTAAAATTTGGCATGCAACTCGTCCTGCACTGTTTGTGCAGTGGACATGAATCATACCTCATATCATGTAGCTTGTTGAGGAGAGGTGTGCTATTACTTTTCTAAGTGATCAGACTTCCTTTTTTTTTTTTTTCAAACAAAGAATCCCATAGATTTACACTGAAGGAGAGCCCCAAACCATATCTAGGGACCAGAACATCTTCGAGACTTGGGGGTGGGCTTTTCTGACTTGGGCCAGAAAGCAACCATCCAGCAACCCCCCAGAACACCCTAGCAATTCCCTAGAAACCACCCAGAACCACATAGCAATGCTCTGGCAAGAGTGTTTATCACAGCTTTTGCGGGGTTAACACCACTTTGTGGTGCCAAAAGTTTACAGTGTGAATCCATGCAGTGAAAGAATATAACAGAGTTGTTTAGCAACAGACAACCAATCATAAAATGCCTCACTGTTTGCCCTGATTAATATTCATGCGCTCTGTACAGCTGCAGAAACTTTCAAGTGCCATTTAGTTTCACGATCTGAGGAAAACCGTTAAAAATGTCCAACAGTGGGGGCCTGGGTAGCTCAGTAGTAGAAGACGCTGGCTACCACCCATGGAGTTCACTAGTTCGAATCCCAGGGCGTGCTGAGTGACTCCAGCCAGGTCTCCTCAGCAACCAAATTGGCCCACTTGCTAGGGAGGGTAGAGTCACATGGGGTAACCTCTTCGTGGTCGCTATAACGTGGTTAGTTCTCGGTGGGGCATGTAGTGAGTTGTGCGCGGCATGTGGATGCCGTGGAGAATAGCGTGAAGCCTCCACACGCGCTATGTCTCCGTGGTAACGTGCTCAACAAGCCACGTGATAAGATGCGCAGGTTGGCAGTCTCATGCAGATGCAGCTGGGATTCGTCCTCCGCCACCTGGACTGAGGCGAATCACTACACGACCACGAGGACTTAGCGCGCACTGGGCATTCCAAATTGGGGAGAAAAAAAAAAAAATAATTTAAAAAAAAATGTCCAACAATGATGGCAACCACAAAAGTGCCATTCATTTTTCCATAGGGATTTCATAAAATCCTTTATGAAAGAGTTCTAAGCCATAAACCAAACCAACAATCTCCGAGGTGAATCGCAACACTACAATCTTTGATTTGAAGTTGAGATGTATTTGAAAATTGTGCAAAATGAAAAAAGGTACAGGATTATTCCGTATTCCATTAGATTACTCAAGGTCAGTAGCATAATCTGAATACTTTGAATTACTTCAGCACTGGCAGATTTTTCACACTTGTTTTGACTATAAACAAGTCAAGAACAAGTGAGAAAAAAACCTCTGCCAGTACATTAAGACAAAAATACATTTATATTAAAAGTACATTTTCTGACAAAAATCCTACATATCTTATGCAAAGTAAATTTAGCTTGTTTTAACCATTTCTTTTTTATTATTATTTTAGATTGTTTTTTACAGGAAAACCATTCAAAAATTATGATCAAAAATAAGATTTTTGAAGTATATCTTTGCCCTAATATAAAATGTCTTACTAGAGAAAAAAAAAATATATATATATATATGTATGATTGAACGTGGATTTTTCTTGATAAAAAAAAAAAATTAATCGCTGGTAACGTGCATGTAAAAGGGCTAGAAATTGCATTTTAGCTTAACATAAAGCTAAATGTTCATATGACAGTTTACACAAGGTTAACTATATATACTGCTCCAAACTTACTTCAAAACGCCAATGTATACATAACCACATCTTTTTCCTCAATGACATCATATCCACTTTTTCACTCATAACAGTGTAAAAGTGACCTCTGTCAGCTCGTATGAATGTAACACATTATAAGAAAGTGTTTCACTGCCGTTTCTCGGATCACATCATTTATTCAGTTAAATGTTTTCCAACTGAATAGACTAAATAATAAATGAAATAAATGAAAATAAAATGCAATGTATTCTGTTACTCCCCAACCCTGTTTCTGTGACAGTTACCTGCTCCTTTAATATGCACGCAATGCATTCTCATCAGGATTTGGATGTACGCTCTGTTAAATGATAGCGGATGTAAGTATTATTAATTATCTTCATCTTCTGACACACAAATCATTGCTAGTATTAACAGTAATTATATCTTTTTTACCACCTGCTCTGAAAAATGCCAAATTGCACTTTGCACAACTTCATTAACTTTCAATACACCCACAGTGTGCACGCATACACCCACAGTTAGTGCAAACACTCCTACCCACAGCCACTTGCACTTTGCGCTGGCAAGAAAACTGCACTTCGAATTAGCGCTCTCACAAAAATTGCATAAGACGTAGCACACAGTCGTTGCGCGTAGCACTGCGCCATGCGCACTCACGAAAATGGAGCTCTATCAGTGTACAAACAATGTTTTAATTTTAATGCAAAATATTCAGGTATATATAGTATTAAAAAGTAGTTTGGGAGTACAGGGAGACAAACCCGATTAGGTAATTTGCAGTGCGATTCTCTAAATGATGGAACTTTTCTCTTCAGCCAATGGGTAGTGTAGTTCTTAACCAGAATTTCTGCTATTAAACAGAATTTTTTTTAAATGAAGTTGAAATAACATGGACTGATGGCTTCAGTAGAAGCATATACCATCGATTAACAACCTCGGAGCTCATGCTAGGTCTGTCTTTAAAGGTTTATACATTATCCTTAAAAATGTTATGTCACAAGCCTTATTCATCCAATCATTGCTACTGACCTCATAAATATGCAAATAAGAATGTTAACCCATTCATTAAATGTTTACCTGGGGATAAAAATGATGCTGGGTTAACAATTTAAAGTGTGAAAAGCCCTAATGAAGCTTTAATGGGGCAGTGTTTTGAAAATGTCAGTGTTGTGTAGGCTACATTTGAATCTGGTGAAGTTAAGGTATACAAATCACATTTCATGTTTTCTCTAAATAAAAACAGTTTATGAGAATTCTGTTACAGCATTTGATGGTTTAATCAGATATGAAGGACAGGAAGCACATTCAGTTGGTCAGTGGTGGTAGTTTAGTTCTGGATGAGGGTCTCTGGCCATCAATCTCCTTCTTGAGCCTCTGGATCTCCATTCGCTGAAGCTGGATGATCTTCTCTGCTTCTTCTTCAAAATTCAGTTTTGTCATTGAACCACCGCTCCTTGCTGAAGCTGCTGCAGAAACATGGAAGAAGAAAGGCAGCTAAGAAGCTTTAAACTAATCATCTGATATGTCAATGTTACATCAGTGTAGCTCAGAGTGTTCATCAGGGTTTAAGACATTAGAGGTTAAATGAGTGTTTTAACAGTTGTATCTACATATCATACACCTGAAATTTTATTTCCACAGAATATTATCATTCATTTTGTGTATGGGAGTTAATATAAGGTCACCTCTGGTGTTCGTTGAGCTCTTGGTCCTACTTTTGTTGAGGGTGTTTTGACTCTCGTAGTTGTGCAGCTGTATTCGGACTGTCCGCAGCTCCTGACGCAGGTCGTTGATCTCCTTGATAAGAGCTACGTTCTCCTGCACACAGATGGAAATGCTACTGCAGACAGCAACAACTATAAAGACAGCCATGCCAATTAGTGCAGAACATTCAGGAGCTTCTCAATTTATTTACTCATTAAAGTGTCAGGTGTGAAATTTTCACATTATGATGAAAGGAAATTGATAAAGTTTTACCTCAAGTATGTTGTTAACAAGTAGGACACTTCCAGAGGTATTTACACATAGCTATCCGTCAAGTCAGTTTTACGGATTTAATCAAGTACCTACTTACATTTTACAGATGAAAGCATTATATAATGATTTCATGATAGTGCATTAGTCTTTCTCTAACCTTCATGAGCTTCACATTGTTGGCCTGGTGCAGGTTTGTGTCTCTTGTGAGCTGTTTCTTCAGTGAAGCGATAATCTTCTCGAAGTGCTCCCTCTGTCTGCTGTTTTCCCCCTGGCTGTCTGTGTCCAACCCCACAACCTCTACCTACAGTCAAATATCATTAATGTACACTAGACTGGAGATCACACCAATTAGAGCATTAATAATGACCAGAGTGTGTTGAGCTTACCACATCTGACTGCTGGACATAACATTTATAGAGCTCTCGAATGTTTTCCTTCAGTTTTTTGGGTTCCTGAATGCAGTCCAAACATTTGTGAAGGTCAGCTTTAAACCTGTGCACCAGAGTTCCCATATCCTGAAGCTGGAGAAGAATGAATGATTGAACATTTTTGCAGTGCAAAACAGGCAATTTACATTAGTGGTATCTGGAATAGATGGTGATCCCAAAATGTCTGAAAGTCAATTCAAGATTCTGAATTTTTAAAAAAGTTACTCAACTGTTAAATTTGAACTATCTTTATTCATATAGAAATGAAAAATTTGACAGCAATTTTAAAGCAGAGCTCAATAAAGAATTAACCATGGTGTGTAATGGTCTGAAGTCAGATACATAATTCATATGTAAGGATAAGCGTTGCTCAATAAACAGTGATTCCCATTTCATCATGGCTTATCTTATCACCCTTTGTTGAGTGCAGTACACATACAGACCTTCTGCATCTCTTTGTGCATTTCTTTGTCTTTGGTTTTCAGTTTTAAGCTCAGTTCAGCAATTTTCAGCTCCAGTTGTGTGTTGTTCTTTTGGAACTCTTCCAACTCTCCCTCCATCTGACACACACACACACACACACACACACACACACACACATGTTGGTGCGGCTATCCTTATGAGGACTCTCCATAGACATAATGATTTTTATACTGTATGAACTATAGATTCTATCCCCTAACACTAACCCTAACCCTAAACCTAACACTCACAAAAAACTCTCTGCATTTTTACATTTTCAATAAAATATCATTTAGTATGTTTTTTAAGTGATTTGAATTATGGGGACACTAGAAATGTCCTCATAAACCACATTTATAGCATAATACCCTTGTAATTACCAGTTTGTAACCTAAAAAAAATGTCCTCGTAAACCACTTAAACCCGCCCACACACACACACACACACACACACACACACAAACCAAATGTGTGTATTGAAATATGGCATTGATCATTTCAGATATGCAGCAATGAAGAATATGTTTTCCCCACCTCTTGCATCTGTTCCTTAAGCACTTTGATTTCATTCTCTTTGGGCTCAATCTGCTCCTGTAAATACTCATCCTTGAACTCCATCACTGCCACTGTATTTTTAAGTGTGTCGTTCTTCTTTTTCAAATCATAGATGCTCTTTTCCTGTTGACACAGAAATGGAAGCGTATGCGTATAGTTTTATTAGAAAGACTCATAGAAGTTAAAGTTACGTAAATAATTCCGTCTTTCTAATCCAGTCATAATGCAGCTTCCGCTTTAAAGATCCTGGAATTTTTTGCTTTAATGTGCCCTAAAATGATCTCACGGTTAAAGGTGCTATAAGCGAGTTTTTCATGGAAAGGTATGCAAAAAATAATCCTACTCCCTGAAAGATATCACTGAAATAGCTTCCCTGAGATATCACACCGATCACTGTGTCAGTTATAAACTCTGTAAAAAGTCAAATAAAAAGTGACCGCAGACATATTAATTCTGTAGCCAATCAGATGGCGTCTGAGGCGCTTTCTGCCTGTCAATCATTTTGCGTGTTCTAATAGTGTTGTAGTTGCAGTGAATTATCGAGGCTTAATGCCATATTCTGATTTATAACTTGTCAGTTGAGGGCGCTATTTCGCTACAGTTGTGTTTGACAACTGTGGGAACATGATTTGTGTCGGTCTCAACAGTATCGGTGCAGTGTTTGGGAAAGAGGGGGCATGGCTAAATCAATGGCTCAGTCTCGTGGAGGTAGAACGGTTAAAATCGCTTACAGCATCTTTAATTCAACGAGAGTAGGTCAACAGTTTTGTAGCTGAAATTGGTGTGGGCTTACCGAAATTTGAATCGTTGCCCCCAGTGGCCAAAGCTGGAAGTATTGTTGAACGTATAACTAAACCTAACCTTCAGTGGAGTGAAAATGTAATTTTAGGTCGAAAATGCAACCTTATGTGAACATGATTACTTCCTGTTTTCAATGGGACCAGAATCCGTGTCTTGTAGGTTGCTCACATTCTATCAGTAGCGCTAGAGGGAAAAGTGATCACATTTCAATTGATGCAAAAATTTCTAACACCCTGTCTTTATCGGACGTGAGCGTTGCCGCGTCATGCTGCAATGGCTTGATGCTGTCTACACTGGATGCGCCAAAGCGAAGGTTCTAAACCATTTATTTGTCTTGTTGGCAGGAGTAGCGCCAGCGCGTGCAACACTAAATGGCCGTTTACTGTCGGCGAAATGCAACGCAACATGACCCATGCATCCAGTGTAGACAGCATCACTGATTATAATGGGAGCTATTTGCTTTTGTCACGCAACGCCACTTGTGTCTGGTGTACTTGTCAGTAATTCAACAGAATGGGGTCGATTTCAGGGTAAATAAACATTTAGAACCAAAATACTGGAACCATATGATATTCATGACTTTCGGTTCTGTTAATGGCTCCCACATGTGCAATTTTAATGCGGATGAAATGCTGTACTAAAATACTCTGATGGTGCTTCTTATACTCCCCCATACTGAATCTACAGCATGAAACACACAGTGCATCCAGTGTATTCTGGTTCCCGAACTAATGACTCTTATGAGCCAGTTCTTTTGAATATACAGTGCGAAATACAGCGTGTGCAGTGTAGTCTGATCCCTGAACGAATGACTCTAATGAACTGGTTCTTTTGAATCTACAGTGGAAACATACAGCGCTTCCAGTATAGTCCGATTCCCAAATAAAATGACTCTTATGTGTAGGTTTTTTTTTGTGAATCAAAACATAATGTAAAGCGTTACTAGTGTGATTCCCGAATGAATTACTCTTATGAACTGCCTCTTTTTAATGAATCAAAAACACTTATACATCAGATGGAATGGTTACTGAATGAATCTTATACTGAAATTAATTTAATTTAATTCGAAATTAAATAAGAACTGTTGTAGTTTCACAAGCATGAAGTACAACATTAGGCTACACAACAGTCTAAACTGTCTCTGGAACTGTTACTGTTATGTAATGTTGTCAGGCAGTGCTGGCTGGTTGTTATATGAAAAGGTGTAGTTAAAAATACACATGTTTTGCTGTTATAATTGGAATTTTATAAAAGTATAAATAAATGAATGAATAAAATATGTTTTCACATTTCCTGTTTGTTTAGATTTATTTATATATATATATATATAGATAGATAGATAGATAGATAGGAATAGGATCAATTATTGGATTGCATTTATGCCTCTAAAAAGTCTATTTATTTCTGATTTGTTATATCTGCTTTGTAGATATCTGAAATTATCTCACCATTTGGCGACAGGCTGCTAAGGCAGTAAATGAAACAAGAATCGTTAATGGAACCACAAAGGAACTGGAATCGTTAAGAGGAATCAAAATAGTTAAATTCCTTAAGATTCCCATCCCTAGTGATCATGTTGTGTGCCCACCCCACCACCACAAGTTTAGGTCCGTTATTGAACCATAGGACGGAGCTTAACCCAAAGCACATTATTCTCATGTAAAATTCATATTCACACCAAGCCTTTCTAGTACTAGAGATTTTTCCTTAACTTTATTGAGAAACAGATCAATGTTTAAAGGGGTCATGAAGAATAAAATTGTCCTTGATATTTAGACATATAAGAGGTAACCGTACTATAAAAAAAGAGTTCTGTAAATTTCAGAACTCAAAACTTCCTCCCCAGTCTAAAAAGTGTATTTATAGTTACCACCCTGCTGAAACATCCTGTTTTGAAATCTGCATGTTCGTGACATCACGAGACATTGCTTGTTTGTATTTATACATCCCAAAACATGCATCATCACATCCTTGGCCCTTCCCACTGGCATTCAGTTCGTATCATAAACACAGAGAGAGAGAGCAGGACAGGCAGCACTAGTGTGGCCAGCTATTCCTAGATAACCAAAGGTGACCCATCTGAACTATTTTTAATATGTTTTGTATATAAAGTATAAAGATGCACTACACAGACGTCTTTGGCTGCTGTCATGTATTTTGCACCACTTTTAAAAGATGCTGTGTCAAATTATATCTCAGAAAAGGAGATTCATTCCGCTGCTCTGCCTCTTGTTGTTTTGAGCAAAAACTCGTCTTGGACAAGATCTTGCGACCATCTGTGCAATTTTTAATTGTTGGTGTTTGTAAACATACATAAAATGGATGTCTTTGACTGTTTTGATGTCTTTCCAGCGATAAGCGCCTCAGTGCGCCTGTGTGTCATTTCACAGTACTTTGGACTATGTGTGTGCATTTTTTCGGCTCATATTAGCGTGGTTTGCTTGTGAACCAGTCATAATACGATTCAAGCTTTGCAAAGGAAATGTTATTGAAGGATGGGGCGGTTAAAAACACTACTGGACCCAATCAAAAACACTGAGTAAAAAGTTTCATTCATGAATATTTCAAATGTCATGACTATGTCAGATGCAATGTTTTGGATGTGTGTTATGTGTAAACCCTGAAATTTTGTTTTATAATGTTGTAGAGCTTGATCATTCTCTTCAGACTGAGTTTCAAGTATGGCTGCACAATGTTAGCCAATCATAACAGTGGGCATTTACGTAGAAGTTTTAAGGAGGCGCTTAGGCTAAAACTGAGCGTTTCAAACAGAGGGACAGAGACAGTGTAGAAAATTATCATATATTACTAAATTATGAC
This sequence comes from Myxocyprinus asiaticus, assembly GCF_019703515.2. Classification (NCBI taxonomy): domain Eukaryota; kingdom Metazoa; phylum Chordata; class Actinopteri; order Cypriniformes; family Catostomidae; genus Myxocyprinus; species Myxocyprinus asiaticus. The sequence goes on along the minus strand of NC_059349.1, from coordinate 13,865,585 downwards.
TGTTTTAGTGCAATTTTTTTTATGAACATTATCAGTGGACCTCAGGGAAGATAATATTTTTCTTTTGTAAATATAGCATTTCATGACCCCTTTAAGTACTTTTCTACTTTAAATCTCACGTTTTCTTTTAATTTTGGTGATTCACAGTCTTCGTCCATATTGCCACCTACTGGGCAGGGATGAGAATTTTGAGTAAAAAAGGATATAAATATTGAGCTGATATCACCAACACCAATCATACCACTTCAGAAGACATAGATTTAACCACTGGAGTCATAGAGATTACTTTAATGGTCACCATTCACTTGCCCTGGACCTACAGAGCTGAAATATTCTTCTAAAAATCCTTGTTTGTGTTCAGCAGAAGAAAGAAAGTCATACACATCTGAGAAGGCATGAGGGTGAGTAAATGATGAGAGAATTTGTGGGTGAACTAACCCTTTAACTCATGTAAAGTCAAGTCAAGTCATTTTTATTTGTATAGCGCTTTCAACAACACACATCGTTTCAAAGCAGCTTTACAGAAGATCATGCATTAACAGAAAATGAAACTGTAATATCTATGAAGTCTTAGAGTCTTCATTATGTAGTTTGATTACATTTTTGTTTTTAAAAATAAATAATTAAATAACAATTTTATTTAGAACCCCAGTGAGCAAGCCGAATGCGACTGTGGCAAGGAACACAAAACTCTATAAGATGTTAGTAAATGGAGAAAAGTAACCTTGGGAGAATCCAGGCTCACTGTGGGGGCCAGTTCCCCTCTGGCAAAACAGCATGAATACAATGCCAATATTAGTTATTTGTGTGCAGTGCAAGTCATGGTTTAAAATTTGTAAACTAATTAAGTGTTAAGGTCCAGTGTTTAAACAAAGATTTTGTATGAACTGTAAGTTTAATGACTAATGTCTTTGAAGTCCATCCTGCATTTACTGCAGAAGTTCACATAGATATATTGTCCTTTGTTAGTTGGCTGATGAAGGCTTTTTTGGCAATTAATTGATAGTCTATGTATTACATTTCAAGAGTGTAGTCCATCAATAGACAAAGGTGATGCAGGAAAAGATCAATGAGGTGCATCGCAGTTCAACTGGCAGGTCATTTTGGTAAGGTTTGGTGGGATCCATCCTAAGTCCAAGTTTCAGGCAGTGCCATATGAATTATCCGATGTCTTACAGATGGAGTTGGCATCAGTTCATCCTCTGAAGTCCATTGTAAAAGACTGAAGTGATGTCTGGCTAGCACCGGCTGTAGTTTGTCGTCACCACTCAGCGACACATAGCAGTGGAGTCCGACACCAAGCAAGAACGGTGCTGGATCTGGCCGGCTCTGGTAACCTTGGGATTTGAATCCCGGGGTTGAGACAGGGAACCAAATAGAATAATATTAGCATAGATGCCATTCAATTTATTGCAGAGTTATAGATTATGAGAAATATTTCTGGTTCCGGCAGAGCTAACTAAAGCAGCCTAATTGTGAGTTGATGGATAAATTATGTATGCCTGGCTAAATAGATGAGTCTTTAGTCTAGACTTAAAAAGTTAGTGTGTCTCCATCCTGAACAGTGTTAGCGAGACTATTCCATAGTTTAGGAGCCAAATAGGAAAAGGATCTACCTCCTTTTGTGGATTTTGAATTTCTAGGAACTATTAACAGGCTTGAATTTTGTAATCGTAATGAACTCGATGGAATATAGCCTGACAGAAGGTCACTTAAGTACTGCGGAGCTAGACTAGAATTGTAAAATGTATACGAAATTTAACAGGTAGCCAATGTAACGATGATAAAATGGGGCTAATATGATCATATTTCTTGGTTCTAGTCAGCAATCTGGCAGCTGCATTTTGAACCAATTGAAGTTCATTTATTGAACTTGCAGTACATCCTCCCAGTAATGCATTACAATAATCTAGTCTTGAGGTCATGAACGCATTAATTAGTTTTTCTGCATCAGAAACAGAGAGCATGTGTCGTAACTTTGCAATATTTCTGAGGTGGAAGAATGCTGTTCTACAAACAATGGAAATTTGATTTTCAAAGGAAAGATTTGTATCAAATATAACACCTAAGTTCTTCGCTGTAGAAGACGACATAACAGTACATCCATCGAGATTCAAATGATCTTTTAGCAGCTTATTTTTAGAGGTTTTTGGCCCAATAATTAGTACCTCTGTTTTGTTGGAATTGAGTAGAAGGAAATTTCTGGCCATCCGATCTTTGATTTCATTGTTAAACTTTGCTAATTTGGACAATTGTGAAATTTCGTCGGATTTTGAAGAAATATAAAGTTGGGTATCATCGGCATAACAGTGGAAACTTGATAATATCTCCCAGGGGAAGCATATACAAGGAGAAAAGCAAAGGCCCTAAAACTGATCCCTGTGGCACTCCATACTTAACTTTTGTTTGATTTCACAATTCTTCATTTACACATACAAAGTGGTAGTGGTCTGATAAATAGGACCTAAACCATGCTAATGCAAGTCCACTAATGCCAACATAATTCTCCAGCCTATTCAAGAGAATGTCGTGATCTATCATGTCGAAGGCTGCATTAAGATCTAAAAGCACTAGAAGAGAAATGCAGCTGCGATCAGACGATAAGAACAAGTCATTTGTAACTCTGATAAGTACTGTGATGGGGCCTAAATCCTGAATGAAATTGTTCATATATACCATTTGTCTGTAGAAATGAACATAGTTGGGAGGACACTACCTTTTCTAGTATTTTCAACATAATTGGGAGATTTGAAATTGGTCTATAATTAGCCAGGATCAAGCTATGGCTTCTTAATAAGCAGTTTGATAACTGCCATTTTAAAGTTTCTTGGGACATGTTATAAGGACAGCGAGGAGATAATAACATTAAGAAGAGGTTCTGAGATTACAGGGAATACCTCTTTTAAGAGCTTAGTTGGTATTGGATCTAATATACATGTAGTAACTTTTTATTTTTTTATAAGTTCTGTTAGCTCTTCATGAATTATGACAGTGAAGGATTGAAGTTGCTTGTAAGGAAAATTATGAGACACTGTTTTCTGAGGTGCTGTGACAGTTGATTGCATAATTCCGGGGAACAGACACAGTCTCTATATGATATCTAGGTAATACAGTCTCTATGTGTTGTAGTTTATGTGATCTGTGTGACATCTCAAGGCAGCTAGCAGACGTTCAGATTAACCAGTTTGTCTGCTTCCTGACCTGGGCCCGAGTTAGTCAAATACTATCACTATTAAGACTATGAGCCAAATTACTAGAGAGGAGAGCGGCACCTTCCCGGGAGGGATGGAGTCCATCTCTCTTTAGCAGGTCAGGTCTACCCCAAAAACTCTTCCAATTGTCTATGAATCCTATGCTATTCTCCGGACACCACTCAGACATCCAGCCATGTAGTGACACTAATCTTCTATAAACCTCATCACCACAACGAGCAGGGAGGGGGCCAGAGCATATTACAGTGTCTGACATTGCTTTTGCAAGTTCACACACCTCTTTAACATTATCTTTAGTGATCTCCAACTGGCGAAGACAGACATCGTTAGTGCCGACATGAATAACAATTTTAGAAAATCTACCTTTAGCATTAGCCAGCACTTGTAAATTTGATCTGATGTCAGACGCTCGAACCCCGGAAATGCATTTAACATTGGTGGCTGGAGTCTATATTTCTATGTTCCTTACAATAGAATCACCTATTATGAAGGCTCTTTCGACATGATTCTCAGTGGGTGCATCACTGAGTGGGGAGAATCGATTGGAAACCCTAACAGGAACGGGAGAGTGGTGTCGCTTTTCTGAGCGAGTATGCCGCCGAGACGTCACCCAAACTCCCTGCTGCGGGGGCTCCACAGCCGGAACCAAAGTGTGTGTGTGTTGCTTGCTGTACTACCTGCATCCGAAACAGTATCTACCAGCTTCTTTTTCTCACTGACCTCACTAGCGTTCGGATGTGTGTCTCTAACTCATTAACATTCTCCATCAGCCTGACTAATTCCTTACATTTATCACATGTAAATCCCTCACTGCTGACAGAAGAAGCTATAGTAAACATGTGGCATGCAATGCAGGAAGAAATAACATGAGTGGATGCCATGACTTACCACAATTGTTTGTTGCTGTTATGGTTGTTCTTGAGCAGCGAGGGTTTGAGATCGATGTGGTTCAATGGGGTTCCTGATCAGCAGAGGTCTGAGATTGATGCAATAATCCATGTAAAACACGGTGGAGAAAACGAATGCACACAGACGAGACGTGAGATGTAGACAAGCAGAGAAAACGGGTGCGCGCGGTAAGAAACACACAGTTGAAAGAGTAAAAAAGTGGAAAAACCCGAAGCACGTGGTAAAATGGAAAAGGATAAAACGTTGAACGTGTAATAATATTAAGCAATGTTAAGCAGGCAATCAAGCTACAAACACAGTCTCATGTAACGTGCCCTCAGCAACCAGAACAGGAAGTGTCTGCTAATGCAAAATCAGTTTGAAACATGACAAACAATGTGCTATGCTGGATTTCCACTGAATAAGATTTCAAACCTTTGATGCCAGTGACAGTGATGATGACAGGCTGAATCTTAAACCTTATTTGTGCTTTCTAAAAACCTCTAAGTGGTCCTCATTTGCTTAGTGGCATGTGTCCACGTGAGCCCACCTTATCATGTATGATCTCATCTCTCTGCTGCACTTCGTTCTTCAGTGCTTGGATGTCCTTCTCCAGTGATTTGATCACTGCCTGCAGCTTCTGCACTTCCTGCTTCAGCTTCTCAATCTCCAAGCTCCTATTCTCAATTTCCTTCTGCAGGTTTTGAAACTGCAGCATACAACACAACCTACATAAGGTTTAGCTCACTGCATTTAATTGTAAAAAGAAAAAGAAAAAATCAAAAGCCATCAGAGGTATTGCTGATCTCATTTAATTCTATAATGTGCTTATTCAGAACAAACCCTTGATATATCAAAATAGGAATGAGAACATGAGGAAGAAAATAGCCACTCACCGACTTCTTTGTGGTATCTGACTCCACTTTGAGCCTAGCATTAGACATCTTTTCTTCTCTAAGATGTTGCTCGTATTTCATGCGAATGTCCTCGATCTCGAAATCGCCATCCTCCTCCACCTGCTTGATGTATTCCTCAAACTCCCGAACCTGACGCTGAGATTCATCCTGACACTGCAAGGTGCAGAACAGGAGAAAACCTAACCTAACTACTAAAAACAGCTCAATTATTTTAACTAGCATGTATGATTTCTGAACAGAAATGTACATAATTGCAGTATGAAGTGAAAAAGCTGTGTACCGAGTCTGACAATGACACAAGATGAAGAGTGTGTAGTGAGAAACCTAAGAGCATTTACTCTCATTAAAATTTTTAGGCAAAAATGTAGGTCGTAATATGATAAAATTATTTGTGTATTAAATGAGACTGTTTACCTGGGAATTTAATGCACTAAAATGTTACTTTTAAAATACTTTTGATAACTGACTTTGATCTATCATTTTTATTGGTTTTTATTTTATTTTATAATCACTTGTCTCTAAAGAGTTAAGATCTGTATTTCATTCAGAATCAGAATCATAGGCTAAATCTATTATATCCAAGTTTTGTTTCATGTCCCAGGGGTTGATTTTCATCAACACTAAAAAATGTCAACTTTTTTCTTTTTGTTATGTGAGGATCTCATTAAAACTAAATAGGACACTTTTTACCAGGCCCTTATTATTTATTTCTACTACTTTTCAAATGCCTTTTCCTGTATGTATATATTTTAATGTTTTGCCTTGTCCCAGACCCAGACTTTCAATATTAAACTATGAAAATCCATTATAAAACTACATTTTCTTACATGTTTAAAACTATGATAATCGAAACAAAGAGTGAAATAAACAGAAACAATTTCAATATTTATTGTGAAAAAGATTTCTAGCAATTTTTCAAAAATTAGAACCGTCCCACAGTTGTGGCATCATTTCCACCACAAGAAACAATTTTATCCCAAATAATTTTATTTTTAAAAGTTAGTGTACTACTTGTTAACCAAGTCGACAGAAGTGTCAGTGAAGAGCATGCCTGAATTGAAATATGAGACAAGTGACATTTGAAGAAAACAAAGAAAATTCAAGGTAAATATCACATGTGAGAAGACTGTTTTTCTAGGGCGTCATTTCCAATCAAGCTGTCATTTTGACAAATTACAGAAAAGTGTGAAAATAGTATTTAATTGTGTGTATTTAGGATACATATTTTTAGCTTTGAAATTAGCCTTAGCAAGACAAAGGACTCTGATATTTTATTTAAAAAATGTTCAAAAATGTCCTTTCCTTCAGCATCATTTCCACCACAGAATTCTATTAAACATAAAATTTGAGTTTGATGTGCTGGAAATGACACTGGTGGGAATTTTCATAACTTTAAAATAAATTACAAAATGACCAAAATCTACTTTGGTGCATGTACATACACAGTTGGACATTTTTAGTAGACAAATTAAAAAAATTATTGAGAGTGTGAAAAATCTTAGTAATAGAAGACAAAAATTTTCCAATGTTTTGAAAATATGGCACACAAACCTGTGCCGTATTTGTCTGGTTTATGTATCAGTGTTTTACTAGGCTCTAAAAAATATATATTTGATACATTGCAAAACTAACCCTGGATTAGTGCTTGGCAACTTTAAACATTTAGCAGTTGTCTATACCTGGGTCAACATCATAATCTTCTCCAGCAGTTTGGCTTCATAAAGCTGCGTCATCTCCTCCAGTGCTCGTGTCTTGCTCTCCTCCATGCTGTGGAGCTGCTGCTCGTATTCCTGCTGAACGTTATGCAGTTTCAACTGCAGATCTTGGAATTTTTCATACTCCAGCATGAGCTTCTGATTATTGGTCGACTCTGTGAAAAAGAAGTTTAGTTAGACCGAATCACTCTGAGAGAAAAACTAGAACTACAACAAGTAGGTTGAATTGTTGGCCATAGAAGTCACTGTGTGTTGAGAGTAAACATTTGGTTTGAATTGTTCCGTGTAATGTGTGTCCACGCAATTAATCTGTCATTGAATAATGTCTCTTTTAATATCCTTTCTGTTCTTTACAGTCATTTGTTGATCAAGAACAACAACAAAAAAACAAATTCTGCACGATCTCTCTCGTTAATATGTGCTCACTAGCTGAATTGCCAGTAGTTCAAAAGAGTACCATTTTAGCTCTTGTTCTACATATCATTCAGACATATCTATTGATGGAATACATGGAATTTTTAAATTTAAAAAAGCCAAATTGTAAACAAAATGATAGAAAACTAATAATAAAATAAAATTAGTGTAAAAAAAAATCATCATAATGTACCAAATTAGAAGGTCCCCTGTATAAATAACATCTTTAGCTGAGAGAGAATATCTTTCATGTAAGCAAAATAGACATTATAACTGAAATTAATTTGATTCAAATTATTTGAATTGAATCAAAATCTAATTAAATCTGAAAAGATCCTTATAAATACCCAACCCTAATTGGTACTAATAAAGGGGGTGATAAAAGATCAAACCAATACTGATTGATCAATAATAATCAATATTTATGATAATGTTAAATTATGTTTAGTCTTTGGTTTAATGTCGATGAAGGGATACTTGAGGTGTACTAATGGTGCTGTCTAATTATGGCAAAAAAATTTGGGAAACACTAACCTAATCCATATAAATTCATAACATATGCAAACCCTATAAAAATGTATGTTTTTACAAGACAAAACAAGGAACAATAATAAACTAATAAACTAATTTATTCATTTAAAAGTTTATCGCTATACACCACTGAGATCCAGGTTCTTTAATATGATGAAAGTGTGCCGTCTACACAGTGCATCTGGATATATTCCAGATTATACTTATCATCATTTGATAAAATACAGCATGCAAAAGTAATGCAACTGTTTAGAGAATTAGGTGTTATAAATGAACTCAATCCATTTGTTTACCCAAGTCCTGTTGCTCTTTAGCATGTTTCTCCATGATCTCTGATAGAGCTTTAAAATGGGCTGCTTGCTGCTTCTCTTTCTCTGTTTTCAGGACCTGCAGTGAAAAATGAACTGTTGATGTATTAAACTGTATTAAATATATTTGAGACTTTTTCTATCTACTGTACGTTTCATAAGTGTTATTACATAAGCATTTCATTATGGGCCTCTTGGCACTGACCTCTTTCTCAGCGTTAAGTGAATTGATCTGTTGAATACATTTTTCAGTGAGTTCCTTGATCTTCTCCTTGTAGCTCATGTCCCTTAGGCTGAGCTGGTACTTGTTCTCCTCCTGGAGCTCATCCACTCTTGTCTTCAGATCATGCATTATTTTCAGCTAAAGGATGAAAGTTTCAACTCAAGGTGAGATTTAAATTTAACAAACATCCTTAGATACACTGCAAGGTGCTATGGCACCTATTGTATCTGTTAGTTTTATTACGGGCCAAGCACCGAAGATGCTGTGGCAACTATTGTATTCGTTAGTATTATTATTATTATTTTTCTGGCTGGAAGTCTATGGCAGCCCTATGAACCTTACATAGACAAATGATGACATTTGGCACACTGATAGGGGTGGTCATGAATAGCCCCCATACCAAATTTGGGGTCTCTAGGACATACTCTATAGTGCCACCACCATGTCAAATATTCACTTTTCTTTTACATGTATCTTTTGAACAGTTTGGCCTAGAGACACAATTTTTTTTTGTCTGATTACTCTCCTCTTGATGATTCAAATGGACCCCTTATATTTAAACTCTGCCCATTACAGTGGCCCCCATCTTGGATTATGTAATTCATAATTTTTTCACTACTATTCCTTCAAACATTACCCAATTCTGCCAAGCAAGTTCTCAAAATAATCTCCAGACAGAGCGGCACAGATTGAATAAATACACATTTTTATTTTTGCCTTTGTTAAAACGTTATGCAAAGTCATAGTTAACGAGGTGAAAACGGATCTGAGGCTGTATCTCTGGAACACTTTGTCTTATTGAAACAAAATGTGATATGCTTCATTAGCACCATGACCTGAGGGCACATGCAGAGTTTTGTGACAGCACCACCTATGGGTAAAAAATGGGTATTTTTGCCTGTAACTTTTGAACCGTATGTCCTAAATTCATAGGGTTGGTGTCTGTGTATTTGGTGGATCATGATGATTTCAACAATACTAATTTTCCCCATATCAGCTATATTGTTGCTGCCATATTGAATTTGTTTGTTTTTTCTCCCCTTTTCAGAATGCCCAATTCCACTGTGCTCTAAGTTCTTGTGGTGGCATAGTGACTTGCCTCAATCTGAGTGGTGGAGGACAAATCTCAGTTGCCTCTGTGTCTGAGACTGACAATCTGTGCATCTTATCATGTGGCTTGTTGAGCACATTACCACGAAGATGTAGTGTGTGTGGAGGCTTCATGCTATTCTCCGTGGCATCCATGTGCAACTCACCATGCACCCACTGAGAGTGAGAACCACACATTATGATGACCATGAGGAGGTTACCCCATGTGACTCTACCCTCCCTAGCAACCAGGCCAATTTGGTTGCTTAGGAGACCTGGCTGGAGTCACTCAGCACACTCTGGATTTGAACTTGTGGCTCCAGATGTGGTGGTCAGTGTCAATGCTTGTTGAGCTACCCAGGTCTCCCCCATACTGAATTTAAAAAAAGTTAAATATATTTTAAATACATTGTCGGATTTCAAAGAAAATTGGTATGCATCATCAACATGATGTCCTGATGATACTTAAGCACCTTCGAGACAGCGCAACCTATAGTTCAAAAGATAATCCACGCTTGTGTGCTGACTCTAACCTCAGGAAGACTCTTTGCCAAAGAGACAACGTAAACATGTCTCTTGAGTGGCTCAGTTTGTTAAAGCACTAGTTTATAGTTTCAGAGGTCTTGGGTTTGAATCCTACTTTCACCAGCGTTAGAGTTAGTTATATTGTACTGGAGGTCTTTGTATTTGTTAACTGAAAAGTTGCACAGATGATTTCTGTTTGCAGGTATACTTCTTTTGAAAGGATTGAGAAATTTGGAGACAGCATCACCTGTAGTTCAAAAGAACATGGTCTGTTTAGCATGGTTATCATGCTACATGTTATGATAGCTAACTGTTGGGTTTTCTGTCTTATAAGGCTATTTGATCAAAATGCTATCTGTAGGGCAACATTAGCTTAGCATGCTAATCAGTTAGCATGCTAATCATTTAGCATTCTAGCCAATGCATTTGTAAGGCTATTTGATAACAAGGCTATCTGTAGACAACATTAGTTTAGCATGCTAATTAGCTTACATGCTAATCAGTTAGCATTCTAACCAGTGCATTTGTTAAGCTATTTGTTCACAATGCTATCCATAGGCTACATTAGATTAGCATGCTAATCAGATAGCTTTTTTCATATCAGCCATATAGTCTCTCCACTATATTGAATTTGATAAAAAAGTGATAAATCTTTACGAAAATTGGTATGCATCATCGACATCATGTCCTGAGGATAATTGAGAAGTTCGGAGACAGCGCCACCTACAGTTCAAAAGATAACCTACACTTGTGTGCTGACTTTAACCTAAGGAAGTCTCTTTACCAGAAAGTAGGTATGTCAACTGAGTGGCTCAGTGTGTTAAAGCATTGATTAATGGTCCAAAAGGATGTGGGTTTAAATCCATACCTCTACAAGTCATCCTGTAGGTCTGGTGATTTTTTGTACTGGCTTAATGAATGGTTGCTGGGCTGTTCCTCAAATTCTGAATTTGATCTCTGTTGAAAAGTTGCATGAATACAAAGTCGATTGTGTTAACTGTTGTGCTTGGCTGTAAAAAAAAAACATTCTTAGTATGTTCCTCTTGGTGGCTATTAGCCCACTGGCACAGTGGTTAGAGCCATGAAAAGCCAAACGGTAGGTTCCCGGTTCCACAGTAGTATTATTCTGTCTGGGAGTCATCCCTATGAACCATACAGTGCTGTGGAAAGGTACTTGCCCCCATCATGATTTCTTCTGTTTTTGTGTATATCTCATACTAAATTGTTTCCAAAATTCAAACAAAATCTAACATAAAGGCAATCTGAATAAACACAAAATACAGTTTTTAAATTATAATGTTATTTATTGAAGCAAAAACTTTATCCAATACCAACTAGGCCTTTGTGAAAAAGTATTTGCCCTTAGTTACTAAATCCCCAAATCTATGAAACTGCATTCATAATGGGGTTCAGCTGGACTAGACACACCCAGGCCTGATTACTGCCAGCCCTGTTCAATCAAATCAACACCTAAATAGAACTTTTTCAGCAGTATAAAATTGGCTGAATCAAGAGAGAGAAACAGTATGGGTATGCCGACTGAAGGCTGGTTGACAACACTGGACTGTGACTGGAGCATTGATGGAAAGAAGTGACAGTAGTACCGGAAGTGATCTGGAGATGGAGGAAGAAAATATCAGTGGGAATTGTGGAGTAGGTGATTGGAGTAAAATTGTCAAATGTAAAAGAAAGAAAACTTGTAGACATGAATCAGGAACTGATAGTGAAAAAGAAAGGGTACCAGACAGGACAAACAAGGAGGAATTTAAGGTACTGATGAAATTTGCAGAAAATAATACGGTCAATCCAGTAAAAAATTCCCAAAGTATTTTAAAGAAAAAACACTAGGTTATATAGAGAGTGCTAAGATCCTGAGAAATGGAAATCTTCTAATTTTCTGTAAAAATTTAAAACAACAGAAAGTAGCACAAGGCATAAAATCAATGCTCGGCCAATCAGTGAGTTGCACAGTTCTGAGTAAGAGAGCTTGGTTAAGGGGAGTAATCTCTGGAATTCCAATTGATGTATCTACAGATACAGTAAAGAGCAACATAAAGGGGGCTAAGGTGATTGAAGCGAAAAGATTGAAATGTGTACGAAATAAAGAGAAAGTAGATTTTTCTGTAATGCTTCAATTTGATGAGGAAAGAATGCCAGAGAGAGTGTACATTGGGTATGTCAGTTATATGGTAAGAGCATATGTACCACCACCAATCAGATGCTTTAAATGTCAAAAATATGGTCATATTGCTGCAGTCTGAAGGGGAAAACAATGATGTGCTAGATGTAGTGGTAATCATGAGTATGGGAAATGTGAGCAAGAGACACAATTGAAATGTTGTAATTGTGGAGGCGAACATAGTGCTGGATTTGGTGGATGCATGGTGCATAGGAATGCTGCAAAAGTTCAGAACATTAGGATGCAAGAGGGAGTATCATATGCAGAGGCTGCTAAAAAGGTGAAACAGATGGAATCTGTTCAAGGAAATGGGCCAGTAGTCCTAACAAACCACACTAATAGGACATCAGCACAACACAGAACAAATGAAGTTTGTTTAAATGTTGGAAAAGTTGAGTTCATGTCGTTTTTAGCTGAGGTAATAAACTGTACGTCACAAACCGGAAGCAGAATTGAAAGGATCAAAATAATAATCAAGGCAGCTGAAAAACATCTACAGGTTGAGGGAATTACCCTGGAACAAGTAAATGAATAACTTAAGGGTCAAGTAGCAGATAATCAGGCATCATATGGAGGTACTTAATGGTATTAATAGTATTACAGTGGAATGCAAGGAGCTTAACTGCAAATGGGCAAGAATTTAAAAAGTTTATAGAGGATAAGGAATGTAAACCTCATGTTATATGTATACAAGAGACATGGTTGAAATCTCATCTAGATTTTGTGATACAAGGTTATACAATTATTTGAAAGGATAGAAAGACAGGTAATGGTGGTGGGGTGGCCATATGTATTAAAAATGAAATTGTACATAGGATTATAGAAGTGAGTGATGAATATGAATCAATAATTGTAGAGATATTTTTGAGAGAACAGAGTGTTAGGGTGATGAATTTTTATAATCCATGCAATAGGTTAAGTATTGAAGCATTAGAAAAGATCATGGGAATGGGTAATCACAAAGTGGTATGGTGTGGGAATTTTAATGCTCATAATACTTTATGGGGAAGTGATAGTATTGACCTCAATGGTAAGGTAATAGAGGAAATTATAAATTGGAAGGGTCTGGTGTGTATGAATGATGGTAGAGCTACTAGAATTGATGTGACAAGGGGTGATTGTTCTGCTATAGATTTAGCATTGGTGACAGAATGCCTAGCAGGGATATGTAGGTGGGAGGTTTGGGAGGATTTTACAATGGGTAGTGATCATTATGTTATTTGCAGTAAAATAGGCATGGATGTAAATGAGATTACAGAGGATAAGATACGTAGATGGAAATTTAAAACGGCAAACTGGGAGGCATTTAAGTATATTAGTGAAGTGAAGTTACAAGAGTTGAATTTAAATGGAAATGGAGGATGTAGAAAATGATAATGCGAAATTATGTGAAGTATTGTATAATACTGCTGATGAAGTCATTGGGAAAAATAAAGTAACAAAAAGAAAGAAATCAGTTCCATGGTGGACAGAATTATGTAACACAGCAATAAAGGCTAGGAATAAGGCTTTTAGAAAGGTTAGGAAGACATATATTTGATGACCTCATTCTATATAAAAAAGCACTAGCAAATATGAGAAGGGTAATTCGAGACGCTAAAAAGACTTACTGGAGAAGTTATTGTAATTCCATAAGGGAGAAAGTAGATACCAGTGAAGTATGGGTTATGATCAGAAAAATGGGTGGTTTAAAAATAAATTTCGGTCTACCTGTTCCGAGTAATGGGGAAAAATATGTGTGAGAAATGTCGAAAAGGCAGAAATGTTAGCAGAGGTGTTTGTAAAGGTGCACAGTAATAATAATATATCAGAAGAAATGAAAATAAGTTGAGAACAGAGTAGAAAGGAATATCCAAATATTATGGTGGGGAAAAGGCCTTCTAGTGACCCTATTGATGAGGAATTCTCATTACATGAATTAGAGTAATTGGGGGAGTAAAGCAAACATCTCCAGGAAAGGATGAAATATGATATATGATGATTAATTGAATATTATACTATGTTTATTTAATAAAGTGTGGAACACAGGTAGACTTCCTCCTTCATGGAAACATGGGGTAATTATCCTTGTATTAAAGACAGCAAAGAAGAAGCATAATGCTGCCAATTATAGACCTACTGCATTAACGTCAAATTTGTGTAAAATTATGGAACTGTTGATTTTTATGTAGACTGAACTACACGTTTGAAAGGAAAGAGATTATATCCCCTTACCAGAGTGGCTTCTGTAAAGGACACAGTACAGTAGATGCTGCTATATGTTTAGAGACAGACATAAGAAAAGCTCAAGTAAATAAAGAGGTGGTAGTAGGCTTATTTTTCGACATTGAAAAAGCATATGACATGCTTTGGAAGGAGGGGTTGTTAATAAAGTTAGAACAACTACAGGTTGAAGGTAGAATGTTTAATTGGATAAAGGATTTTTTGCTTGATAGAATAGTTCAGGTAGAGGTTGGTTCATCATATTCCAAAATATATAAAATAGATAATGGGACCCCACAAGGAAGTGTGTGAAGTCCAATATTGTTTAATATCATGATAAATTATGTCTTCCAAAATGTCAAAACAGATATAGGAAGATCTCTATATGCTGACGACTGAGCGATATGGAAGAGGGGTTGTAATGTATCACATGTGACAAGAGTAATACAAACAGCAGTTATTGAAGTGGAAAAATGGGCCAACAAATGGAGTTTTCGGCTATCAGTGACTAAGACTCAACTTCTTTGTTTTACAAAGAAAAAAATGTATCCCTGAAATTAAAGTGAAACTATACAATCAGGTACTTGAACAGGTTCAAATTATAAGATTTCTAGGGATATAGATGGATTCTAGGCTGACTTTTAAGATTCATGTTCAGAGAGTATTAGATAAGTGTAAAAAAAAAAAAGTTATAATTTATTAAGATGTCTAGCAGGAATGGAATGGGGAGCTAGTTGAATATCTTTACAATTAATACATAGTGCACTGATCAGATCAGTACTGGATTATGGATATACAATATATGGGTCTGCGTCATTGGCCTTGATGAGGAAAATTGACACAGTACAGGCACAATCGTTAAGAATATGTTGTGGTGCTTTTAGATCCTCTCCAATAAAAGCACTGCAAGTGGAGGTGGGAGAAATGCCCATGTGTATACGCAAATTAAAATTAACAATGAATTATTGGATTAATATGAAAGGACATTCTAGGACACACCCAGTTAAGGAAATACTAAAAGAGTGCTGGGAGTATGGGAATAATAATATAAGAAGTTCTGGTTGGACAGCAAATAAAGAGGCTATGAATTTGGGAATTACAGAAATTTCAGTTAGTCCAACAACTGTAGTACCAAATATACCTCCCTGGTTGTTCCCCATGGCTCAAGTCGATCTCCATCTACAATATAAAGTTAAGAATGAAACATACAGGTGCTGGTCATATAATTAGAATATCATCAAAAAGTTGATTTATTTCACTAATTCCATTCAAAAAGTGAAACTTGTATATTATATTCATTCATTACACACAGACTGATATATTTCAAATGTTTATTTCTTTTAATTTTGATGATTATAACTGACAACTAAGGAAAATCCCAAATTCAGTATCTCAGAAAATTAGAATATTACTTAAGACCAATACAAAGAAAGGATTTTTAGAAATCTTGGCCAACTGAAAAGTATGAACATGAAAAGTATGAGCATGTACAGCACTCAATACTTAGTTGGGGCTCCTTTTGCCTGAATTACTGCAGCAATGCGGCGTGGCATGGAGTCGATCAGTCTGTGGCACTGCTCAGGTGTTATGAGAGCCCAGGTTGCTCTGATAGTGGCCTTCAGCTCTTCTGCATTGTTGGGTCTGGCATATCGCATCTTCCTCTTCACAATACCCCATAGATTTTCTATGGGGTTAAGGTCAGGCGAGTTTGCTGGCCAATTAAGAACAGGGATACCATGGTCCTTAAACCAGATACTGGTTGCTTTGGCACTGTGTGCAGGTGCCAAGTCCTGTTGGAAAATGAAATCTGCATCTCCATAAAGTTGGTCAGCAGCAGGAAGCATGAAGTGCTCTAAAACTTCCTGGTATACGGCTGCGTTGACCTTGGACCTCAGAAAACACAGTGGACCAACACCAGCAGATGACATGGCACCCCAAACCATCACTGACTGTGGAAACTTTACACTGGACCTCAAGCAACGTGGATTGTGTGCCTCTCCTCTCTTCCTCCAGACTCTGGGACCCTGATTTCCAAAGGAAATGCAAAATCTACTTTCATCAGAGAACATAACTTTGGACCACTCAGCAGCAGTCCAGTCCTTTTTGTCTTTAGCCCAGGCAAGACGCTTCAGATGCTGTCTGTTGTTCAAGAGTGGCTTGACACAAGGAATGCGACGGCTGAAACCCATGTCTTGCATACGTCTGTGCGTAGTGGTTCTCCCCCACATTTATGAATGGGTTTTGTTTCACAATCCTCTCCAGGGTGCGGTTATCCCTATTGCTTGTACACTTTTTTTCTACCACATCTTTTCCTTCCCTTCACCTCTCTATTAATGTGCTTGGACACAGAGCTCTGTGAACAGCCAGCCTCTTTTGCAATGACCTTTTGTGTCTTGCCCTCCTTGTGCAACGTGTCAATGGTCGTCTTTTGGACAACTGTCAAGTCAGCAGTCTTCCCCATGATTGTGTAGCGTACAGAACTAGACTGAGAGACCATTTAAAGGCCTTTGCAGGTGTTTTGAGTTAATTAGCTGATTAGAGTGTGGCACCAGGTGTCTTCAATATTGAACCTTTTCACGATATTCTAATTTTCTGAGATACTGAATTTGGGATTTTCCTTAGTTGTCAGTTATAATCATCAAAATTAAAAGAAATAAACATTTGAAATATATCAGTCTGTGTGTAATGAATGAATATAATATACAAGTTTCACTTTTTGAATGGAATTAGTGAAATCAACTTTTTGATGATATTCTAATTATATGACCAGCACCTGTATACACCTAAGGAGGTTAGCAGCAGTATTTAGACCAGGAATACTCTTCAATGCGCCACATATTCACTGATGGTTCAAAGGATCCTACATCAGGAAAAACAGCTGCAGCAGTATATATTAAGAGGTTCAAAGTCAGCATTCAAAAAAGGACAACTAATTATGTATCAGTTTTTACAACAGAATTAATAGCAGTTTTATTAGCTATGAAATGGGTGGAGGAAGTTCAGCCAATGAGGGCTGTTATTTGTTCAGACTCTCAATCAGGTTTAAATAGCTTATTAAATGGGCAGTCTGAATCAAGACAAGATTTAGTATATGAGATACTTACGCATCTGCTTAGAATTCAGAAACTGGGGATGGTCCTGAGATTTCTTTGGGTACCAGCACATGTGGGAGTACAAGGAAATGAAATAGTGGACAAACTGGCTAAACAGGCAATGGATCATATGGATGTTGAAGTTCATATACCACTCAGTAAAGAAGAGGTAAAAGGAAGAATTAGAGAACTTATGAATATAAAGTGGCAAGAAATGTGGGACAAGGAAAATAAGGGAAGACACATATACGATATCCAAAAACAAGTTGGAAAAGGGATAATAGGTCTCAATAATAGGAGAGAAGATACAATTATCACTTGGCTCCGAATAGGACATTCTGGTTTAAATCATTCATTGTTCAAAATAGGGAAACATCAAACAGGATTATGCTTGACATGTGGTGAAGCAGAGATTGTTGAACATGTATTATTACATTGTGTAATGTTTACAAGGGAATGAGAGGAGTTATTAAATAAATTGAGAAATATAGATTCAATCAATTTTCCCTTACCAAACCCATTGAATTGTGCCTCAGGACAGTCAAAAATGCAAAGAGAAATACTTAATTATCTCAGCAAAACAGGATTGGAAAATAGGATTTAATAAACATATTATATAAAGTTTATTATTATTATTATTAATGCTTCACAGTCCAGTTGGTGGCGGTAATACACCATATGTTGGCTTGTCAACTGCCATTAAACAACATAAGAAGAAGTAGTAGTAATATAAAGTTGGCTAAAAGGTCTCACTCAGTAGCACACTATGCCAAGGTCGAAAGAAATTCTAAAAATGAGGAGGAAAAAGGTGACTGAAATACATCAGTCTGGGAAAGGTTACAAAGTGATTTAAAAGGCTCTGTGACTCCAACGAACCACAGTGAGAGCCATTATCTCCAAATATAGAACATTTGGCACAGTAGTGAACCTTCCCAGAAGTGGCCGACCTTCCAAAATTCCTCCAAGAGCACAGCGACAACTCATCCAGGAAGTTACAAAAAAGGACAACATCCAAGGAACTGCAGGCCGCTCTCGCATCAATAAAGGTCACTGTTCATGACTCCACTTTTAGAAAGACACTGGGCAAAAATGTTACATTTAAGGCTCGTCTGAATTTTGCTAAAACATACCTTGATGATCCTCAACTTTTGGGAGAATGTTCTGTGGACTGATGAGTCGAAAGTGGAATTGTTTGGAAGACAGGGATCCCGTTACATCTGGCGTAAATCAAACAAAAAATTCCACAAAAAGAACATCATACCTACGGTAAAGCATGGTTTCGGTTGTGTGATAGTGTGGGGATGCTTTGCTGCTTCAGGACCAGCTAGACTTGTAATAATTGAGGGAAACATGAATTCTGCTTTAGAAAATCCTAAAGGAGAATGTCCGGTCATCAGTCCGTGAGTTGAAGCTCAAGCGGAACTGGATTATGCAGCAAGACAATGATGCAAAGCATAGGAGTAAGTCCACCTCTGAATGGCTCAAAATTAAAGCAAAATTAAAGTTTTGGAGTGGCCTAGTCAAAGTCCTGACTTGAACCCGATTGAAATGCAGTGGCAGGACCTTAAACGGGCAGTTCATGCTTGAAAACCCTTCAATGTGGCTGAACTAAATCAATTCTGCAAAGAAGAGTGGCCCAGAATTCCACCACAGAGTTGTGAAAGACTGATCTCCAGTTATCGTAAGCGTTTGGTTGTAGTTGTTGCTGCTAAAGGTGGCACAACCAGCTATTAAATTTAAGGAGGCAGTTAGTTTTTCACATGGGTGATATACAGGTGCATCTCAATAAATTAGAATGTCGTGGAAAAGTTCATTTATTTCAGTAATTCAACTCAAATTGTGAAACTCGTGTATTAAATAAATTCAATGCACACAGACTGAAGTAGTTTAAGTCTTTGGTTCTTTTAATTGTGATGATTTTGGCTCACATTTAACAAAAACCCACCAATTCACTATCTCAAAAAATTAGAATATGGTGACATGCCAATCAGCTAATCAACTCAAAACACCTGCAAAGGTTTCCTGAGCCTTCAAAATGGTCTCTCAGTTTGGTTCACTAGGCTACACAATCATGGGGAAGACTGCTGATCTGACAGTTGTCCAGAAGACAATCATTGACACCCTTCACAAGGAGGGTAAGCCACAAACATTCATTGCCAAAGAAGCTGGCTGTTCACAGAGTGCTGTATCCAAGCATGTTAACAGAAAGTTGAGTGGAAGGAAAAAGTGTGGAAGAAAAAGATGCACAACCAACTGAGAGAACTGCAGCCTTATGAGGATTGTCAAGCAAAATCGATTCAAGAATTTGGGTGAACTTCACAAGGAATGGACTGAGGCTGGGGTCAAGGCATCAAGAGCCACCACACACAGACATGTCAAGGAATTTGGCTACAGTTGTCGTATTCCTCTTGTTAAGCCACTCCTGAACCACAGACAACGTCAGAGGCGTCTTACCTGGGCTAAGGAGAAGAAGAACTGGACTGTTGCCCAGTGGTCCAAAGTCCTCTTTTCAGATGAGAGCAAGTTTTGTATTTCATTTGGAAACCAAGGTCCTAGAGTCTGGAGGAAGGGTGGAGAAGCTCATAGCCCAAGTTGCTTGAAGTCCAGTGTTAAGTTTCCACAGTCTGTGATGATTTGGGGTGCAATGTCATCTGCTGGTGTTGGTCTGCTGGTGTTGGTCCATTGTGTTTTTTGAAAACCAAAGTCACTGCACTCGTTTACCAAGAACTTTTGGAGCACTTCATGCTTCCTTCTGCTGAAAGATGCTGATTTCATTTCCCAGCAGGATTTGGCACCTGCCCACACTGCCAAAAGCACCAAAAGTTGGTTAAATGACCATGGTGTTGGTGTGCTTGACTGGCCAACAAACTCACCAGACCTGAACCCCATAGAGAATCTATGGGGTATTGTCAAGAGGAAAATGAGAAACAAGAGACCAAAAAATGCAGATGAGCTGAAGGCCACTGTCAAAGAAACCTGGGCTTCCATACCACCTCAGCAGTGCCACAAACTGATCACCTCCATGCCACGCCGAATTGAGGCAGTAATTAAAGCAAAAGGAGCCCCTACCAAGTATTGAGTACATATACAGTAAATGAACATACTTTCCAGAAGGCCAACAATTCACTAAAAATGTTTTTTTTATTGGTCTTATGATGTATTCTAATTTTTTGAGATAGTGAATTGGTGGGTTTTTGTTAAATGTGAGCCAAAATCATCACAATTAAAAGAACCAAAGACTTAAACTACTTCAGTCTGTGTGCACTGAATTTATTTAATACACGAGTTTCACAATTTGAGTTGAATTACTGAAATAAATGAACTTTTCCACGACATTCTAATTTATTGAGATGCACCTGTAGGTGTTCAATAAATAAAATGTATATTTGAAAATGTTTATTGTGTTTACTCAGGTTGCCTTTGTTTTGTTATATCTTGTTTGAAGATCTAAAATAATTTAGTATGAAAAGAAACAAAAATAGAAGAAATGTATGAGGGCAAATACTTTTTCACAGTACAGTACATAGGAAAATGATTAAATTTGGTACACTGATAGAGGTGGTCATGAATAGCCCCCATACCAAATTTGGGGTCTCTAGGACATATTCTATAGTGCCACCCCCATGTCAAAAATTCACTTTTCTTTAGTGCATATCTTGTGAACCATATTTCCTAGAAATACAGGTTTGCATCTGATTAAACTCCTCCTCATGTTTCTAATGAACCCAGTACATTAAAACTCTGCCCATTACAGTGGCCACCATCTTTAATTCTGTCGTTTATAAATTTCTTTTCTCAACTTTTCCTTGAAATTTTGTCTGATTTGCCCAAACAGTGGCTCAAAATAATCACCAGACCAAGCTGCACAAATTGAATAATACAGAATTTTGATTTTCACCTCAGCTGAAAAGTTACATTGACACAAAGTTAATGAGGTTGAAGTAAAAATGGATGTAAGGCTATATCTCGGCAACAGTTTGTTGTATCAAACCGAAACTTGGTATGCTTCATCAGGACCATGACCCGAGGGTACATGCAAAGTTTGGAGACAGCGCCATCTATGGGTCAAAAAATGTGAAAGAGCTATTTTTGCCCATAACTTTTGAACCGTATGTCCTATGGGTCATGAGGATTTCAACGATACCAAACTGTCTCATATAAACCATACTGTCCCACAGCCAAAGTGAATTTTATTACAAAGTGACATATCTGTTAAATGCGTTGTCAGATTTAAAATAAATTATGGTATGCATCATTGACATTATGTCCTCAGCAGTTTGGAGACAGTGCCACCTATAGTTCAAAAGATAACCTACACTTGTGTGCTGAATCTAAACTTTGGATGACTCTTTGCTAATGCTGAGCTACAGCAACTAAGTGGTTCAGTGTATTAGACACTTGACTATAGTCCTAAAGGGTTGTGGGTTTGATCCCTACTTCTGCAAGTCATGCAGTAAACATTCCTGAAGTTCTGGTGATTTTGTATTGTGCTTGCTGGGTTGCTAGTGTTTTCCACAATCAATTTCTGATTTTGATCTCTGATGAAAAGTTACATGAATACAAAGTTGATCATGATGCAGTGGATAGAGCATTGACTTGTGGAATGAAAAAGCATAGGTTCAAATCCATCCTGAGGCAACTTGAAACGTTGTGTGTGTTTGCTCTCTGTGTTATATGTGTTGTGCAGTGGTTTCCATGTTGGTGCTTATCGAGGTAAATTCAGAATTTTATCTTTGTTAAAAAGTTACACGAAAACAAAGTTGATTATGATGAGTGCTATGCTTGGCTGTGTTGCTCTAAGCTTGGTATAGTCCTTTGGTGACTGACAAAGTTGTGTCTTTATGGTGCAGTGGATTATTCCAGTGGCTTGTTCTCTGAACTGTGGATTTGAAAGTCCTAGGTGTTTGCTTGTTCTGTATAGCATATATGCTCTTTGGGTTGTGCAGTGGTTGCCATGCTGGTGCTTGGCCCCGTAATTGCTGCTTGCAGCTGTTTTTTGTTTTGTTTTTTTTTTTGTCTTGTTTTCAGTGAAAATATCTAAAAACCATTCAAACAAACAAAAAAATTTACTTTAGAAGCAAAATGATAAAAGATGCTTAAACTATTAAATTATAGTAATTAAAATTATAATTAATAATCTGTATTTTTAAACCTCTTAAACTCTACTGACCCGCCGGTGGCCAGAAGTGTGCTATAAGTTTATGCTTAAATTGTAAAAGTCCCTGGATATATACATAAGTTACTCATATGTGGTACCATTTGAAAGCTTAGAAGCAGATCATTTCATAGAATACCATTAATTTTGCATTTATGTTACATAAAGTAACAAAATAACGCCTAAAACCTCTGCGTCGCAAATGAGTGCCATCTAGAGGTGATGATGTGGAAAAATTACTATGAATATAAAGGTTTTTCACAAAGCACTTAAATAGGCAAGTCATATATCAAATGAAAGCTCTCATTCTCAGAAATGTGACTATACAGTTATTATATACAAAGACAAATGTCTTATGTTTGCTATGAGCATTGCTTTTGTAAGCCCGAAGTAGCCACAAACTCTATATCAACTCTTCCCTTAGGCTGTTTTCTTCAAAATTAGGCATTTTTTTTCTTGTCTGAGAGCTTGCTTGGTTCTATAATCCAGTGTTATATCTCAGAAGTCCAGAACAAATTAGCAGACCATCAGAAAAAGCATGATAAAAAAGTGTTGGAAAAACCAGCAAGGAGACTGTCTGAACATTTTGTTAATTTATAGAGAGAAATGCACATTAGGGTTGTGCCGACAGACGATGATCTCGGGGATCGATGATGGTCAGAGTGAATGTATTGAATTATTATTATTATTATTATTATTATTAGGCTATTATTATTATCAAATTATTATTACAAATAATTTGCCCGTAGACACACAGATACGCACTTGAAGAAACACACTTTATTATATTATTAAGAACAGATGACAGAAAAGTTGTCTATGGGCATGTATGACACACTGTTTGTACGGAGGCGTGCAGTCTCGTGGAACACGTGCATGTAAAGGGTTCTCACTCTTTCTTTGTTTCTGTCTTCTGAATTTTTTTTTTTGCAAGAACAGTATCGTCTATGAGTGCTGCAAATGACCTCAGACATCTCAGCTTAGGAGGTGCTTTGAGTTCAGTTCGCTTTATTTTCACAGAGCAGTTCATTGTGACCACATCACTGCAGCCTATACATCTGTGATTAAAACATAAAATAATACAAAAACACATTCACCTCGAACCATGATTTATATTTCAGTGATTATTGTCATCATTATAATTATTATTCTTACATTTATAATTGTTTTTGTCTTCATTTGTGTAAGTAATTTTCTGCCTGCATGTTTAGACGGATACTTGCCTGACGGTAAATGGAAAGGTGGTTACTTATATATATTATATATACATTATTTTAATTGCTTTTTCATTTCGTTTGGAGTGCAATTTGAATTTAGAAATGTATTTGATTTAGGTTTTCATTTGTTAAATAAATTAATTTTCAATGCAAAATCACTAAAGCAAGAATATTCACTGATCCCTCAGCCCCGGGTTTTCCGATGTAATTGGATATTGCGATTATATTTATATATATATATGTGTGTGTGTGTGTGTGTGTGTGTGTGTGTGTGTGTGTGTGTGTGTGTGTGTGTGTGAAGGAGGGAACAAAACAAATTTATTCACACACATGATGTATTTTCCCGACAATGAAATACCCGACCGGTAGAGAGTGCACAGATGAAGTAGGTTCTTTGCCAGAGAGATGTTGACAACTGTTGTAAAGCCATCTTTCAAAAAGTTGAACAACACACATTTTAACTGCACTTAATTTTTTTCCAGTTTCATTTGAATTTTTAGTTAAAATGAATAAAAAATGAAGTTCAAAGTTTTAAATCAAGGTGTCTTGTTTTATTGTGTAGGCTTAACCCTAACCCTGCTTAACGAAAATAACCCCATAGTACCACCTAGCGTCCAACCAGCGGTAATACCGGTGTTCGTCGGTTTCCTGTGGAGTTTTTTTTTTCTGCGACCAACCAACCAATCAAAACTTGGTCGATCAAGACTCTTCTCATCGACTAACGTTTGGTCGACTATTAGGGGGCAGCCCTACCACTCTCTCTTTCACTCGGCATGTCTTCAATAAAAGGGCCCCTTCGGGGTAAAAATGCATTACCCTGTGTGTTCGCCACATTCAGCCTGCCACAATAGAGGTCGACCGATAGTGTATTTTACACTAAGTTGGTCAGTACCTGCCGATAACCAATTAATCAACTGATAGTTTTTAAAATTGATACTGAATGAAAAAATAACACTCAAAGTAAAATAGTGCTGAACTTTATTACAAAAATAAACAGTACTGACTGAACCATGAAAACGTATTGTACTTTTTTAAATGAAATAAATATATAAATATTAATATATATGAACTAATATTCAAATTTTAAAGTCAGCTGATTTTTAAATTGACGTTGTTTCCTTAGCCCACAAGAGGGTGCAATAAATACATAAACCATTCAGCACCGTTATATTTTTGCATAGAACATTCCTGTCCTGACTGATAAAAAAGAGCATTTCATTTCCAACTAATGTGCATAAAATAATAAATTAAACATTTTTGTCGGTCCATATTCTCAAATGTTAAGTCAACAGTTGCACTGATTCCTAATACTCCAGACGCAAACTTCATAATAACAGCAAAATACCACATTTACAGGTGCATCTCAATAAATTAGAATGTCGTGGAAAAGTTCATTTATTTCAGTAATTCAACTCAAATTGTGAAACTCGTGTATTAAATAAATTCAATGCACACAGACTGAAGTAGTTTAAGTCTTTGGTTCTTTTAATTGTGATGATTTTGGCTCACATTTAACAAAAACCCACCAATTCACTATCTCAAAAAATTAGAATACATCATAAGACCAAGAAAAAAAACGTTTTTAGTGAATTGTTGGCCTTCTGGAAAGTATGTTCATTTACTGTATATGTACTCAATACTTGGTAGGGGCTCCTTTTGCTTTAATTACTGCCTCAATTCGGCGTGGCATGGAGGTGATCAGTTTGTGGCACTGCTGAGGTGGTATGGAAGCCCAGGTTTCTTTGACAGTGGCCTTCAGCTCATCTGCATTTTTTGGTCTCTCGTTTCTCATTTTCCTCTTGACAATACCCCATAGATTCTCTATGGGGTTCAGGTCTGGTGAGTTTGCTGGCCAGTCAAGCACACCAACACCATGGTCATTTAACCAACTTTTGGTGCTTTTGGCAGTGTGGGCAGGTGCCAAATCCTGCTGGAAAATGAAATCAGCATCTTTAAAAAGCTGGTCAGCAGAAGGAAGCATGAAGTGCTCCAAAATTTATTGGTAAATGGGTGCAGTGACTTTGGTTTTCAAAAAACATAATGGACCAACACCAGCAGATGACATTGCACCCCAAATCATCACAGACTGTGGAAACTTAACAGTGGACTTCAAGCAACTTGGGCTATGAGCTTCTCCACCCTTCCTCCAGACTCTAGGACCTTGGTTTCCAAATGAAATACAAAACTTGCTCTCATCTGAAAAGAGGACTTTGGACCACTGGGCAACAGTCCAGTTCTTCTTCTCCTTAGCCCAGGTAAGATGCCTCTGATGTTGTCTGTGGTTCAGGAGTGGCTTAACAAGAGGAATACGACAACTGTAGCCAAATTCCATGACACGTCTGTGTGTGGTGGCTCTTGATGCCTTGACCCCAGCCTCAGTCCATTCCTTGTGAAGTTCACCCAAATTCTTGAATCGATTTTGCTTGACAATCCTCATAAGGCTGCGGTTCTCTCGGTTGGTTGTGCATCTTTTTCTTCCACACTTTTTACTTCCACTCAACATTCTGTTAACATGCTTGGATACAGCACTCTGTGAACAGCCAGCTTCTTTGGCAATGAATGTTTGTGGCTTACCCTCCTTGTGAAGGGTGTTAATGATTGTCTTCTGGACAACTGTCAGATCAGCAGTCTTCCCCATGATTGTGTAGCCTAGTGAACCAAACTGAGAGACCATTTTGAAGGCTCAGGAAACCTTTGCAGGTGTTTTGAGTTGATTAGCTGATTGGCATGTCACCATATTCTAATTTTTTGAGATAGTGAATTGGTGGGTTTTTGTTAAATGTGAGCCAAAATCATCACAATTAAAAGAACCAAAGACTTAAACTACTTCAGTCTGTGTGCATTGAATTTATTTAATACACGAGTTTCATAATTTGAGTTGAATTACTGAAATAAATGAACTTTTCCACGACATTCTAATTTATTGAGATGCACCTGTATATGTAGAGTTGCAATATTCACAGATAGCAGTGGTATTCAGCTGAACTCAGTGGTGAAGCAGTTCAGATTATGAGGGGCTGTTCAAACAGATGGAACACAACAGACTGGAACCGAACGCGAGAATCTCGAGACAAAAATCTCCAAGTTGAACATCTTTCCTGACAAAGCATTTAAACAACTCATTGCTTAATCTGAGAAATGTTTATAAGAGAGCAAGACGCAACGGCCAAAGACCTCCACCAACTGTAAGAGGCTGTTCACACTGAATGCTTTTCCAACCATCCATTTGCTTTTCTATGTAAATGCGTGCTAGACGAACGTCTTTGTTTCCCTTTGTTTTTGTTTATTCAGCGTCTCGTGCAGGAGCGCTGTATTTTAGATGATGTGTCTAATTAAAAAGAACTTTAAAAGCATATTGAGACACCTGCTTTCTGTTAAACTGTATTCATTGCACTGTCTAGCCTTTTTTAGCGCAAGAATGTGAACGATCTGAAGTAATCATTACAGTGAGGATAACATTTTTTAACTGAAATCAGATGCGTTTCTGATTTGTTTATACGTTTCTCTCGGCTGCATGAAGGTATTAATTTGCTTTCTCATGTCACTAGCTTTAAATATGCAGCTTAGCTGGCTAACGGATGCATAAACGTGACCAGCTGGATTATAAAATAATGCAAATAGATGGTAACAGATGGTAAAATTTGTGACATTTAAACATTTGGGTAGGATTTGCGTGTATTTTTGTCACATTGTTCTAACTGCTTGAGGTTAGCTTTAATGTAGTGTCCTCTCAGCCATGTTGGCAAATATATTGCTGTTCTCTACTAATGCAACATCTAGACAACAAAATAATTGCTTTATAATGATATGACAACGTGTACTGTAGTGTACTGTATACATACTGTATACATACATGAAACAGCCTACAGAGAGGAGGTGCACACTCTGACACACTGGTGTCAGGAGTACAACCTCTCCCTCAACGTCAGTAAGACAAAGGAGCTTGTGGTGGACTTCAGGAGAAGAGAAAGAGAACACAGTCCCATCACCATCAATGGAGCACCAGTGGAGAGAGTCAGCAGCTTCAAGTTCCTGGGTGTCCACATCACTGAGGAACTCACATGGTCGGTCCACACTGAGGCCATTGTGAAGAAGGCTCATCAGCACCTCTTCTTCCTGAGATGTCTGAGGAAGTTTGGAATGATCCGCCATATCCTCACACGGTTCTACACCAGTACTGTAGAGAGCATCCTGACTGGCTGCATCTCCGCCTGGTACGGCAATAGCACCGCCCACAACCGCAAAGCCCTGCAAAGGGTGGTACGAACTGCCAGACACATCATCGGAGGTGAGCTTCCCTCCCTCCAGGACATATATACCAGGCGGTGTGTGAAAAAAGCTCGGAGGATCATCAGAGACGCCAGCCACCCGAGCCATGGGCTGCTCTCACTGCTACCATCAGTCAGGCGGTATCGCAGCATCAGGACCCGCACCAGCCGAATTCATGACAGCTTCTTCCCCCAAGCAATCAGACTTTTGAACTCTTGATCTCTCATGATCAATATACATCAGCACTGCACTTTATTAATCTTATTATCTCACACTGGACTGTCATAAATTATATTCTCTCTTAACAACACACTGGCAATTTACTATCAACTGATAGCCTGAATGTCAATACAGTACAATACAACCTACTGTATATTTTATATATATTATATATACTATTTTATTTTTTTTTTACTGTATAATGTGTATTCTATATTGTGTGTATTGTATAATGTACATTGTATGTTATTATCTGTATATTGTGTTATGTGTAATTATGTGTATATTAGATTTTAAATTGTGTTGTGTAAATCTGATGTTTATTGTAGACTGGTATATGTCTCATCACTGTCGTTACTGCTATGTTGCTCGGAACTGCACCCAAGAATTTCACACACTATTGCACTTGTGTATATGGTTGTGTTATAATAAAAGTGATTGATTTGATTTGATTTGATTTTGATACCTTTTCATTGCTGATGTTTTAAATCTCCATGCAGAGTGTAGTCTCACGTGTCAAAACAAACACCACAAGGCATCAGTGAAGTGATAATTTTTCATTCACATCTAGAGGCTGCTCTCATACTGTATAACGACAGCGGACCCTTCCCAGCCGATCCAGCACTGGACGCAATGGGGAAAACTATCGGTGAGGATTTTTGCAGATAACCGATAGTTCCAGAAATCTGTAATTGGTGCCGATTGATTGGCAAAACCGATATATCAGTCGACCTCTATGCCACATTATTTATAACTATCAAATAACTACTTTCCAATGGAGTAAGAAAAATAAACCTAAAACAAAGGTGATATAGCCCAAAACTGCCAAAGAGAGAAACATACAACCTAGTCTAATAGAATGAATGTTACTATAAGTTAACATTTTTTTACATGTTTTACGTGCTGCTTTCTACATTTTGCTGCAGTTACCTAGTGAAATTAACAATAGAGGCTACAGCAACTGTGCTTTTTATTCACTTTCACACAAATCACTACTACAATGGCTGATTATGACTTTATAAACACTTATTTTTCACACTATTAGACACACACTGATATGTTATGATATCAAAACACTTTTACTCTAACGCAGTGGTTTTCAACCTTTTTTAGATGAACGCCCCCTACTTCATTCCCTTACATAAAACACAATATTTGTGTTATTTGCTTAATTTGCTCAATGCAACATCGATGCACTGCATAATTTTAACGTTTTGCTAATAAATTCAGAAGGCTTATGCGTCATGAATGTGAGACCAAACCGTGCATTTCTTGAATTCAAGCAGATGGAGGGCTATATCTGGAGCCTATAAAATTTAAATGTGAAGACAGAAACTAATAATAAAAGTGATCTTGTTAATATATTTTACATTTACCTTTTTGAAATGTTTCATTTATTCATTAATTATTTCTTTTTAATTATTTAATATTATATTTTATAATAATATTCTCACTGATTCTCGCAAAGCTGTGAGTTAATGAGCTCGAGCTTTAAGAGCTTTGCACTTGTGCTACTCTGTCCATTGAGCCGTATCCATTACGGAGCCATGCAGGTGCATTAGCCGAGGTTGTGCCTCCGCCTGTGTATTTGACGCTGCTAAACCAGATACTTCAGATGCGTCGCTAAGACTTCAAAATTATATAAACTGCGGTACAAATGCGTACCAACCCGTATAATTGAGAACCAACTTATATACTCCAAGTCTAGATGAACGTTTTAATGCAAAGAGGAACTTGATGATAGATTTGATTATTATGACTGACAAACGCCCCCCTTTTGTATACACCATAAACACCCCCGTCTACTAATTTGCTCTCAGTGCCCCCTGGCATCCTTTGAACACCCCCTGGGGGGCGACCTTCACATTGCATTGTTTCAAAAGGGACGGGAAGTTTTCTTGGAATTGCTGTCAGGCGACGGAACATGAGGACAATTGCGTTTCAGACCGTACATGGAACTACTTTTTTTTTTTTTTGCATGGGCAGTAAGAGGATTTATCTGAACAGATAAGAAACGTGTGATTAGTCTGATAATAAAATGTTTTTAAAAAATCCCATATACTTAAATTGGAGTATGGACCTGAGCCATTTAGGGACCAGAATATCATAGAGGCAACCACACCGACACTAGCATTCTGATGGTTTTTGCACTGCCACCAATCTAAAAATCTAGGTTACCTTTTCCTCAAGATCTGACTTGGTGATGAGGATCTCTTCAGCGTACGTTAATTCCTTTTGTCTCTTCAATCCTTGTCCCACTTTGTCAATGATTTTCCAGATGAAGAGACACCCATCCTCTGAGACTGTTAGGAGGAACTGGTCATCAAACGTGATGACCATCTATGGAGAAATGACAGCATCAATAAAAATACATTTAACCTTTATATGGAAATTAAAAGGATACTTCATTCAAACCAATTGTAGAAGCATGAACAGAACCTTAGTGACAGGACCAGCGTGGGCCTGGTACTCTAGCCAGTCCATCTGAATGGGTAGAGGGTATTTGATGACCCTCACTGTCCCAACGGAGGTTCCAACGAAGAGCGCTCGTCCTGAACGAGACATGGCAACGGTGGTACAAACCACATCATGTGAAGGCACTTCCTTAAGGATCTGCAGAAGAAAATTAAAGGAATAGTTCAGCCAAATATGACTGTTTTTAAACTGCGTTTAAGCAAATACAGTTTATACATTTGAACAATTCTGTAACACACAGAGTGAAATAAAGTGATTCTTCTTTTGAAAACTCTGAGTCTTTGAGACTGCATTCCCGTGCTCACCTGACAATCTTGAATTTCCTTCAGAGTGCAGTCTGTCCCAACAGCGAAGAATGTCTTGGCGTCAGGAGACATGGTCACCCCGGTGTAACTGCAGGACTTGAGCACACTCTCCGACTCACGCTGTCCGCTGAGAGTATTCCACTCGTAGACGGCCCCGTCCATTCCACACGACACCAGATGACTGTCGTCAGCACTGAACGCAATGGACCGCACCTGAGGCACAATAATATAGAAACTGTAACACTGGGCCTCATTTACTAACCACTGCATAAGCACTGTGCGTAAAACCTGTGTACAAATGTTTTGTGTGTAGAAATCATATTTCATCAATATATTTGTTTGCACTAATTATGATAACATTTTGAATCAATTGAAATCCTACATGCACAAAAATCACAGACCCTTGAAGCAATAAAAACATGGAAAAATAAAAAAGATGTGTGTTGTAGCTTGTTCTAAGACTGTTCTGCATAAAAATTAGTTGTCTACGCCTAAATAAAAGTTTTTATTGTGTTAGTTTTGAGAATGAAATTTGGGGACGAATTTACTTCACAAAAATTGCCTGCTGCAATTTACATCATGTTATTACAGCCAGATGAATGCATGCGGTAAGATTCATTTTATTAGTGAATTCCCCCCTTGGTTTTGCTCAAAGACCTTGTTGTGATGCTTTTAGGTGAGATCACATCTTTAAGGTTATGTTTGCAAAGAGTGACACTGTACGGGAGAAATTCTGCAGAAAGCCAATACATAGAGATCGTTTATTGCAAATTACTAATTGCAGGGATGCGCTCCTTCATAAAATGAATGAAGATAAGAATGTGAATCCGGCAGAAATTATGATTAAGAACTTTGTTCACAAAAATACAGAATGGGTCCCACTTTATATTAGGTGTCTTTAGCTACTATGTACTAACATTAAAATATGTACAATATAATGTCTTTTTTGTGTAACTATATGTTGTTCTGCAAAATTCTCATTTGCTGCTACTGAGGTTGAGGTATGGGCTGGTTTAGGGATTAGGATTAGGGGTAAGGTTAACAGTGTAACTACAGATTAAATGTATATGGATATCATAAAATATCGGTATATCGATTATTGATCGGTACATTATTTTATCAACATATTTTTGAGGCATCAATATATTAAAATTAGCCGACATTTAAATTAGAATCCCATTTGGCATGCTTTCCAATTCACTCAGTTGGCCTCTGTTTAAAAGTCTGTCGTAATAGCGTTGGGAGACCACAAGAGGGCAATATACCATTTACTGAAGCCAGTTGCAGTCGCGGTCACGATCACACACACACACACACACACACACACAGGACGAGCTGAAGCAGCACAGATGGCAGTTCAAAGTAACGAAGGTTTCTGTACTTTTGTAAGTAACGTTGATGAGTTTGCAGGTTAGTGAAACTAATGTAATTGCACAATGTTTATTATGCAATTTCTCTGTGTGTAGCCATGAATAGGTCTTTCATTCAAGCTGTCAAACCCCAAAAAGACATACTTGTAACTGAAAATACATTGTGTAGGCTCTATGAAACATACTTATACACAATATATCATCCAGTGATGGCTAGAGTAAATAAACGTTGTCCTTTGATAATGATTTGGGTCGAATTTAATGGAAAATTATCTGTGGCACTTCAGAACATTGACGCTGAGCGTTAGTGGTGTGTGCTTACCTTTGTAGAAAATAAATAATTGTTTCTCATTTTAGAACGCGCCATGTTGTCTGCCAGAGGCATCTGGTGTGCGACCTCTTTTAATTTACCCTGCTGCTCACACTTTACCAAAGTTGGGTTGAGATGTCTGAAGAGACAAAGACTATTGTGCAACGAGCAGCCCTATTTATATCTGGAAAAAAAAAGAAAAAAAAGAAAAATATCCAGATATATATCGATAATCATCTGAAAAATCTTCTGATTATCGATGTGGGAAAAAGGCATCGATCCCAAGCCTAGTTATTAAATCCAGGTACTTTAAATGTAAGTACAATGCAACAACACGCATGTACGTAATAAGTACATTGAGTCACATGCTTCAGTACATAGTAGTTAAAGGCACCTAATATAAAGTGTGTCCCTGGTTATATTATTTATTAGTGAATGAGACCCAGTGTCATGTGGTATTTCTCCCTTGAGCCATCAAAGAATTTAGTCATAGTATAAGTGTTAATTTTCACATATTTTTTATTTTACTCATAATTTTTGTCTTTTGTTGATTTTGATTGATATCATATTCATTAATTTTAGTCAAATTACCCTAAAATGTTATAATTTAAATTGACAAAAACATATGTGTAATATTTAGTAAATTTACATACAGTACACATCTATCAGCTGTAATAGACCAAACTTTAACCAAACTTTGAAAAATGTATAAACTATTACAATTATTTAAACATGTATCAAACATATTATAAGATAAATATGTTTAATATTTAAGATTATACAACATGAGAAAACTGTCCTGAAAACCTGTGCTGAAATTAGTAAGGAATAATTGAAAAAGGACCATTAAATTATTGAAAAATAACGCACACCCGAGGTGGTAATGCGGCCACGATGCACAGCGGAATTACACCTTGGGTGTGCATTATTTTTTCAATAATTCAATGGGTAGGAGTCAATTATTCAGCTTATACCACAGTTACCACACCTTAAGACATCATTCAGGGTTTTATCTCAAGATATTTTCTGGTTTTTGTCCTTAAAACGCTCTTGTGAGTGGAACTACTTTCTTCCGCCACCAATTCAGCATCTTGTCGATTTACCGTTTGAAAACGTCACTTTAGAACTAACAATGGAGGCTTGCGAGACTTGCGCTGCTTCACTCGAGCACTTACTGGAGCAGCAAAGTAGTGCGTTTGTGCGTGGCCTGTGTGTGTGCTTGTGCACATAAGCGAAAGCGAAAGAAAGAAAACAGAGAGACTGCGTGTGGGATTACCTGTGTTTGAGGCTCTCGTCAGAAGCAACATCGCTTCAAATCGTCAAGATGTAAGTTTAAGTATACTTCTCAGTGTCGCAATTCTTGTATATAGTTTTCCCGTTGCTACACAACTGTTTTATTAAGTCGCAGGGGTCCGTTGAGATGAAGGCAGCTGTGTCCAGCTGGGGGGTATGTGTGTCCGTGTGTGATAGTGTGGGTGAGAGAAAGAGAGAGAGAGAGAGAGTTTCGAGGGTTCTTTCCACAGATATTAAAAATAGTTTTGGATTATACAGAAACTGTTGTATTTATCAAGTTGCGAGGGTGTGTTGACATCAAGGCTCTGTTTGTTGGTTGTGACTTGAATCTCTAAAATGTGTGTGTGTATGTGTTTGTGTGTGAGTGTGTTTTGATGTTGAAAGAGGAAGAGGAAGCACAAGGGTGCCTTTCAACTGAAACTGAAATCAATTCAGGATATTATAGACACCGTTTGTCATTCTTATCTGATGTACTTAGTGTCTTTGTTTTATATGGTTATTTTGCTGCAGTAGCCTGTAAGGCTCTTTGAAATAACTTTTTCATAAGAAAAATAATTCATAAGAATTTGTTGAAGTGATATGGAACTGCTATGCGGTCAAGACCTGGAACTCCTTCATAGCCGTGCGTTTACTGGAAAATAATTGCACACCTTAGAATGTCTGTCAACCAATCAGAATCAAGCATTCAACAGACCCGTGGTATAATAGCATATAAAGAATATACTGAAGCATTAGATACTTTTTAGAAGTTATTTTGTTTCATACTGACTAGCGCAAAACTTAGTTCAAGAAAGTTCACTTGTTCATTTGCTTCATCATCTGTGCAGATGGAAGTTGTAATATTGCATTTTTGTTGTTGATATACGTAGCTTAAGTGAGGTTATTAACACTTTAGTAAATTTCACATCATTTGAATGAAGTCTTTCTAGATCATTACGACAATAGTATGTTTTAAGTAAATGTTTTGATTATTGTTATGATGTGTGTTTTTGTCTTGTCTTTGATATCGTAGACAAAATAAAAAAAACCTATAGAATGAATATTTTCATCAGTAATTTCGTTAACAAAATTAACACTGCATAGGACTGACCTCTCTGTGATTTGGTTACGCAGAAAATTACTTCCAAGGCATTTGCACTGCTGTAATAACAAGGTGTAATGATTTTTAAACATACCTTTTCATTGTGTCCTTTCAAATTTAGGACATCATCAAATGTGGTAGTGGAGTAGATGTTGATCACGTTTCCATTGACAGCAGCAAACAAGTGACCCCCATGGCTAAATACACACTTAGGACAAAAGTATGGTACATTAGCCACCACAGTCTTCAATTTCTACATTAACAGTCCAAAGGTTATATGCATGAGATGATTAGACTTGGATCAGGGTTGATATTAAAAACAGCAAAAAAAAATTACGTTTTCCAGATATGAATGGACCGATGACCAAATGGACCAAATTTGAGCAATGCAGACAACCACACCAACACATCATACACACAGACCCATTCTTGCAAGAGAGACATACCTCACGGCAACTGCGTACAGTGAACTCTTTGAAAGACCTGATGTCATCAATGAGCAGATCCATGAGATGGAGTTTGTCTGCAAATCCCACCAGGATGTAGAGTCCAGTGGGGTGAAGAGCGATGCTGTAGGCCTCCACCTGGAACTCCTTATACATTTCTAAAACACTGGACAACACCAACACACCCACACTCTATAGTCAATATCCAAAAACCTGGCTGAAAAGATATGCTTAGACCAGTTGTCCTGGCGGGTTTATGCTGGTCTGTGAAGGTGACCAGCTATGCTGGTCATTTAAGCAGGGAATGCATTCTAAACATATTTTATTTTCATTTTATTTTTGTTTATTGTACTGCAGAAACTCACAAACTATGGTGACATCAAATTTTTAATTGCAAGTCATTGCACCTCACCTCGCCACCTTGTTGCTAATCAATCAATCTAAACAAACCTTGCAAAACCTGTCAAGAAAATGTCCTAGTCCTATTTTCTCATTATATTTTGCATATAGAAAATGAAACCAATTTTAGGGCCAATGAGATTTTTTATATTGTGACATTATTTACATGATAGTTACACACATTTTACCCCCCAAATTTGTATTACTTCATCATATTCTGACTATTTACTTTTCCTATTCTCATGGCTTTAAATGAGTCTCTTCAGCGTAACACAGTCATTTGTTTGCTGTATTACATTATGTTGTACAATGATTTTATTTTATTTTTTTTATTAAAATCAGCAAAATTGAAAGGCAGTACAAAGTGAGAATTACCATGATGTATAAATGTTTACAATTTAAATAATACAGAATTTTTTTAACAATACTGCAGTAAAGAGAATATAATAATTACCATCTTTTTTCGCATTGCAGTAATGATAAATAGGAATTCAAATGTGTCTAACTGTCATTAAAACAATGTCAAAATGTCAAAATAAATCTTAATGGCCCTAAAATATGCTTCATTTTCTATCTGCAAAATATAATTTCTTATTTGTTTCTTTTGATTTTTTTGTAGTAAAAAAGAACCAGGACATTTATTTTGAAAGATTTTGTGAGAATCACCCCAAAATGAAAATGTTCTCATAATTTGATCACCCTCATGCCATCCCAGATATGTATGGCTTACTTTCTTCTACTGAACACAAACTAAGATTTTTAGAAGAATATTTCAGCTCTGTAGGTCAATACAATGCAAGTGAATAGTGACCAGAACGTTGAAGGTGCAAAAAGCATATAAAGGCAGCATAAAAGTAATTCATAAGACTCCATTGTTTAAATCCATGTTTCTACAAGTGATATGATAGATGTGGGTGAGAAACAGATCACTATTTAAGTCCTTTTTACTATAAATTCTCCTCCCTGCCCAACAGATGGCAATATGCACAAAGAATGCGAATTGCCAAAACCAAAGAAGAATGTGAAAGTTAATGCGGAGATTTATAGAGAAAAAGACTTAAATATTGATCTGTTTCTCACCCACACTTATCATATCACTTCTGAAGATATGGATTTAAACACTGGAGTCGTATTAATTACTTTTATGCTGCCATTATATGCTTTATGAACCTTTAAAGTTCTGGTCACTATGGACCTACAGAGCTGAGACATTCTTCTAAGAGTCTTGGTTTGTGTTCTGCAGAAGAACGTAAGTCATACACCTCTGGGATGGCATGAGGGTAATTAAATTATGAGAAAATTTTCTTTTCTGGGTGAACTATTCCTTTGAGCTAAATGTTGTTAACTCAAATGAAAGAAATTAAATAGATAAATATATGAGGATGTTACAGCAAAAGTTCTTTACCACATCTTTACTAAATCTAAAACTAAATCTAAATCTATGATTAAAGGTTTAGCCAACATCATTACTTACTTTTTGTTCAATTTGTGGTAATATTTACCAAGAGACATATTTTATGAATATCTAAAGATATGATCTCATGTTTTAGCAAAATAACTCTTAGCTAAACTTTTCAATTCCAATTAATCTGGAGCAGGATTTTTACAAAATATAGACCCAAATGACCAAATGAACTTTTTAAACAAAGCTACCTCACTATATGAGACAATGAGCAAATTTAAAAGTGCACTCAGTAAAGTTTATGTTTATGTTCTCTGCCACCTTGCGGTGAAGGAAGGAAATTGGTACTTTAATTCACCAAAGTGGCATTCAGCTGATCACAAAGTATAGTCAGGATATTACTGATGTAAAAAAAACAGCACCATCACTATTTGAAAAAAGTCATTTTTGATCAAATCTAGACAGGCCCCATTTCCAGCAGCCATCACTCCAACACCTTATCCTTGAGTAATCATAATCATGAATGTGCGCACACCATCATTTGTGGAATAATGCAGCTTTTTTTCTAAGATTAATATGACTACAGTCTTCATCTCTTGTGAGTGTGCATCTTTTTAAACATGTTTTTTAAAAATACTATACTACTATTACTATTTCTTTCTGTTTACAGGTTACAAGCATCAGTAAAACTGTTCATTTTTGGTGAATAAAGCAGTGAACACAACACACTGACTCTATCAAGACTAGACGTACTTAGTCTCAAAATTCCAGATGCGCACTGAGCGGTCCAAGGAGCAGGTGGCGATGAGTGGTTTGCGAATACAGGTGGATAAACCAGTGATAACGGCAGAGTGGTATGACTGAGACAGGTACTCAAACTGACCATAATCACCCTGACAAATCAAAAGGAAAAGAGATAAATTATTACTGGTATTATGAGAAAACATGACACTTTACAATCACAAATAGTAGAAAGCATCATGAATAAAGTTCAGGGTAAAGATGAGCAAGGCAGAGAGCACCTTGCTGAGCTCGGCTAGGGAGAGAGTGATGCTGTAGAGCTGCCCGCGGTCTGTACTGATGGCCAGAGTGTCCTCTGATGGACTTATACACAAAGAGCTGATTTCTTGGGGCGCCGCAGGAGTGGACTCATTAGTGAACTGCTCTGGAGGAATCTGGACAATCAAGAGACAACTGTTTTAGGATCTAGTTATGAAATTAGCAAAGCATCTTTCCATCTTTTAATTCCTGTTAAGTGTCACTAAACCCCTGGTAATAAATGTCATAAATCAACTCTCATAAATGTCAATACATGGCACACTAATGTAAACGTGTGAATGTGATCATGGCACCTTTATCTCTTTGGTCTTCTTGTACTGGCCCTTCTCCTCTGTTTTCTCAAACAAATACACAGTGCTGGGACCAGCGGAACAGACAAAGTTTTTAGAATAGCCTACTATGGCTGTCACTCGCGGCAAAAAGGATGTTGTGGAGGACGTCTCATTTGACTCCTTGTTTTCTAACTGTCTGCAAGGTAACATGCAAAAAAACAGACAACAGGAAATTATCATTATAAATCCTGAAAAACAATGCAATTCTCATTCAAATACTGTTTATGATATGTGTGGGTCATTGATAAATAAGGTTGTCTGAGCTGGAAAAATTTAGCAGTCTTTTATAATCTAGTTAAAAACACACGTTTCAAGTCCGTAGAAATTTTATCTTTGTGTCCATGTTCATTTCACAAAATTTTTAACAACATTTATAGTGTTTTCTATATATATATATATATATATAAAGATTTCATGACTTAAAAGATGTCATGTGGTGTAACCATCAAGTAAAAAGTATTAAAATACTTCCCTTGCACCATGAATACATGTGAGTGTAAATGACTTAATCATTACTTTCAAAAGAGTTTTCAAACACATCTGTCAAGAAACAATATTTTTTAGAAATCTTGTGAATTGGGGCCTGGGCAGCTCAGCGAGTATTGATGGTGACTACCACATCTGGAGTCACGAGTTGGAATCCAGGGCGTGCTGAGTGACTCCAGCCAGGTCTCCTAAGCAACCAAATTGGCCCGGTTGCTAGGGAGGGTAGAGTCACATGGGGTAACCTCCTTGTGGTTGCTTTAATGTGGTTCTCGCTCTCGTTTGGGCATGTGGCGAGTTGTGTGTGGATGCCGCGGAGAATAGCGTGAAGCCTTCACACGTGCTACATCTCCGCGGTAACACGCTCAACAAGCCACGTGATAAGATGTGCGGATTGACGGTCTCAGACACAGAGGCAACTGAGATTCGTCCTCCGCCACCCAGATTGAGGCGAGTCACTACGCCACCATGAGGACCTAGAGCGCATTGGAAATTGGGCATTCCAAATTGGGGAGAAAAAATAAATAAATAAAATAGTGTATTAAATAGTTTGTTTACCCAGAAATGACAAATCTGTCATCATATACTAATCCTCATTCCATACGACTTTCTTCCTTCTTTTGGGTGAACTATTCCTTTAATATCAACTTGCACTTGAGCGCTCATTTCATTGTACTAACCTCTCGACCTCCTGCTCAGACAGTGCAGACGTGAGGTTCATCTCCCAGCGCAGTCGACCTGACTCAAACATCATCAGTTGACCTGTCTCCGTGCCGGCGATCACCTGCTCCTTAGGCATCCAGGTGTGACACAGGAAGTTGTGGGAGTCTGTTTTAAAGGTGCTGGACTGTTTCAGGGTTTCTTCAGCGTAACGGAAGAGCTTGAACACACCGTTGCCACTCACACAGATCTGTGTGTTGTCCTGAGGGTTGAAGCTGACCTGCAAATGGAGAAAGAAAAGAGATTGATCACTTTGACCTGCCAACAGTCTGAGTGCCGACTTTCAAATCACAAACAACGGCTATAAAGCCAAACACTCTTGACAGAATGGCTCTACAAAAATGGAGTAATTTTATATTGTCTCAGACATTCTTTTTACCTGGTTGATGGTGCCATTGCTGCTAGTCTTCACAGTGGCCATCAACCTCTGCTTCTCCCACATCCAGAGGAACAGTGTCCAGTCTGGCCCACCTGCCTGACCAATCAGATACTTTGAGTCAGGTGAAAAGGCCATGCAGACAAACTCCTCCACCCGGATCTCTCCTCCAGTCAACACTTTCCTCTTCCTGCTCTGTTCATGCTGTAGGTCGTACAGGGTGATTGTGGCTTTCTCTCCACATTCAGACACAGCCAGATAACGCCTGTTTGTGCTGATGGCCAAAGCCTGCATGCCATGACTTCTCTCTGTACCTGTGCCAACATAGACAGTAAAAGATAGGAGACAGATATTGGCCATAATACAGCTAGAAACAAGATAGAGATAGATGGGTGAATCCAGGTCACATTTCTCCTCAATATATTTTGCATAAATTAAATGAAATTTGCATACATATAATCCCATTAATTGGTATTATAATACATATTATAATATACAAGTACCTGGAATGAACTTCTGGCATTTCTGGTCGATGTTGTAGCGCACACAGTTGTTTCCACATGGAAATATGATGGTTTGCTCGTCAAAAAACAGCAGATTATTCCTCACTCCTGTCCGCAATCCGAATATATAATGGGGCTGTACCACTACTGTAGCCATCTGTCAAAATGATATGATAACTTCCTGACTTTAATAAGCAAAATAAGACTTGTACGAGTTGTTTGGTAAATAGCTACCTAGTGTTTAAATGCATCTGGTTGTAGTTTATAGCGAGGCTGCGACGTTTAATAGCGTTCAGTCACGGTTTACTGTCACCATGGTAACAAAAAGTGTCTGAACCGGTTGAAAGACACAAACAAACACAAACAACTTCAGCTGCAACTCTGCGTGAAAAACACACGATGGCGCCATCACGAAGCATTTTAAAGGAATAGTTCACCCAAATAAGAAAATTCTCTCATCATTTATTCACCCTCATGCCATCTCAGATGTGTGTGACTTTCTTTCTTCTGCTGAACACGGATTAAAATTTTTAGAAGAATATTTCAGCTCTGTATGTCCATACAATGCAAGTGAATAGTGACCAGAAGTTCGAAGCTCCAAAAGCACATAAAGTCAGCATAAAAGTAATCTGTAAAACTCCAGTGGTTACATCCGTGTCTTCAGAAGTAATATGATAGGTGTAGGTGAGAAACAGACCAATATTTAAGTCCTTTTTTCCTTTTTTCCTTTTTTCTTTTAATTCTTCTCCCTGCCAAATAGATGGCAATATGTACAAAGAATTCAAAATGCCAAAAACAAAAGAAGAATGTGGAAGTTAAAGGAATATTAAAGGTTCAATACAAGTTAAGCACAATCAACAGCATTTGAGGCATAATGTTGATAACCACAAAAATTTATTTTGACTTGCCACTCCTTTTCTTTAAAAAAAGTAAAAATCTGGGTTTGTGTCAGTGAGGCACTTTCAGTGGAAGTGAATGGGGACCAATCCGTAAATGTTAAAATACTCACCGTTTCAAATGTAAAGCCACAAGATGTAAACAATATGTGTTAACATGATTTTAGTGTGATAAAATCCCTTACTAACCTTTTCTGTGTAAAGTTATAGCCAATTTTACACTTATAATACATGAGTTTTAACAGAACAATTAATGTAAGTGATTTTATAAAATTATAAGCATCACATTTCTGTGTTTAAAGCCTCCAGAAATTGGCCCCATTCACTTCCATTGTAAGTGCTTCACTGTAACCCAGATTTTTGCCTTTTTTTTAAAGAATTTTTGTGCTAATCAACATTATGCCACAAATGCTTTTGTTTGTGCTTAACTTGTATTGAACCATTAATTTAAAGTTAAAGTTCCTTTAACTTTCACATTCTTCTTCTTTTGTTTTTGGCAATTTGAATTTTTTGTACATATTGCCATCTATTGGGCAGGGAGGAGGATTTATAGTAAAAAAAAGAAAAAAGAAAAAAAAAGGATTTAAATATTGATCTGTTTCTCACCCACAACTATCATATCACTTCAAATATTTCTGCCTTTATCTACTTTTTGGAGCTTCAAAGTTCTGGTCACCATTCACTTGTATTGTATGGACCTACAGAGCTGAAATATTCTTCTAAAAATCTTTAGTAAAAAAGTTTGTGTTCAGCAGAAGAAAGAAAGTTATACACATCTGGGATGGCATGAGGGTGAGTAAATGATGAGAGAATTTTCATTTTTGGAACTATTCCTTTTAAATATCGATAAGTTATTTTAAATCCAGATTTCATTTTTATTTGATACATTTTTGGATAATAAATCATCTATTTTAATCCACTGAGATAAAAAAAAAAAACAAACAACAACAAAAAAACCACTACATTACAACTTGAACGTTTTTTGGTGTGTTAAAAAGAGGTTTCTGTTTGTTTGTTTTTTTATGCATGTTTCATAATACTGAGAAACCTAACTCATTTATTTAAATTATAACGTATACGTTTTTTAATTCGTTTCCGTAGCTTGGTATTGAGAGCTGCAGAAGTATTGGTTGTTCATATTTTCCATTATTTTTATCTGGTAGTTTCTGTGGCCCTGCATTTTGAGCGGAACCATTCTTTGTCGATCTCTGTTCCTGTCAGGACTCTGATCGTACACGCACTCGTGAGAAAAACACGTGAAACTGTGTCACGTTTTGAATTTTCGTCCTGTGTACATTTATTTTTCTGTAGTTAGTTATCTCTTTTTCACTATGGTTGAAATAGATGTGGATACCCAGTTGGGGTGTGAATCTGAGGAGGAGGAAGAGGAGGAATTATCAGACGGTGAAGTAAGAATGTAGCGCGTTTCATGGAATTACTTGCTTTGACGGAGCAGCTTGACTTTACAAATATACTGATATGATAAATCAGTTCAAACGAACAATATAACAATTGACATAGCGGTCTGAAAGCATATATCTGCATAATTTTATACATGTTTGTTTAATGTAACTGCCTTTGTTTAGCTGCAAGAAGCCTTCGCCAAGGGTTTGCTGAAGCCTGGATTGAATATTCCTCTCTGTGAACCAAAGAAGACCATCAACAATGTGGTGAGTTCAAACCAGAGGCTTTAAGTTTGCTAATACACTTTTACAAACATCTTGTTATTTGTTAAAAATATATATTAATATGCAATTTAGTAATGAATTCGTTACAAAATAATACCTCACTATATAATAGTGTATATAATTTTATTTTTTTAATTGGGCAAACACAATTACAGCTAAAATTTAATTCCATGACAGTTGTTGATTCATATATACTCACAGTTTTGCTGGAAAACGTTACTGGTTATGTTTAGCTCATTTTAGCTTAATTTTGACAAATGATCTATGCTTTCTGATTAGATGTTACCCAGGTAACATATTTAAGTCAGCAGAATTCACTGAACAACAAATGAAAACACAATCACATGTACATATAAATATAAGGTTTAGCGACACAGCGCTGGCCCAACAGTGCAAGTGAGAGTTTCATCAATCTTACACTGGCCCTGGGCGGTTGGGCCATTCTTATTCTTGAGCCCAGTGACAGGTTTAAGCGATGAATTGAAAAATACAATTATCTTTATTGTTTTTCTGTGGCATCCAGGAGGGTCTGAAGAAATGCCTTTCTGAATTTAAGAAGACTCTATCATGGGTTGAAAGGCTGGACCTCACCAACCCTCCAGCTGTTGACATTGTTGCAAAAGCAGAGGGCAGACAGCAACAAACAGAAGGCAATGAAGTCATCAATGCAGAGGATGACTTTCAGAGAGAGATGTACTTGTAGGTAGTCACTTGATCTTTTCAGACAAGTATGCAGCCAGCCCAACTTCTTATTACTGTTACTTGCATGTCCATTTATACCAGTTTAAGTATACTCTGCAATACTTGACTCTGATATGACACAGCTGTGCTAGTTTCATGTCTCTTGTTTCACTATGTGGTCTCTTCTCGTATAATAAAATAGTTTCAACAAAAATCTAAATATTAGCTATAAGAAGCTGTGTAATAAGTAGGGTAATGTTTAATCATTATCACAAAATAGATCCCTTCAGGACAATACAAGACTGATCAACTAGCCAAGATTTACTGTTATTAAATAAATATCTAAAGTTCATTGGTGTGTTCCAGCTATCGCCAGGCCCAAGCGACAGTTTTAGAGGCCCTGCCAAAGCTGCGGAAGTTCAAGATATCTACCAAGCG
This sequence comes from Myxocyprinus asiaticus, assembly GCF_019703515.2. Classification (NCBI taxonomy): domain Eukaryota; kingdom Metazoa; phylum Chordata; class Actinopteri; order Cypriniformes; family Catostomidae; genus Myxocyprinus; species Myxocyprinus asiaticus. The sequence continues at coordinate 13,821,173 of NC_059349.1, read as the reverse complement.
ACCAGAGGATTACTTTGCAGAGATGGCTAAGTCAGATCCGCACATGCAGAAGGTGAGTATTTCAGTCACGCTAGTCGGGAAGTTAAAAAGGGTGTTCCGCTGGGTTAAAATGAGATTTGCATAGTGGCAATTCCAGCGTTACAGATGTGAAATTTGCAGTAAAAAACATGAAATTTAACCTCGCATATAAATTACTCATTACCAGTATATCAAACCATTTGTATGTATAATTGCAAACCCCTGCAGATATAGTCCAGACATCAGAAATTTGGTGTTTGGGTGTTACGGATGTGACAGTTGTGAAAGCAGCACTTACACTATTGTGGAAAACCTCTGAGACATCAGCATGATGCCTATATTGGCTACATGATGAATTGAAATAATATTGAAATCGGCACATGGCCTTGCAGGATTACAAAACCGCAAAAGGCTGTGTTTTAAAATATAATGTGCATTCACCGCTTCAGTCAGCAATGCGTGAGCGAGCAGTGCCTTCTTGCGGCTGTGTGCGGCACACATTGAACAGCGCAGCAATATTACATGATGTTTATCATATTCCAATTCAAATCGCAAAGTTTATCAAAATGATCCCTTCCCAAATGTTGGCCTTAGATGCAGAAAGCTTGAAATGCATCACAGATAAAAGCAATAGTCAGACATCTAACATTATCATCATGGTAAAAGAGCAAGCGATGGATGTTTAGTTCTCTCATTGATATTCATATGATTTGATATGAAGCATCTGTAACTTTCACGTCTGTAACACATTATTATGGGTGTTTAAAGTAAAGAAGGGAGATCATTTATATTCGAATACTTAAAGGAACAGGTCACCCAAAAATGAAATTTCTCATCTACTCACCCTCATCACATCCCAGATGTATGACTTCTGCAGAACACAAACTAAGATTTTTAAAAGAATATCTCCACTCTGTAGGTCCATACAATTCAAGTGAATGGTGACCAAAACAATGCTTTAAAAAGCACATAAAGCAGCATGAAAATAATCCATCAGACTCCAGTCAGTCCATATCTTCTGAAGCAATCCAGTTGGTCTGGGGTGAGAACAGACCAAAATGTAATACATCTAGGCACAATCATGTGATCAAACTCTATTACACTTTCTTGTGTCACTGTAAATCTTGACATCAGCTATCTCCTTTGCGATCATGATTTCAAGCTTGATTACACTTCCTAGCGCCATGTAGTGCTCTTTGCATGTGTTAAACACAAGAAAGTGTAATAGAGCTTGAAGACATGATTGTGCCTAGAGAATGTAATGGAAAGATGTACAGTAAAAATTAGTTTCATTTTGGTCTGTTCTCACCCAAAACTGACTGGATCACTTCAGAAGACATGGATTAAACCACTGGAGTCTGATGGATTACATTCATGCTATATGTATGTGTTGTGTGGAGCTTCATAGTTTTGATCACCATTCACTTGCATTGTATGGACCTACAGAGCTGAAATATTCTTTTAAAAATCTTAGTTTGTGTTCTGGAAAAGAAAGTCATACACATCTGGGATGGCATAAAGGTGAGTAAATGATGAGAGAATTTTCATTTTTGGGTGAACTATCCCTTTAAATAAAAAATAAAAGTTCTAACACTAATACAGTACAATACCCAAGTAATGGGGTTTTGTTCCTATGCTTAAAACTTTGTTTCCATGGTATGGTTGACATTTCTGTGGAGACACCCATAGAATTGATTGATGTTAATGGAACTGGTGCTTTGCTAAATGAACTAATCTCAAAAAAGTCTTCCTGTACATAATTTTCTCCACTCTTTTCAGATTAGGAAAAAGCTCCTCATCAAGCAAACTGCTATGGAGAAGTCAGAAATGGCCAAGAAACTCAGAGAACAGAGGAAATATGGCAAAAAGGTCTGCTGCAGAACTACTTCTAAATTCTCTCTAAATTGTTGCTTTTCAGCTTTGTTGTTATTTGTAGGAAATGGTGCGGTTTTAAATCGGTTTCTCTACAGGTTCAAACAGAGGTGATTCAGAAGAGGCAGAAAGAGAAGAAAGCAATGATGTCAGCTGTCAAGAAATATCAGAAAGGTACATTTGTTTCAACCACAGCCAGCAGAGAAAAAGCAATGCTCCTCACCAATGGAACAATTCAATCAGTGTTTGTGTCCCACAGGAATGACAGATAGACTGGACTTCCTGGAAGGAGATCAAGATCAGGGAAAGAAAGGATCAGCACCCAAAACACAAATAAACAAAAAAAAGTATGCAGTGAATATAGTGCATTCATTCACCTCTGGCAGTTTGGATGCACATATTTGTTTACACTCCTATAAATGTCCCTGGATTCTAGCATGTTTCCTGGTGTTCTGGTATACTGTGGTTTTATGGTTTGATGCCATAAAGATTTAAGAAAGTGTTGTTACAATGCTATTTTTTTATTTATTTTTTTATTTAAAGGAATAGTTCACCCCCCCCCCCCCCCCCATGTACCCAGAACTGTGTGCTGTTATATTTCCAGAAATAATTTGATAGTCTTACATCCTATTAACCTTGTCTGTCTGCAGTCCAAATGCAAAGAGGAAATACAAGGATAAGAAGTTTGGTTTCGGGGGCAAGAAGAAGGGCAGCAAATGGAACACAAAAGAGAGCCACAACGACATGTCAGGATTCAAGGCCAAAGTGGCACATGGGAAAGGCGGGAAAAAATTCGGCAAAGGAGGAAAATCAAATGTAAGGGTTTTTTATCTTATTCTTTAACACCTTCAATTAGGGCTGCACAATAATGGTTGTAATTTCCCTTGATATTGTAATAGCGATTATTAATAGAATTTACATTTAAAAAAACTTACATTGTTTAGGTCAGCTGCATGCCATATTCTTTTTTTAGGGTACACATCCAAAAAAATGCTAAGAGCTATGTTCATTTGAGACATAAAACATGCATCAGACTGCGCTAAACTCCTTGTTACTGATGGCCGTACAGACTCTGTGCACAGAGAATTTCCATAGAATTTGGACACAAATCATTAACAAATTTCCACCCCCTTCTGTGTTTATTAAATAATTTAGCTAATTTGATAATGCCTTCAGCAACCATTAAGACTGTAGTACTCTCAACTCATTTGAACCAGAGTCTTTCTAGCAAGTCAGTCCACTGTCCTGCTCTCAGGAAGCTATTTCCAGTCATGAAAGTGCAGCTCCTATCTACTTGAATGGGGAAAGACCGAAATCTCCAAAACGGTTGGTCAAGATTACGATCAAAGAACATATTTCAAATCGGCAGTAAAATCTGACAACACTGGAAACATAAATTGTGCTGCTTCTAGATTACACACAAAAAACACAATTTTCCCAGCTGGTATAGCTAATGCGCATACATGTTCTCAAGTTGATTGACAGGCACTGTCTGTATCTAAAAGGTGATTGGCTCTTTTACCTGTAAGGCGGGAATTCATTTCTACATCAGTTGGTCGTTGCAATTTCTCCCATTCATTTTAATACTAGTGGCCCGTCTCTGCTAAATAGTCTCTGTTTTAACTCATTTTACCTTGTTTAAATCCATTCTGCAAGATTTTATAAATTTTTCCAACAAAATCAGCACAGAAAATGCTAAAAATGTCAGATTCTGTTTGCGCTAGAGATGGGCATTTTCGAGTAATTTTGTAGTCATGTTCGCTAACCCACAAAAAACAAGTACTCGATTACTCGGAAATTAAAATGCTTGTTAAAAATAACACGTATGACACATACGTGAATCTTATATTTTGTTTTTAATACTCGAGTTGCTGGTGCAGAACGAGTACTCGATTACTCACATCCTTAGTCTGTGCCTAAACAGTCTGAGTCATTGTTGCATTCATGCGCACAATGGACATGTCTCTGAATGGTTACAATGCTAAATGTTGCACACAAAAACGCATTGTAAATTGAAAATGTAGACATGACTGGAATTTACCTAAAAGGAATTCTGTAACTGACACTTTTCACAATTATTTGATTGCGGCAGCTGTCATAGTTGCATAGTTGTAATCTTGTCATTTTTTTTAATTTAATTTTGTTCAATAATTGTGCAACACAACCTTCAATAAATCCTTTTCCTAACACTCATTTTCCTTTTTGTTATTTTTTAATAGAAGCGTCCAGGGAAGGAGACACGGAGGAAAATGAAGGCACGTAAATAAGCTGTATCTTCCCACCAATACCTCTCACATAAATGGATTGTGCCATTAAAAATACGTTTTTTTATTTTTTATTCTCTTATTACTTGGGCCTCTGCAGTGTCACGGCTCCATGCCCTTCCCCTTCTCCATGTTATGTATTTTTGTAGGCTTGTCTTTTTTAGCAATCTATTTAAAAGTAATTCAAGTAAAACCGTACAGAATCGTGGCACTGCATACAGAGACCATTTTTAATGCATAAGTATGACAAACAATGACAGTATAGTCTGCTTTGTTTTTATAAACATTAAAATGTCATTTAAACATATATAAACAGAAAGAGACTGAAAAACTTTGATCATTAAATTCTTATAATTAAAGGGATAGTTCACCTAAAAATAAAAATTCTCTCATTATTGTATGGAATATTTAAGATTTGGAAATGTTTGTTTTCTTTCCCTGTAATTCTTGTTGTTGCAAGCAAACCATGCTGCACTAAATCAGCAAATATAAACTTTTCACAGTAATATTTGCAATGGGAAAAAACATAATGCTTATCTGTTTATATTTTGTACACAAATTAGAATTTGGCACACATTGGATTAGTTTTAAATTCAGCACTCCTCCGAGCCAGAAGAGCACATTAATATTCATGAGATTGAAATTAGTTTATCTGCCCACTAGTTCTGTTTGGAGTATTCTGACAGTGTAGTTCATATGCCATCTGGGTTTAGATGAGCAAATGAAGCAAGATATTCATTCTGGGAATTTTAATGTCTCTTTCAGAGTGCAAACAGGATGGTAGTCTGAGTTACAAGAGCAAAATGTGTTAATCGAAAATACTGAGATGAAATGTGTGAGCTAAAGTGAGTTGCTTCAGTTAAATTTCAGACAAAATATCATCAGAACTGAACAATTTATTTGTCAAAGTCACTTTTATGGGATTAGGAAAACAATCCTGAACCCAGGACCTTAACGTTACTGTTCCCTTAAAAAAAAAAAAAAAAACTACGATAAAAATACTAAGCATAACTGCTTGTGACATTCATCTTTCCAACTTAATTGGTTGGAATTACAATTGTATGTAAAACTAGTGCAACAGGCAATGAATACTGATATCATTATCAATTCAGTAATAAACTAACAGTAGTATAAAAACTTATCAAAACTGTTATCTCTACTGGAACAATAAAAAAAAAAAAAAAACATTGATTTCAGTTGCATCTTATACATATCACGGATGCATCAACATCGCTGTAATGAACATGTATTATAGCTGCCATTGAAAACACTGAGAACTCATACTTTGGGTTTTACAAAGTAAACCGTGTACACTTGAATGCGTGTGTTAACCAAGAAAAAGGACAAAAGACGTGGCTTCCTTCAAGAAAGAACTGAAGGTCTTGTATACTCATGGGGCACTTTTTGTGGAAGGACTATCAACAGGTACAACGTCTGCTTCATGGTGGCCACAAACTCAACTTTCTGTAAAAAACAGGATAATTAATTTTCTAATCTAAACATTCACTAATAATGTATTGTCACAATACTAAAACTGCAATCAGAACATAATTGGTCATTTTAGAGGATATAATTGAATGTTAATGTTGCATAGTATAGCTGTTATATGTAGCTAATCAAAGTTGCTTTATTTTATGCCTGAGATGCATCCAGCTTGAGGAGGAACTTTGGATGTTCCTTGTTCTCCATCCATGTGAGACTGTGGGTGGTGGTGAGGGCTTGGTCCATGCTCGTCACTTAGTGCTGGATATGTAGGGTACAAACTATAAAGTGGCACATGAATCTTAAAAAAAAAAAAAAAAAAAAAAAATTTTCAAATGAAGTACTTCACTCCAACAGAACAATCTTCCCATTGACTCACATTCTACCCTAAATAGACTAAGCAGAGCTTTAAAGGGATAGTTCACTCAAAAATTAAAATTCTCATCATTTACTCAACCTCATGCCATCCCAGATGTGTATGACTTTCTTCTGCTAAACACAAGGATTTTTAGACAAATATAGGTCCATACAATGCAAGTGAATGGTGACCAAAATTTTGAAGCTCAAAAAGCACATGAAGGCAGCATAAAAGTATTTCATAAGACTCCAGTGGTTTAATCCGTGTCTTCTGAATTGATAGGTGTGGGTGAGAAACAGATCAATATTATGTCCTTTTTACCATCAATCTTCACTTTCTTCATGCATATCGCCACCTACTTTGCAGGGAGAATTTATTGTAAAAAAAATTAAATATTGATAGGTTTCTCACCCACAACTATCATATTACTTCAGAAGACATTGATTAGACCACTGGAGTCTTATGGATTACTTTTATGCTGCCTTTATGTGCTTTTTAGAGCTTCAAATTTCTGGTCACCATTCATTTGCATTGTATGGACCTACAGAGCTGAAATATTCTTCTAAAAATGTTCATTTGTGTTCTGCAGAAGAAAGTCATACACATCTGGGATGCATGAGGGTGAGTAAATGATGAGAATTTTCATTTTGGGGTGAATTAAGTTGATAGCAATGTAAGCTGTTTAGAAAAACTGTTTTACTGACCAGTGGTTCAGTGACCAATGCCAATATATCTAGGTGTGTAAATGTGAGGATTCCTCAAATAAATGGGTTATCATTGTAATTTATATATATATACAGTACTGTGCAAAGGTTTTAGGCACTTGTGAAAAATGTTGTATAGTGAGAATGTCTTCAAAAATAATGCCATAAATAGTTTTCATTTATCACTTAATGTCATACAAAGTCCAGTAAACATAAAAAATCTAAATCAATATTCGGCGTGACCACCTTTGCTTTTAAAACAGCACCAATTCTCCTAAGGACACCTGGACACAGTTTTTCTTGGTTGTTGGAAGATAGGATGTTCCAAGCTTCTTAGAAGAACTGGTTAATTCTCAATTGCCTCTGTCTCTTCAAGTAGTCCCAGACTGACTCGATATTCAGTGGGGGGCTTTGTGGGGGCCATGACATCTGTTGCAGGGCTCCCTGTTCTTCTATTCTAATCATTTCTATTTGCAAAAGTAATGTTTGGGAGTCTAACATTTATATTTCCTATTGACACACTAAAGTTGAAGATATAAATAACCATCTTAAGACAAATGCTTTTGTGAAACATATTGTGTGCCTAAGACTTTTGCACAGTGCTGTGTATATATATATACTATCGTTCAAAAGATTAGGGTCACTCATTCTTTATTTTTATTTTTTCACATTTTAGAATAATAGTAAAGTCATCAAAACTATGGAATAACATAAATGGAACTACGGGAATTATGTTGTGATAAAAAAATCCAAAATAAATCAAAACTGTTATATTTTAGCATCTTCAAAGTAGTCACCTTTTGCCTACAATTTGCAGACATGTACTCTTGACATTTTCTCAACCAACTTCTTGAGGTATCACCCTGGGATGCTTTTTAAACAGTATTGAAGGAGTTCACATCTATGTTGGGCACTTATTGGCTGCTTTTCTTTATTATTTGGTCCAAGTCATAAATTCCAAAAACTTTTTGTAATTAAATAAATTAATATGGTGGCATAATTATATTTTTGTCTACAAAACTAATTTCAAACATTTAAGCATACGCCTTCAGATCAAAAGATTTTTAAGATCAGTCAAGTGACCCCAAACTTTTGAACAGTAGTGTGTATGTATGTGTGTATATATATATATATATATATATATGATTTTTTTTTTTTATAATTTAAATGAAAACATTTTCAAGTTCATAGTCTGAGAAGAATCTTGAAAAAGGTGTGATTTTTCAGGAAGTGTCTTGTGGCTGTCCAAGTAAGATATACACAAAATGTTGCCTTTTTCCTACTAACAAATTAGTCAGGCCTTTACAGTACATAGGTGCCATTGCAGATCATGCCTGTAAAACTTACCTGCGATTCACAAGTCTCCATTTGGTGAGACAGTGAACCTGGTGGTGAGGGGAGAAACCCAATGGGCTCCCTGAAGGTACCGGGTGCAGGTGATCTCAGGGTTACCAGCACAGCGGGGTACATGTATCTGTCCGGGTAATGCGAGTACATTGGAAGAGGCATTGCAAACAGCTCTCCTGGATAAATGTGCCTCGGAATCGCCTCTGTAATCATGTACTCTCCTGGAAAAGATGGTGGTTCTGTGGATTTTTGTTTTAAACAGTATTTGGTGAAACTTTCTAAGAACTTTAAAAGTATTATTACATTACATTACATTATATAGTTCTTACAAGTTAATATTTGTTAATGTTATTGGGTAGTTGGCATGACAGGTTTTTTTTGTTTTGTATAGAAAGTCTTGTATAATTATTATACACGCAGTTTTATGACCTCATATTAATGAAGAGACTTGCACAAAATATTTATACTTCTAAACATTATCTTTAAAAAAAAAAACAACAACAGCTATTTGTAAAATAGTCTAAATGAACTTCAAAAAAGCTGAAGGAATGGTAACCATCTTAAAATATATTGTGACAGGTTACACGTTCCCTTATAAAAATCTATAATCTTGACGTTGAATAAAAAAAATTTGATATCCATGTAATTTGTGAACTACTGAAAAACTGTGCTTGATGTGGTAACATCTTTAACTGGTTTTATTCAAGTAAAAAACACTTTATGTACATTAGGTGACACCAACAAAACTAGTTTTAAGGGTTTGATCAGGCAGAAGGTAACACTCGTCACTTAAGCTTTGTAAAATGTTTGTTGATGACGTTTTACTAACTGTTTACTCCATTTGTGTAAATAACAGTAGGGTACTGTATACCCCTTATGTACATAGTTTTTGACTTTACTATTTAATGTGACTTATACATTAAAAATGTCTGACTTTCAGATGAAATAATCATTGGAGGAAAAGTATTTACTAACAAGAACAACAAACCTCCGAGAGCTTCGTCTGGAGCGCTCAGACCCGCCGATGATTTCACTTCACTAGGACTCACGGAGCCGTAGGTGCTTACCGGAGCGGTCGCGCGGAGTTCAGTGTAGCTTTTAACGGGCGCTTTAATTTCACCCTCCTTTCTTGAATTCGCGCTGACGTCGGTTTCACCGTTCACTCCATTAGCTGAAGTATTATTTGTTCCACCAGTTAGAGCGGTATTTCCTGGACGATGTGCCGCCGCGCTCTCGGCGTTCGGTGATTCGTTTCCATTAACGGTTTTGATCCGTCTTTGAGACGCCAGGATTTTCGTCCGCTCGGCGATGAGAGAGCACTTCCAGCACAAACACGACCTGAACTGACATTTGCCCGAATGGCCTTTTAACGGGACTACGAAGCCGTGGTTTCGACATCTCGCGCACTTCGGGCTACGCGCGACTTTTTCAACGGTAATTCGATCATTTGGTGCCTTTGGAATATTTGCCATGACGGAAGACACTATCCTTTTTGAAATCCAGTTTGAGAAATTTCAAATTTGTCAGATTCTAATACATTTTTCGAACGTTTGCGAAAACAATACCCTAACAGTACAGTGGACTATGTGTCAAATTTTTGAAATTGCCAATTTATGTCAGCCCCCCCTCCCCCCTCCAGTTCACGTGACGCGATGATTTGATGATTGAGAATCAAGACTTTCTCTTTTTCTCACAGTGGAATTCCTCTACACTGTCTGTGAACATGTGCGGGTGTTCCTTTAAGTTATTTCAGCCTGATCTTAAAAAATACTGTCTTTGGTCTAATATGTCAGGTTGGTTTAGTATTAAATAACCTCATTTCTGACTTGGGGAAAAAAAGAGATTATTTTAGTTTTTACCACATGAAGCACATTTTTAGGTTACCTGACGAAACATTTTACAGTTAACAGCATGTAGATCCCACTTTTTATTTAATGACACTCAATCCAAATGAAATCAAATAAAATATGATGGCTGGTGAAGGCCATTTGACATGTAACAGAGATAGGCTATTTGACCACACTGCTAGAAACCATAAAAAGCATTTAAAACGCATTAATGAAGAAGACAAAAATCAGATCAGATGTAAATCTGATTGTCCACTTTTATTGGAAATTACATGAAAATAATCAACGGCACATAAATAAGAAGGTAACACTGCTATACAGTAAAGAAATGTGTTTACATGTGTAATATTAGGTTGATTTTGTTGAAATATTGAAAAGTTTATGAGTAAATTTAATGCCCCCAAAATTGTGCTCTTGAGCAGCCTACAGCATTCAACCTCAGGGTGCGGCAGAGGGATTGTCCCTGTAGCAAGTGGGCTGTATGTTGTTGAAAGGATCAGCTAAATGATTACTAAATCACTTCAGATCTATTAGGCCTCCTATCACAAAATGCTCAAATATAAGGTTATGTATTGCTCATCTGTACAGGGTATTGTAAAAGTTATCTTCCTGAGACCCGAGCATAACTGGTGTGTCATTTTCCATTTCCCTTTTTGATTTATAACTAGTAGCACCTAATAAACAAGCAATAAATCAATAAATGTCCACAAATGTGGACAGCGGGACTAAGTTGTTAAATTGTAAATAATACCAAACTATAGAAAGTCAGATTTTTTTTTTTTTTTAACAAATTCTTTATGTTTCCAGGAGTGTTGGTTATTTATGTTTTTGAGACATTACAGCTGATTTTCTGTAAAGCTGCTTTGGAACAATGTGTTTTAGGAAAAGCACAAATAAAAAAACTATAAAAATAAAAATGATTTGAATTGATTTTACTTTTATGTATTACTTTGGTAACAAAATCTCAATGTTCTCTCTCTGCACTGTCAAACAAACAAGTGATAGCCAGTGCTGAAGCATTTTACAAGTTAGAAATGAGCACAATTAATTCTGAGACAAGTAATGGCCAGCATCATCCATTCACTGCCAACCATGTTAAAAATAAATCTATACATTATACATTCTGAATCTATGTACTGATTACCATTGTCACATGTCTGCCAAACATGTTGAGTGGTCCAAACATCATCTGCAGCCTGAAACTGAACTTTTGATAGGAAGTTTGGATTGAATGCATTTGGCTTCATAGGAGAGCTATAGGATGCTCCCTTGCTCCCTATTTAGTGAATGACTTAACCTGCAGAATGCTGTCTGTCTGCACAGTTTTGAAATGAACTGTATTTTCATCCTAACTCCATATAAAACATCAGAAAGCATAATTTTTTTTCAATGAGAAAATGCACCATAAATGTAGGATTTCTTATGAAAACCTTGTGCTTTTTGTACACATTAGTGTAGATTGTGTTTATCAGTGTGGCGTTTCGCGATAAATAGCTCAAATTTAAAAAATGGCATATTCGATGAAACTAGAGACCCTAATCTTTTGGGTCTCAATATAGACCATTTCAATATAAAATTATTATAAGGTTTCTTACCAAATATAGTTTTGTTGCCGTTTCTCCCAAAGACAAACTCTGCTGTGGTTGGCGCCATGTTGTTTTGTCACATGAATCCGTACGTCGAAAGTTTAACCCTTACTGACAGCACAGAGTCTTCTGAACTGAGATCAGTTGGTTTAAATTAAATTAAATTATGCATTGCATGTAGCGAAGCCAAAATACAAAGTCCACGCATGTGTACGCCAGGTCGCACGAGGTTAAAAGAAACTTAAGACTATATACGATACTGTGCAAAAGTCTTAGGCACATAAGATGTTTCACAAAAGCATTTGTCTTAAGATGGTTATTTATATCTTCAACTTTAGTGTGTCAATAGGAAATATAAATGTTAGACTCCCAAACATTACTTTTACAAATAGAAATGATTAGAATAGAAGAACAGGGAGCCCTGCAACAGATGTTATGGCCCCCACAAAGCCCCCCACTGAATATCGAGTCAGTCTGGGACTACATGAAGAGACAGAGGCAATTGAGACAGCCTAAATAGATAGAAGAACTGTGGTGAATTCTCCTATCTGCCAACAATCAAGAAAAACTGTGTCCAGGTGTACCTAGGAGATTTGGTGCTGTTTTAAAGGCAAAGGTGGTCACACCGAATATTGATTTAGCTTTTTATTATGTTTACTGGACTTTGTATGACATTAAGGAATAAATGAAAACTTTTTATGGCATTATTTTTGAAGAAATCCTCACTATGCAACATTTGTCACAAGTGCCTAAAACATTTGCACAGTACTGTATATTTTAGTTTGATCAGCAGAAAGTCCACAATAATCTTAATTAATCATACTTGATGGAAAACAGTAATAAACAGATATACTCAAGAAAATAACCCAACATGAATCTTGCCCACCAATCCTATCTCTGCCCTAAACCTCATTCAATTTATTTTTTGTTACAAGAGATGATTTTACCATATATTAAATGCCGGTAAATCCTGCTCTGACACAATCCCCAAATATTCAGATCAAATCATGACATTTTCATAGCAATAACTATGTAGCTGTTACAGAGCTTTAAAAGGTAAAACACTACAGTCTTTTGGCTGCTTAATTTGTTCCATAGCTGTAGATTGTTTTCCACATGGATTAGATTAATTATAACCACAATCATTTTCTCTACCAGTGGAACCTTTGGCTCCTGAGTCCTCTTTTACACACATCTGGGGACGACTGATGTAAAATTTAGGTAATTGGGACCACGTGACAGACACTGTCTCCTCAGCCTGCAAGTTTGTACCCTTCATTTAATTGAAATGCAAATTAATTATCAAATAACTGCTTTGAGCAAACCTTTCAAAACTTAAAAATTAACATTACACTAAAATCCCCCCCAGTGGCAATTTTGTAATTTTGTTAAAATTGGTTCGGCCACCTGCTGCCAGTTTCCATAATCTGGGTATACTGCAAGTTCATGACAATAGGGTCTTTGCCCCTGTACATTTTTCCTATTGAATGCTTTGTTGTGATTGGCTGAATACATGAGTAAGCGGTTGGGGGAGGCGGGAATCTGCCCCAGCTTACTGCTATTAAAATGACTGATTATCCTGTCAGGATGGCTGTGGCCTAGTTTTGACTGACTGAATTGTTCACGTTAGCACAGTGCCACAGATGCAGTGAATATTACTGTAACTCTTTTACAAGGTCACCTAACCCCATTATCTTAATAAGTGTTGTAATAAGGGTTATTATTAATGCAATTTAACAACTGATCATCTCTTACATTTTCTTTCCCTATATCTTGCTTTAGTGTGATTATATTATAAAGGAATGCAAATGAACATACCTACTGGAAGAATGAGTATTTATGTTTCATTTTATTTTATTTTTTAAATGAGCTATTCACGCACCTTATGTCTGTTTTGGATATATCTTTCTGGAAATTTTTCCAAAACTTTCTTCCAAAAGTGTAGACAGACAAGTCATTTTGTTTTTGTACTTTAAAACCTGCAACTTTTTGATGAGAAATTTTGGATTAAGTCTCAAGTCCAAGCTGTCAGATGGGTTGTCATTTAACTTTTTTTTACACTTATACTTACACCGATCAGCCACAACATTAAAACCACCTGCCTAATATTGTGTAGGTCCCTCTCGTGCTGCCAAAACAGCACCAACCCGCGTCTCAGAATAGCATTCTGAGATGATATCCTTCTCACCACAATTGTACAGAGCGGTTATCTGAGTTACAGTAGACTTTGTCTGTTCGAACCAGTCTGGCCATTCTCTGTTGACCTCTCTCATCAACAAGGCATTTCCATCCACAGGACTGCTGCTCACTGGATGTTTTTTTTGTTTTTGGCACCATTCTGAGTAAATTTTAGAGAATTCTAGAGAGTTGTGTGTGAAAATCCTAGGAGATCAGCAGTTACAGAAATACTCAAACCAGCCCATCTGGCACAAACAAACATCCATGCGATTATCTAATCAGCCAATCATGTGGCAGCAGTGCAGTGCATAAAATCAAGCAGATACGGGTCAGGAGCTTCAGTTAATGTTCACATCAACCATCAGAATGGGGAAAAAATTTGATCTCAGTGATCTGGACCGTGGCATGATTGTTGGTGCCAGATGGGCTGGTTTGAGTATTTCTGTAACTGCTGATCTCCTGGGATTTTCACACACAATAGTCTTTAAAGTTTACTCCGAATGGTGCCAAAAACAAAAAACATCCAGTGAGTGGCAGTTCTGTGAATGGAAATGCCTTGTTGATGAGAGAGGTCAACAGAGAATGGCCAGACTGGTTCGAACTGACAAAGTCTACGGTAACTCAGATAACCGCTCTGTACAATTGTGGTGAGAAGAGTAGCATCTCAGAATGCTATTCTGAGACGCGGGTTGGTGCTGTTTTGGCGGCACGAGGAGGACCTACACAATATTAGGCAGGTGGTTTTAATGTTGTTGCTGATCAGTGTATATATACAGATGAAGTCAGAAGTTTAAATACACTTAGGTTGAAGTCATTAAAACTCATTTTTTAACCACGCCACAGATTTCATATTAACAAACGATAGTTTTGGCAAGTCATTTAGGACATTTACTTTGTGCATGACACAAGTAATTTTCCAACAATTGTTAACAGACAGAACGTTTCACTTTTAATTGACTATATCACAATTCCAGTGGGTCTGAAGTTTACATACAATAAGTTAACTGTGCCTTTAAGCAGCTTGGAAAATTCCAGAAAATGATTTCAAGCCTTTAGACAATTAGCCAATTAGTTTATTATAGGCTAATTGGCTAATTTGAGTCAATTGGAGGTGTACCTGTGGATGTATTTTAAGGCCTACCTTCAAACTCAGTGCCTCTTTGCTTGACGTCATGGGAAAATCAAAAGAAATCAGCCAAGACTCCAGATCCTTGGGAGCAATTTCCAAATGCCTGAAGGTACCATGTTCATCTGTACAAACAATAGTACGCAAGTATAAACACCATTGGACCACGCAGCCAACATACCGCTCAGGAAGGAGACGCATTCTGTCTACTAGAGATAAACATAGTTTGGTGTGAAAAGTGCAAATCAATCCCAGAACAACAACAAAGGACCTTGTGAAGATGCTGGAGGAAACAGGTAGACAAGTATCTATATCCACAGTAAAACGAGTCCTATATCCACATTACCTGAAAGGCTGCTCAGCAAGGAAGAAGCCACTGCTCCAAAACCACCATAAAAATGTTCTCTGATCTGATGAAACAAAATGGCCATAATGACCTTCGTTATGTTTGGAGGAAAAAGGATGAGGCTTGCATGCTGAAGAACACCATCCCAACCGTGAAGCATGAAGGTGGCAGCATCATGTTGTGGGGGTGCTTTGCTGCAGGAGTGACTGGTGCACTTCACAAAATAGATGGCATCATGAGGAAGGAAAATTATGTGGATATATTGAAGCAATATCTCAAGACATCAGCCATGAAGTTAAGTCTCTACTATTATTCTGACATTTCACATTCTTACAATAAAGTAATGATCCTAACTGACCTAAGTCAGGGAAAGTTTTCTATGATTAAATGTCAGGAATTGTGGAAACGCTGAGTTTAAATGTATTTGGCTAAGGTTTATGTAAACTTTTGACTACAACTGTGTGTGTGTGTGTGTGTGTGTGTGTGTGTGTGTATATATATATATATATATATATATATATATATATATATATATTAACTGTATAAATATCAATATATATAAATAATGTTAAAAGTAATGCAAAATAATTATAAAATGTAATAAAGAACAACAAAACCTCCGAATATAACTCAGAATTCAAAAATCAGTCCACTGACAATTTGAATTAGTCTATATTACTTTCAAATATATTTCAATGTCTTGTCTTGACTATAGTCTCTAGTAATGAATGCTTGATAGCACACTGCCCCTTCAGTACAGTTATTATTCTTACCGCCAGTGGTCCGCTTACGTTTCATATCGTCATTGATTCAAATTGCCAGTGAATCTATTGGAGATGCTGTGAAGGAGCGCCGACGCCATCCGGACACGCTTTTGTTTGTGGATGAACACTCCAAACCGTTTCGGAAATGTGGACAGAAATTGGGAAATTATTATTTTTTCATTTTCTATTGTCGGAATTATACTCAACGAAAGGTTTGTTATTTTCTTGTTCAATCAAATTATTTGGAGCATTTTTTGAATGGACTGAATGAATGTTGCTGTGTTGGTTTTTCGTGGTTGCGCGTGTACACCAAACACGCTTGATACTCTTACGGGCTTTATTACACCATTGCGTTCCCGCACACCATCATTACAGAAACCATCACTGGTCTTTTTATTATTTTTATTATTTATTTTTATTTTTTATTTTATTTTTTTTAATCATAACAGCAGTGTAAACGCTTGCATTTGCTTTGAAAATGTAACGATGTGGCTGTTTTCTTTATTTCCTCATTGCACTCATGCGCTTGTTGAAATAGAATTGCTGCTCAGACGCAAATCTGCTTTGAATTCGTTCAGTTCAATCACTTGTTATTGTGCAGTGGTAAATAAAAACTGCACCCCTTTGATATGATAATTTGTTTTTTGGCACTGACCGAGATTATTGTACGCAGGTGCTGAAACAGGCATTGAAACGGAGTGCGAGGATGGACAGTTTCAGTGCAACAATAAGAGATGTATTCCCACCATATGGAGATGTGATGATGATGATGACTGCTCGGACAACAGCGATGAGGAGAACTGCCGTGAGTAACGTTTAATGACAGAGATGTGAAAAGAGCAGACACAAAACAACAGGTCAAAAGCTGTGATATTAGGAACAAATCAAAAACAAACAATGAGCTCAGATGCATTAGCAATAAAGTACTTGACAAGGTTTAAAATAATAACTTCTTTTGATTAAATTTGCTCTATTGTTTGCACTAGGCTTTTTGTCATACACCTATTACTCCAGTGAATATTTTATTCTTGAAAGTCAAGTTTTGTAAAGCCACACACTTTAGAAAAGCTATTGAACATTTCCACCGTTAATGGCCAGAAACAGATACAGTGGTAACGCGTTACAATAAGGTTCTATTTGTTAACATAAGCAAATGCATTAGGTAACATGAACTAACAAAGAAAAATATATTTTTTTACAGCATTTATTAATCTTGGTTAATGTTAATTTTAAAAGATACAATTGTGCATGGTAATTGTATGTTGTTAATAATACATTAAAGGAATAGTAAAGCCCAAAATGAAAATTCTCTCATCATGACTTTCTTTCTTCTACTGAACACAAACTAATATTTTTAGAAGAATATTTCAGCTCTGTAGGTCTATACAATGCAAGTGAATGGTGACCAGAAATTTGAAGCTCTAAAATGCACATAAAGGCAGCATAAAAGTAATCCATATGATTAAAACTGGTTAAATGGTTAAATCTATATCTCCAGAAGTGATATAAAAGGTGTGGTTGAGAAACAGATCAATATTTAAGTCCTTTTTTACTATAAATCTACAATTTCACTTTCACATTCAACCACCTGGTTGGGGTGGATATTTATAGTAAAAAAGGATTTAAATATTGATCTGTTTCTCACCTACACCTATCATATCACTTCTGAAGACATGGATTAAACCACTGGAGTTTTACAGATGACATTCATGCTGCCTTTATGTCCTTTTGGAGCTTCTGAGATCTGGTCACCATTCACTTGCATTGTATGGACATACAGAGCTGAAATTTTCTTCTAAAAACCTTCATTTATGTTCAGCATTGTTTCAACTGGCAGTGAGAATGAACCAGCCACTAACACATAAACTACCCAACACTGTGAAAATAACCCAATCACATGATCCAACAACAGGCTCAACTCAGCATTTGGATTGAAAAAAATAACCCAGCAACCCATTTATTTTTTTTAGTGTATTGTTCATTGTTAGTTCATGTTAACTGATGTAAATGAATACAACCTTATTGTAAAGTGTTACCGATAGAGTAAAACATGTTGACTTTTTGTGACATGTCCCAAGATCAGGGCATGTTGTCATGCTAGTTGTCACAATGGGAACCTGCCATTTAATAGCCTATTACAGCTACATTTAAGCACTAAAACAAATAGGATTCCTGTGATTTATGAAACTGCAAAAATGTAAAGGTAACATAAAAAAATAAATAAATTGTAATTAAACTACAACATTTAAAACACAGCTTGCCCTGACCTGAAATTTATGAATAATAACCTTGTGATAAGAACACAGTTCCTTGCATTAATGTACATTATGCCAGTGTGGTTTTGTTGTGTTTGCTTGTTTACAACATTGATGATATTGGAATTTTAGTTTGGTTTACATACACAGAAATTATTCTAATTTGAGACAGTTTGAACTAGGTGTTAATGAGATATAGTTCTTGTGACAAACTTCCATGTGACAACTAGACTCCCGTTTTTTTCTTTTGATTTTCAATAGTTTAAACATTCGGATGATTAATTTAGCAATACTGTTCATAATCATTATAAGCCTTTAAGTGTTTGAAGACCAGAATCACACTCTTTCTTTAACAAGATTATTTTCATCGTTCTAGTGTAAGCAACTGAAAATGTTAGAAACTCTGATTTGAGTGTTTTAGGAGCATAGGGAAGGAAAACAAAAATTGTGGAATTCATCCAGACAGACATTCACAACATGACATGTATTGTTCATTCATTTAAGGGTTCATTGCAACACAAGAACAGTCCATGCATTAGCCTACAGATTCATAACTCACTCTCCCACTGGTTTTGCGTGTCTTGCCTCATGCTAGTCTTCTTGAGGCCATAAGCTTAAAACAGGTCAAAGAGAGGGTTTGTTTTCTTAAATAATTAATGTGTCATGGCATCATGCGCCTGTTGAATTTACTGTTGTGACTGCTTTTTAAAATTGCTTTCAACCTAGAACAGTCATGCAGTCTTCACTTATTGCATCCATGCAATGCAACACTTCCTTGTGCAATTCTGTCACACTACATGGATGAGTCTGGTCAATTATAACAGGACACAATGTATGTGATTGTCTGTTTGTTCTTTCTGGTTTAGATCAGAATGAGACTGAGCATTTGATTTTTTACAAACAGCTAGCTTGATTTTTTGGCTATACAAGTGGATAAATGGATACTTGATCCATATAATTTTACACCTAGTACCACCAACTACTGGCACAGAAACAGCTGACCTCCACCCAAATGGATTCCCCTTTTGCTCCTCCGTCCCATCCCCCCAGTGTCCCTTTATTCTGCTTCTGTAATACAGTCCCCACCCCCATTTCAAACACAACAGATTCAGCCACCCACTGTCTATACATCCTCTACTTATAAAGCATGACAAGGCCAGGCATATATGCGGAGAATCATGTGATTTATTCCGAATAACATGATTAATGACCTTCCCCTTCCATAGTGCACGTTAACGGCAAATGCAGCTGTTTGCTGATCATGTGTCATGAAGATGAGTCATTATTTTCAGGCTTATTGAGTTGTGCTGAACTGTCTTTCTGCAGTATAAAATTATTAATGAGCTGAGATTGAGAATGTAAAATGAATAATGTGTGGTATAATGTCTGACATGTAGCACATAACCATAGTACCGTAATAGTAATAAAAACATACATTGTCCTCAGACAGCTCTACTCTACTTATTGGTTATCCTGATGATAACTCTAAGGCTAGTTCAGCCAAAAATGGGGGCACAGAAACAGCTAAATCATTTAAAATAAATCTTATTACACAACAACAGTGACCACCCACTTTTTCAGCAGATTTGGTTCTGGAAGTATTTCCTTTTGATTTTCTCCTTAGGGATTCAAAAGATTCTTCAATAAACATCCATGAACCAAACCAACCAGCTCTGAGATTAATCAAAACATTACAAACACTGATTTGAGCAGAACAGTATATGTAAATCTAAAAAAGAGAGACAAAAGGAAAAAACATAGTACTTCAGTTCTTCTATAAGTGATTGAACTACTCATCCCACGAAAACTTGCGAATAATGTAATTACATAAAAACAATAGTAAAATATTGAAAGTTTAAATCATGTATTTTAAGTTTATTACAAAATATTCAGATATATATTCACAGTTTAGGGTGTAGGGAGACTACATTTTGTCGCGAGGAGCGTGAGGTCCGAGAACCACATCTGGGTGCGCCAGTAGGGTGCTACCAGGACGACCTGCTCCTCATCCTCCCTGACCTTGCACAGGGTCTGTGCAAGTAGGCTCACTGGGGGAAACACATATTTGCGTAGTCCAGGGGGCCAGCTGTGTGCCAGGGCATCTATACCGAGAGGTACCTTGGTCAGGGTGTACCAGAGCGGGCAGTGGGAAGATTCTCAGGTCTACCTGTGCCTGCCTGAATCGACTCCAAATCAGCTGGACCACCTGAGGGTGGAGTCTCCACTCTCCCCTGAGGGTAATCTGTCGTGACAGCGCGTCCGCTGCAGTGTTGAGGTCGCCCGGGATGTGAGTGGCTCGCAGCGACTTGAGGTGCTGCTGACTCCAGAGGAGGAGACGGCGGGCGAGTTGCGACATACAATGGGAGCGTAAACCGCCTTGATGGATGATGTATGCCACCGCTGCCGTGTTGTCTGTCCGAACTAACACATGCTTGCCCTGGATCAACGGCCAAAACCTCCGCAGGGCGAGCAGAATTGCCAACAACTCGAGGCCGTTGACGTGCCAACGCAGCCACGGGCCCGTCCAGGAGCCAGCGGCTGCATGCCCATTGCATACAACGCACCAGCCCGTTTTGGAGGCGTCTGTCATAACCACAACACGCCTGGAGACCTGCTCTAGGGGAACGCCTGCCCGTAGAAATGTGAGGTCGGTCCAAGGGCTGAAGAGGTGGAGACAGACTGGTGTGATGGCCACGCGATGTGTCCCGTGGTGCCATGCCCATCTCGGGACTCGAGTCTGGAGCCAGTGCTGAAGCAGTCACATATGCATCAACCCGAGCGGAGTGTCCACCGCTGAGGATGCCATATGCCCCAGGAGCCTCTGAAACAGTTTCAGTGGAACCGCTGTCTTCTGTCTGAACACCTTCAAGCAGGTCAGCACCGACTGTGCACGCTCGTTCATGAGGCGTGCCGTCATCGAGAAAAGTCATGCTCTGAACCGGGAGGAGCTTGCTCTTTTCCCAGTTGACCCGAAGCCCTAGTCGGCTGAGGTGCGAGAGCACCAGGTCCCTGTGCGCACACAACACAGTCATTGAGATAGTTGAGGATGCGAATGCCCACTTCCCTTAGCGGGGCAAGGGCTGCCTCTGCGACCTTTGTGAAGACACGAGGGGGCAAGGACAGGCCGAAAGTACATACCTTGTACTGATATGCCCGACCCTCGAATGCAAACCGCAGGAAGGGTCTGTGTCGAGGTAGAATCGAGACGTGGAAGTATGCGTCCTTCAGTTCTACTGCCGCGAACCAATCTTGATGCCGGACGCTCGCTAGAATGCGTTTTTGCATCAGCATCTTGAACGGGAGTCTGTGTAAAGCCCGGTTCAGTACTCGCAGGTCCAAGATTGGCCGCAACCCACCGCCTTTCTTCGGTACAATGAAGTAGGGGCTGTAAAACCCCTTCTTCATCTCGGCCGGAGGGACAGGCTCTATCGCACTCTTCCGTAGGAGGGTAGCGATTTCCACGCACAAGGTAGCAGCGTTCTCGCCCTTCACTGAGGTGAAGTGGACGCCACTGAACCTGGGCAGACACCTGGTGAACTGAATCGCGTAGCCAAGTCAGACGGTCCAGACCAGCCATCGCGACGGGTTGGAAAGCGCAAGCCACGCATCCAAGCACCGGGCCAGGGGGACCAAGTGGACAATCTCGTCGGATGTACCGGCGGGTGGGGCCTCGCGGCGGGGCGGAGCCTGATGTGCCACATCGTACCGTGGCCATGCTGAGTTCAGGGACATTAAAGCACTTACCTGGCTCCTTGTGACCACCCCCGGAACAGCCTGGGATGGGGGAGGAAGAGGCTTGTCCTCGTGACCCGTGGAGACCATCACATCGGGGGCGGATTTGTGCCACAGCTGGGCGCGCAGGGAGACCGCCGCTGGAGAGCCAAACCTGGCGAAATGGAATGGTGGACGGTGGTCATGATGACGGCCGTGAATGTGACCCATGGAACAAGGAAACCGCTCTTTTGCTGAACTTTTGGGTACCGCAGCCACTAGGGCATGCGGCGAAATTAAATGAAAAGGTAACAAAAGATTCTCCTCCCGGCCCTCAACCGGGGGATGGAGTGGTCTGCTTACCAGCTCCAGAGCAGCGGGTTTCCTCGTCCCTGGGTCGCCCGTCTCAGGGGCGCTTCGAAGCCTTTCTTGGGTTCTTGGCGGCCGGCTGTGAGACGGGTGGCGTCTGCTTCCTGCAGTGGGCTCCACGCCGTGGCTGGGCTGCAGCGGAGCTGGTGCAGTCACTGCAGGAGGATGCCCTTGGCGACGAGCAGACGGGGTGCGGGATCTTGAGCTGCGCCGGGGCAGGATGTGTTGGATAGCTTCCGTCTGCTGCTTCACCGCCGAGAACTGCTGGGCAAAGTCCTCGACGGTGTCGCTGAACAGGCCAACCTGGGAAATGGGGGCACCAAGGAACCGTGCCTTGTCGGCCTCTCCTATCTCGACCAGGTTGAGTGAAAGGTGGCGCTCCTGGACCACCAAGGTGGACATCACCCGCCCGAGAGACCGTACCGTGACCTTCGTCGCCCGGAGGGCGAGGTTGGTCATTGAGCGCAGTTCCTGCATCAATCCCAGGGCGGAACTACCCTCATGCAGTTCCTTTAGCGCCTTGGCTTGGTGGACTTGCAGGAGAGCAATGGCGTGCAGGGCGGAGGCGGCTTGTCCAGCGGCACCGTAGGCCTTGGCCGTCAGGGACGACGTAAACCTACAGGCCTTGGACGGGAGCTTCGGGTGCCCGCGCCATGTGCCGGCACTCTGTGGGCATAGGTGCATGAGAGCTCATCACCTTTGTGGGCTCCGAACAAGAGGTTAAACTCACCATGAGACGAGCCGGCGAACTCATCCAGAAGCCCGATCGGGGCAGACGAATGTGCTGGGGAATGGGAGGTCCGTGGGGGGATACCCGGCAGAGGTGGTCCCATTGAGGTCCCCAAATCGCCCCCAGTCCTAGCCGTGCTGGCCGCATACCTGTAGGTAGAAGGACCAAGACGGGGAGCCGCTGGGATGGCTTGCTTTCTTATGAAGGCAAGCCACGACCACAACGTTGCCATGGACATGTTCTCGTAATGAGTACATGATCCATCCACGAACGCTGTCTCCACATGGGTAGTGCCCAGACACAAAAGACAGTGATCGTGACTGTCAGAAGGCGAGAGATAATGACCGCAACCAGGAATAGCACACAAACGGAAAGGCATCTTTAAAAAGACGTTCCGTGTGTGCCGATCTTTTAGAGAAATATACTCTTTTATTACTGCCAAAGCACCCAGGAGCGTTCTCTGCAGTGCACCAGTGCAGAGGGGGAGAAGCCGCTGAAATGCGCCGTCAGATCCAGCAGAGGTGAATGAACAGCTGTGAGAATTCAGCTCAGTGAGCATCGACCGTTCGGCTCCGAAGAGAAAATCTGAATGAGTGGTTGCATACCAGCTCCTTTTATACCTGTATGTTCGGGGGAGTGGTATGCAAATACCACTTGCCAATTTTCATTGGCCTTTTTTCAAAGACCAGAGGTGTTTCGGGCTCCCAAGGGTGACCCCTAGTGTCACTACATCGACACAACATCGAGTGAGTGACAGATAGGGAATTTCCCTTTAGTCGGTACGTACTGCTGTGACCAGAGCTTGCTTTAAACTGGATTTTAAAACCATTGCATTTTTTTGTGGAGGTTTTATATGTTGGACAATAATGGTAGAGGTGGCAGGAAGGCTTCCCTTATTTTCGAAGACTAGATTCTCAGGAACGTTTTATATTTTTGTGTTTGAGTTTTTTTTTGTTTTTTTTTTTTGTTTTGTTTTTTTGCTTCATGTTTCATCAGAAAAACAAAGCATTACATCCAGGTCTTCAGCTTGGCTGACCTTTCAGAATTCAGAACATTGATTGGCTGTTTGCAACAAGTACACTGGAATGCTTACATTGCAATCCAATGATACACTGTAACAAATATCATATGGCAGATGCAATACAGAAACACAGCCCTTTCACCATCACCATAGTACCACAACCCCACGTGATCCCCGCACAGCTGTAGCCCCTGTCTGTGGGCTCCTCAAGAGGCTTTTCCCTCCATCTGCCAAAGAGGATCTTTTGTATTTTGCTCGTGTGAGAGCCCTGTCTCTGTGCAGACTCCCACTCAAAAAAAAAAAAAAAAAAAAGCACTCAAAGGCCACCAGTGGGAAGACCTGTACAGACCAGCAAAATAAAAGAGCAAAAAGGAGGGGAGTAAGACATGAGGTTGGATGTTCAAAGAGAAAATTAATAAGAAAACAAGGGCGATTCAAAACAGAAAAGTGTGAGAAATAAGCTGCAAGACTGAACGGTGATCTTTAGACCTGGATTCTGGGCAAGAGAATGCTGTCTCTGTATCAGATTATGAAGCGTAAATTTCTTTATAATGATGAAGACTCATGAGATGCCTTCTTTCTGATGGAGTTTAGGAGATTTCCATTAGCACATAACTAAGCTGATTTGCTGAGTTTTAACTACTGTAATATCGTCATGTAGACCATATGTAACTTCTTCCTGCATTGGGATGCTTAACTTGTTCATTTTGTTTTAATTTACTGATTCGTTCAGTGATAATTTCTGGGGATTGCAAATTTATGCCAGTAGGTGGCGACAAATAATCTTCTTTTATGTAACGAGTAAGTCATTAATTCGTTGACCTAACTGATTCGTTAAAAAACACTGAGTCATTCAACATTGAAACAATGGAAGTAAATTAGAATGGCTCATTAAAAGGTTTTCAGTCTTTTCCAGTTTTTCATTCACTATCGAAACACCACTAGTTCAAAACCAGAGAATGAGAGCAATGCTGAGAGTACTGTGTTTAATGCTTTGGCTTCTTTTGAAACAATTTTTTTTGCTGGCAGAAATCAAATGCTCGAACTAACTGGTCGAATTTTGTCTGAAAGAAAATAATATTATTTACCTGTTTGTTGAACTGAAGCAATATCACACTTGCAGTTGTGGTATTGTAAAAACGACATAATTGGCTAATCTGGGCATACAAGCATAGTTCATGCAATGTCTAATCAGCCAATTGTGTGGCTGCAGTGCATAAAATCATGCAGATATGGGTCAGGAGCTTCATTTAATGTTCAAATCAACCATTAGAATTGTGGAAAAAAATGTGATCTCAGTGATTTCAACTGTGGAATGATTTTTGGTGCAAGATAGGCTGGTTTGAGTATTTCTGTAACTGCTGATCTCCTGGGAGTTTTACACACAACAGTCTCTAGAGTGTGCTCAGAATGGTGCCAAAAACAAAAAAAAAAACATTCATTGAGCAGCAGTTCTGCGAACAGAAACACATTGTTAATGAGAGAGGTCAATGGAGAACTGATATGAGCTGACAGAAAGGCTAGGGTAACTCAGATAACCACTCTGTACAATTGTAGTGAGCAGAACAGCATCTCAGAATGCACAACACGTCAAACCTTGAGGCGGATGGGCTACAACAGCAGAAGACCACGTTGGGCTCCACTTCTGTCTGCCAAGAACAGAAAACTGAGGCCGCAGTGGGTCTACCATCTGTGCACCTCAGCAGAAATTGAGATTCATTAGACCAGGCTATGTTTTTCCAGTCTTTAACTGTCCACTTTTGGTGAGCCTGTGCCCATTGCATTGGTTATCTTAGCAGAGTTTCCGTAGCCTTTATGTCAGCTCGAACCAGTCTGGCCATTCTCTGTTGACCTCTCTCATCAACAAGGCGTTTTTGTCCGCAGAACTTCTGCTCACTGGATTTTCTTTTTTTCTTCTTTTTTGGCACCATTCTGAGTAAACTCTAGAGATTGTTGTGCGTGAAAATCCCAGGTGCAGAAATACTCAAACCAGCCCATCTGGCACCAACAATCATGCAATGGTCGAAATCACTGAGATCAAATTTTTTCCCCATTCTGATGGTTTATGTGAACATTAACTGAAGCACCTGAACCGTATCTGCTTGATTTTATGCATTGCACTGCTGCCACACAATTGGCTGATTAGATAATCGCATGAATAAGTAGGTGTACAAGTGTACCTAATAATGTGGTCAGTGAGTGTATGTTCATTGTGTTCATGGCTATGACTTCATGAAGATTTCTGAAGGACTTGTTTTTGCAGCTTAGTTGAACTGGGAATGGAACTTTCTGAAAGTTAAAGTAGGTTTTTTTACTTCAAAAGAGAAAGAAAAAAATCCAAAAATTCTTCAGAACTGAGCATTTTTATCAGGTGCTTTCACTGATTCGCAGCAACCAATCTCAGATTTACCTTATAGAAGACTTGACTTTTGAAGACCTATGCTTTGGACTGTGGGATTAGTGTCTTGAGCTAACCAAGTCTCCTTATCCCTACAGCAGATTAGCAGTTTGAGAGGTGTCTTCTTTTTTTTTTCTGCCTCCCCCTTCCATGTCATCTGGCTACTTGAGCCGGCACCCCGATGTGGCTATTAGGAAATCTGTGGTTCAAATCCACCCATTATCTGTGATTAGTCAGGGTGATGCCATTGGAAGATTAGTGGATGCTAAGCAAGAGAGCTTAAAATTGAAACCAAGGAATGGCATGGAATCAGTTTTACACAGATTTACCCGCTGCATAGTTTGATACTTCCTTGTGCATACTCAAAGAACTTGCCACTTTAATTAATGGAAAGTTCAATATGCGTGATGCTGATATTGCTTGTGGTCAAACTGTAACTCGGGATACGTTTATTCTATATTAATGTTTCATATATATATATATATATATATATATATATATATATTTACTGTATGTAATCAATTTTCATTTATATCAGTGATTGATATTTGACCTCTTGCTCTATGAAAACCACAATGAGAATGCATCCAGCAGCACATCAGATGTTCCTGTATTCAACTGGTAGAAAATTGTGTCAGCAATGCCAAGGTCATCACGGGTTTGATTCCCAGAGAACACATGTACGGCTGTACACATGTAGCCTACCTTGAATGCCTATAAGTTGCTGTGGGGACAAAATGTATGCCAAAAGCATTTATGCAAATGAAGGTTTATACTGTAGGGGAAAATCTTTCAGACAGTGGGCATCTGTTTACATTTAGGATTTATTTAGTTTTGTGAGAGGCGGGCGTTAAAAGTGAAATTCAAATGTAAATCTGTCTATAAATATGTTTTTTTTTTGTGTTTTTTTTTTTTTTTTTTGCTCATCACCTCAAAGTTATTGGTGCAAATAACAAATGTATGATGTAAGCTGTTGTGAAGCATAAAATGTGTAGTTCTAGTGGGTGATACTTCAGGTCTTGTGAAAAAACCAAAGGTATGGTGAGTTTTATAGTGAATCTCATGAAAACAAGAAAACAATAACAATCTCCTATATTTCTTTACAATCTAAAGGAATTATATTTTTGCTTCAAGAAAGTGAAGCTTATTTAAGGGCATTTCTTTATTTTTGCAGATACATTTGACATTATTTTTATGGCAGTTATGCTAAGCACATTTCCTTCCAAATGCTCATTAATGTAATACATGATGTGTAAATAGTTTACTATTTAATAATATAATCTATCTATCTATCTATCTATCTATCTATCTATCTATCTATCTATCTATATTAATTACAGTAATGAGAATTTGGGAAAATGTGCTTAATTGTCAGGAATAGGCCTAATTTCCTTTAACACTAACTATGATTTCTGATTTCTTTCTTTTGATTTTGGGGTGAAATATGACCTTTGCCAGACAGGTGTTTGGTTTTGGATATGCGTTTAGTTAGAATTTAGATCAAGATTATTTATTTTTTTACTACCCAGTAGTCTTGGAGATTCTTATCTGCCTCACATGTTATGATTATTGCTTTTATTGTGCTGTGTGTTGTCCTGCTCACATGTAATTGCAAAGAATTTGCAGTGATTACTATTTGATCCATGTTATTAGCTTAGGCCTCCCTGGATCAATAACATATGCCAGATGACTGAGAGCTTCATAACACACAGATCAGTGTAATGATGCTAAATCGTTGCAATGTTAACGCCACTGACTATCGTTCTTGGTTTTTTTCTTTCTGCATTACACAAAAATTGAGAGAATTTAGTTCAATATCCCATTGTTATCTTTTAACAATGATTTGCCCTGTTGAAATCCATTTCTGCATATCTAATATGATGGATATGAAGTGAAACACAATAGATAAAACTGCAGAAAGACTACAGAGAATGCAATAACTTTATGCGGACTGATTTTTAAATTTCTTATGAGATAAAGAAAATTAGAACACTTCTCAACAGAGCAGACATCAAAGACTCATTGTAGTCTTTCATGAGAGACATGGAGAAGCACAATATCTGGTAGCTCACTTGATATAAAGACATTTTGGGCCTTTTTCAGTCACTCAGTTTTAACAACTGCTGTAAGGAATCCATGATATAGATATAATAAAATAGTCTTTCTGTGTCACATAAGTAAAGGAATGCCACAGATTTTTATAAACTGACCAAGTCCGTTTGATGTCAGAGTTTGGTTTATTTGGTTGGAGTGAATGCAGTTTTCCGACATCGGGTGCATTTTGTTAATGCTAGTCCACTTAAAAAGGCCAACTGGGGTACAGTACATGTGAACTTTTCATTTGGCATGAAAGCAATCCGGCCTACCTTGTAGACGCAAAACACTATTACTAACGTAAAATTAGCATATTTAGCATTTCATTTAGCCTTGCAAGCACGAAGAGGTCTAACATTCAGATGTTTTTTGCAATCAGTTTCAGCACCGTATTTCGGCACCATGAGTAATTGCTTCCGTAGTTTCATGGCTCCAGCATCTCTGAATACTGCATGGAGGGCAGTGTATAATGTGGTCTATTGTCTCTTTATTTTCACAATATTGATTTATGGGTAATATGCTAATGAGGGGCAGCCAGAAAACCACATTACTTTGCACATCTGACTTACCATGACTTAGCTCAGTGTTTCTCAATTTTTTCAGGTCATGCCCCCCTTTGTAACAAGAAAAAGTAATCTTATCGAAAATAATTTTGTTTTTACTGCAAAAAAAAAAAAAAATAAAATAAAAAAAATGCTTTTAAAAGATTCAACTATTTTTTATTTCATCTTCATTTGACTAAAAATGTTTTATTTAAAAATACAATGAAAACTGAAAACTTTTTTTTAAAATCCGCATCCAGTAATAATAAAGTTAGCCAACATTCTCTAATGTTAAGTCAGCCATTTAACAAGCACATACTATAATGGTATTGAGGTCTTACTGTGTAAGTTTTCCCACACACTCCACATTGTGATGCTAGGCTATAGTTCAAGCTAAATCAATCTGTAGATCCACTGTCTACCTATAATCAGTCCATGTGACTAATCTGGAGGAAATCTGACCAACTCCTGACTTTATATGCAAATGTATAGACCAGTATACACTTCTAAAGTACATGTCAGAAACTGTCCATGGCTGTGTCCAAAACATAAGGTAGCTGCTTTGCTTTCTAGTCAGTCAATGACACAACGTTCAGCATTTTTGTATAGTGCATTCCAAAGGTTTCAATGTGACTTCCAAGGCACCATAATGTCCCCTCTTATGATCTAAAACAAATTCAATTGAGCTTTAGACATAACCAAACAATTTAACAATGCTTATTTCTTGGTAGAAATAGAGTATAACTTAATAATAACTTAAATTGAAAAATATGGACATTTATACTGTAAATTAATTTCTTTCAACTGCTCCTTAAGACTTCATTTTTATTCTTTCAACCAACTGCCCAACCACACACAGATGCGTTATCATTGGCTGTGAGTTTGTCTATGCTGCCAGCAAAAACTGACCAAATGAAGGCATCTTAGTTGTTATGATGTTGCACAAATTAGAGCTGCCCCTAATAGTCGACCAAACGTTAGTCGATGAGAAGAGTCTTGATCGACCAAGTTTTGATTGGTCGGTTGGTCGCAGAAAAAAAAAAAACTCCACAGGAAACCGACGAACACCGGTATTACCGCTGGTTGGACGCTAGGTGGTACTATGGGGTTATTTTCATTAAGCAGGGTTAGGGTTAAGCCTACACAATAAAACAAGACACCTTGATTTAAAACTTTGAACTTTATTTTATATTCATTTTAACTAAAAATTCAAATGAAACTGGAAAACAATTAAGTGCAATTAAAATGTGTGTTGTTCACATTTTTGAAAGATGGCTTTACAACAGTTGTCAACATCTCTCTGGCAAAGAACCTACTTCATCTGTGCACTCTCTACCGGTCGGGTATTTCATTGTCGGGAAAATACATCATGTGTGTGAATAAATTTGTTTTGTTCCCTCCTTCTCACACACACACACACACACACACACACACACACACACACATATACACATAAATATATCGCAATATCCAATTACATCGGAAACCCCGGGGCTGAGGGATCGGTGAGTATTCTTGAAAATTAAAGTAATTATTTAAAAAACTTAAACCAAATACATTTCTAAATTCAAATTGCACTCCAAACGAAACGAAAAAGCAAATAAAATAATGAAGTGATAAAAGATAAGTAACCACTTTTCCATTTACCATCAGGTAAGTATTCGTCTAAACATGCAGGCGGAAAATTACTTACACAAATGAAGACAAAAACAATTATAAATGTAAAAATAATAATTATAATGATGACAATAATCACTGAAATATAAATCATGGTTCGAGGTGAATGTGTTTTTGTATTATTTTATGTTTTAATCACAGATGTATAGGCTGCAGTGATGTGGTCACAATGAACTTCTCTGTGAAAATAAAGCGAACTGAACTCAAAGCACCTCTTGAGCTGAGATCTGAGGTCATTTACAGCACTCATAGATGATACTGTTCTTGCAAAAAAAAAAAATTCAGAAGACAGAAACAAAGAAAGAGTGAGAACCCTTTACATGCACGTGTTCCACGAGACTGCACGCCTCCGTACAAACAGTGTGTCATACATGCCCGTAGACAACTTTTCTGTCATCTGTTCTTAATAATATAATAAAGTGTGTTTCTTCAAGTGCGTATCTGTGTGTCTACAGGCAAATTATTTGTAATATTAATTTGATCATAATAATAGCCTAATAATAATAATAATAATAATAATTTTATACATTAATGGGAAAGCAAGCCAAATATTGTCTTGATATGGTCAAAGGCATCAGCTATTGGCGATCACTCTGACCATCATCAATTCCCGAGATAATCGTCTGTCGGCACAACTCTAATGTGCATTTCTCTCTACAAATTAACGAAATGTTCAGACAGTCTCTTTGCTGGTTTTCCCGACACATTCAGAATCATTACCGCTTTTGCTGGTGTCGCTGCGTCTTGCTTCGTGCGTGCGCTTGTTCAATCTATATTTTAAAGGCTCATTATTACTGTTTAGTATTTCTCTGTAATATGTTGAATAGTGTTAGCAATGTTACTTATAACATTCTTTCTCAGCCCTGGAACTCAAACCATTTTCTGATGCTCCCCAATATATATATATTTAAGTAATAAAATTAATATCATAAACGTGCGACTAGTCGACTAACGGCTTAAATTAACGCCTACTAGTCGACTAGGAAAAACTTTGGTCGGGGGCAGCCCTAGCACAAATATTGGATTTGAACATTCCTTGATGCATTTCTACCACTGTATAGCCTACTGCCTGATAATGCACCAAAATGATCACACAATCAACATGTTGCTTCTGAGAGTTTATTGTACCCTGAAATCAACCCCATTTAGTCAAATTACTGACAAGCGTCATCCCCCATCATCTTTGCATCAATTCAAGTGTTAAGACATTTCCATCTAGCGCTACTGATAGCATGTTGTGCGAACAACCTCTGAGACACGGGTTCTGGTCTTGTGGGAAGTAATTGTGTTCTCATAAACAATGGTGAGTGTGATTTGGAAGTTGCATTTTTTGCTCTAAAATTTTAATCCACTGACGGGTAGGTTTAGAGTTGGAGGTTGGGGGCAGAGCTTAAAAATATGCATTCCTGTTGACAATATTACACAATTTACTAGAAATACAACTCTTTTTTTTGGCGCCACTCTCTGGACATATCACCCGGAACCTGCAGCTCACACATGCCCATACGTTCAAAAACATTTTCAGCTTTGGCCATTGGTAGGCAGTGATAATTACTGATAAATTTAAACTGAAGTCATTTCCACCTACTGTTGCCGAATTCACTGCACCCAGAGGAACATGCCCTTTTTTAAATCCTTTTGCTGATTTGCTTTTCCTCTCCTTGATACACAAACTTGTATGGCAATTTGACAAAAATTGGCCTAATCTTTTCAAAGCAACTTGAAATGAAAGCCATCAAGCAGTCAACAGGCTAGGTGCTATTGAGTATTAGAGAAACCTCAGGAGAAAACAAGACTAGAAAGTGAAACCCAGCCTCCTCCACCTGGAAAACTATCATTAAGCCACAGTCATGGTTGAAATCTACTGTAGCTTGAAGGAGCCTAACTGAGAGCAGTTCTCACTTTTAAGGCTTCAGTCTAGTGCACCTCTAATGTTTAAGCTCTGAAGCCAGATTGCAACATGCCTCCTGCCGTGTACCTCCCGACCCCAGTGAGGCTAGTGTGTGGTGATCAAAGCTCTGCCCTGAGGAGGTGTCCAAATTTGTAATTTCGTAATTTTTGACGAAAGCTGTCCAGAGAAGAAGGGGTCTAGAATCATGTTAGGACTTAACAGTGCAGCTTTGACAAAAAAAATTGTGCCCTTCCATCGTGCTTTGGGGACATATTAAGATGCCTGAGAATGAAAAAAAGAAGCGGATTAGTGATTAGCACTCGGGCTGTGCAGTACTACATATTTTCAAGATCGACAAGTTGGTGAGTTGTCTGAACGACTTTTCAGACAGATTGATCTCACTGTGAATTCAGCCACTGTAGGTCAAAATGCCAACAACTGCCCCCAGTGGCTGAAAATGGAAGTTGTTGAATGTATGTCCACGTGTGAGCTTCAGTTTCCAGGTGAAATGTCTACAGTGTGGCATCAAAAGCAAGTTGAAAAGAGAGTTGTTTTTAGGTGTAAATGATGTAATACAGTCAACAGGAATGCATATTTTATTACCCATACGCCTTAACCCAATGCCCCAACCCTAAACGTAACCGTTAGTAGAGTAAAAACGTAATCTTAAAGGGTTAGTTCACCCAAAAATGAAAGTTCTCTCTTCATTTACTCACCCTCATTCTGCTGAACACAAACAAAGATATTTAGAAGAACATTTCAGCTCTGTAGGTCTTTACAATGCAAGTGAATGGTGACCAAAATGTTGAAGCTTCAAAAGCACATAAAAGCAGCATTAAAATAATCCATAAGACTCCAGTGGTTTAATCCACATCTTCAGAAGCGATACGATAGGTGTGGGTGAGAAACAGATCAATATTTAAGTCCTTTTTTACTATCAATCTCCACTTTCACTTTCACATTCTTGTTTTGTTTTTGGCAATTCATATTCTTCATGCATATCGCCACCAACTGGGCAGGGAGGAGAATTTCGACTCTCTGTATTTTTGTAGCTGCTGTGGCATTTATCAAATAATTCCTTGTGCTCAGATACCAAAGACAAGTGCAGCTGTACATCCATCTTCAATGCCGGTTCCTTGTTGTTCTTCTTTAGGTTTAATGTTGGTTTGCTAAGTAACTTTTGGTGCATTGGCATCACCAACTTTGGGAGTAGTGGCTTCAACAGCTCGGGACACGTGACTAAAAGCACTTTTCTCATTGGTCCGTCAGTTTTGTTCGCAGTCCAAAGAAAAAATCGGACAGCTCTAGGTAGGGGTGGGCGATATGACCAAAATCCTATATCACGATATGAGTAATTTTATATCACAATAACGGTATATATCACAATGTGGTTGCATTTTTCTGAAAAATCAATACAGTTGTATTATATGTTAAACCATGTCGCAATGTGTAATTTTGAGTAATCCAGTCAGTGATTTAAATACTTTATAAATTAAAACTTCATCTTATATAATTTTCTCTTTATTCTGAACTCGACAAACATAGTCAAAGTAAATGCCACATTTCAGTCTGATGATGAGCACCAATTCCTCCTCCTTCTTCTTCTTAATATTATTGTTGTTATTATTGTTATTATTATGATTATTGTTATAACTTTCCTCAAGAAACTTAACATCTTCTCAAAGCAATGCAAAAAGTAAAATAACATATAAATAAAAAATAAATTATCCATGAATAAAACAATTAGGCTCTTTGTGTTTTTAGTCAACTCTTTAAAGAACATATAAAATATCTGAAGGAAAATATGGCTGGTTTGTTTCCTGATATCAAACATCTTTCGAACAGAATTTTAGAAAGGGTGTTGATGTGTATTTTAAAAACCCACTTGACATCGAGAGAAACCAGAATGAGTAACGGGTGTGATCTGCACTTTTTCTGTCACAGGAGCACAAATGAAGGGACTGGGATGACTTTAATACTCGCACGCACGTGCGTGTTTCAGACTGCATGCGCATCACTCGCACAAAACACAGCTGCGCGTGTTTGGATGGGAGGCATGTTTGAGCGTGGGATGAAAGTCATTGAATTTGCTTTGACGGTGGCTAAAGCGAAATTTCATGCCGCAGAAGCAGATTCAGTGTCATTTTTTTCTCGTGTTCTAGACAAGCTTTTCATCTAATGACACGTGCAGCTGTCAGTGAAAAACTGCGTTTCATTATTTCTATCCGTCTCATGTGAAGCCCTGACCACTGATATATATGCGCACATGGATATTTACATACTGTATATTGACATACACAATGTACAAAACTTGCAAATTGCTGTTTTCTGCTCGGTAGTGCGTTTTCTAAAGCCAAACCAATTCCACACCATGGATGACGCACTTTTTCCTTCATAATCTCCTCTCATCTTCTCATTCAAATGAATTTGAGGAACGAGCAGTCCCTCCACCTTCCTCCATTTAGCCGACAGAATGTGTAATGCGTACGTGTTATGTGCTGTATGCATTTCTCATGTGGCAATTTTGCGTTACCGCAATAGGGATGATAATCCAAAATGTATACCGGCTGGCAAATTTCTGCCGGTTTATCGCCCACCCCTAGCTCTAGGTTAAAAAAAAAAACTGAAACTGATCTGATTGTCGGAGAATGATTTGTCAGACCTGGTGTGAATAGCACCATAGGAATCCATTGTTCCAACATTCACACTGAAAATCAGGCTTGGTGTCAATCGGCCTTTCGAGGGAACATGCAGCCTAGGAATCATGCTCATCATTGATGATGTGAATGCGATTACTTCCTGGTTTCCGTGGTCCCAGAACCTGTGTCTTAAAACCACAGGAAAAGGTAAAAACATTTGAATTGATGCAAAGATGTCTGTTGGGGAATGGCGCTTGTCTGTCCAGGTATCAGAACATTTGGTAGCAACATGTTGAGTTCCCATGTGGAAACAGAAGCCCTGTACAATTCGATTGGTTTCGGGCTAACTTCATCATCTGACCCCAATCAGACGTGTTTCTTTGGGGGCGTTTATATAAGATGCGTTATTGTGTTAAAAAACAGCTATACAGAGTTTAATTGAATGGAACAAAATCCATGGGTCTTGAGAATTAATAGATGGACTATCTTGACATCTTAAAAAAGCAATGCTCTCATGGCAGGATGCAAAAAACAGCATGAGAAATGATGCAACGACCAAACTCGAGTTGTTGGATGACTAGACGTACTAGACATTTAATTGACTATCATGACCCATACCTAATCGCTGTTTTGTAATTAAGCTTTAGAGCTGCAAATATTACACAAAAGAAAGAAATCTTGGCTGAATTGATCAAGGGATTAATTTACTGTTGTGAATAGGGTGGGCTTTTCCAAAATGTATATCCTTTCTGTGAGAACAGAAGCTGAATCCTTGTTTGATGTTTTCACTTTGTTGTTTAAATTATTTCTCCTTCAGGGTTGTCTGTAGGAAACCACCCACACAGTCGGGTGCACTTTACTAATCAGTAAACCTCATGCAGAGCTTCCAAGCCCCATCAAATATGTACACTCGCCATACATCCACACTCACAAACTCTTCATTCTGAGGTTAAAATAGCATGAGCACTCTTATATGTGTGATTAAATACTTGTTGCCCAGGGGTCTATTGTGAAAGCTACATGAAGGAACGCTACTTGTTTGAGAAACTTGGAGAAAATCCATTTGCTGTTTCTCTACCTTTTTCTACCAGCAATAAAACGCTGTCCAAGGAATAATAATTAAATCTCTTATCTATTATTGACATATTAAAAATATTGTTAACTATTTCTCACAAGCATTATGTATTTTTTTTTATACCACAGCATTGTTGAACGCTTGATTTTGATTGGTTAACAATCATTTCAAGGTGTTGATTAATTTTCTATAAATGTACAGCTTAGAAGTAGTTCCAGTTTTGTTAATCACTTTACACATACTGTACACAAACACACACAGAACCTTGTTACTCAAGTATGCAAGAAAGGTAGCGTAAATTTTCTATCAGTAACAGTGGCTTGGACTACCTATGTGAACTTTGACCCCACCAGAAATGTAATATACATTCACTGAGAACCTTATTGGGAACACTATGGTTTTAATAATGTGCCCAGCGTGGTCTTCTACTGTTGAAGACCATCTGCCTAAAGGTTCAACATGTTGTGCATTCTGAGATGCTGTTCTGCTCACTACAATTGTACAGAGTGGTTATCTGAGTTACCGTAGCCTTTCTGTCAGCTCAAACCAGTCAGGCCATTCTCTGTTGACCTCTCTCATCAACAAGGCATTTCCGTCCGTCCGCATAACTGACGCTCACTGGATGTTTTTTGTTTTTGGCACCATTCGGAGTAATATCTAGAGATTGTTGTGTGTGAATCCCAGGAGATCAGCAGTTACAGAAATACTCAAACCAGCCAGTCTGGCACCAACAATCATGCCACAGTTGAAATCACTGAGATCACATTTTTTCCCCATTCAGTTGGTTGATGTGAACACTAACTGAAGCTCCTGACCTGTATCTGCATGATTTTATGCATTGCACTGCTGCCACACGATTGGCTGATTAGATAATCGCATGAATAAGTAGGTGCAGAGTGTACCTAATAAAGTGCTCAGTGAGTGTATTGTATAGTATGTTAAACTATGAAAAAACATTTATTAAATTATATGAAATGTTAAAATAGCTATTTTGTAATTTCATTAAAGTAATATGAAAAAAATGAAAGGGAATTAAAGATTATAACTGAGGCTATTTATAGAATGTGCTCTGCGTCTAACTCACAGGTTACATAGAGGCTACCAGGTGCCTGCAGGCTCTGTGTTCAGACCACTGTTATAAGCTATGTATGACTAATGATATAGGCTATTTAATGCAAGTGCAACAACCTCTACCCCATGGCTTTTTGACATTCATAATGAATGCTGGACCAAATATTAGGCTGTTAAGGGAAAAGAAATGTATTGATTTTGCACAAAACAGAAGATTTCAAATATGGTGTCTAAATGGCAACAAAAAACTAGAAAACAGTGATGAAGCATCATTTGACTAAATGCTATATAAATTTGGTATTTAAGTTTTCATAACACATTTTAAAATAGTATATTATCTATGAAAAAGAGAGGTAAAATGCGGGGCATCAAGTTAAGCTCAATCGACAGCATTTGTGGCATAATATTGATGACCACAAAAAACTATTACAACATGTCCCTCCTTTTCTTTAAAAAAAGCAAAAAATGAAGTTAAAGTTTGGCACTTACAACGGAAGTGAGTGGGACCAGTTTTTGGTGGGTTTAAAAGGCAGAAATGTGAACCTTATAATTTTATAAAAGCACTTAAATGAATTCTTCTGTTAAAGGTGCTGTAAGCGATTGTAACCTTTCTAGAATTTCCACAAACTGAGCTGTTGGATTAGCCACACACTCTTTTTCCAAAACGCAGCACTCCAAAGATACCAAATGACGATTAAAACCGTCAGGAGCAGAAGCAGTTGTCAAAAACTACAGCAGCAAAATAGCGCCCTCAACTGACAACTGTTGTGAACAACATGGCATAAAAATGGCATTATGCCTCAATAATCCGCTGCAACTACAATACTATGAGAATGCGCAAAATGATTGACAGGCAGAAAGCGTCATTGTCCGCGGTCCGCGGACACATTTTTGTTAGCTGTTTACAGAGTCTAGAGCTGTCACAGAGACAGGCAAGATATCTCATGACACTTATTTCATCAATATCTTTCAGGGAGTAGTACAATTTTGAATAATTTTCCATGAATAAAGCGCTTACAGCACCTTTAAAACTCATGTATTATTTGAGCTGTAAAGTTTTTACGATTGTTTTAGGGTTTGTTGATGTTACATCATCATGGCAAAGAAATGGTAAAATTGCCTATAACTTTACACAGAAAAGGTTACCAAGTGATTTTATCACACTATAATCATGTTGAAACACATGAACAGTCTTGTGGCTATACTTTTGAAACTGTGACCACATTTACATGCACTTAAGAAACGGTTTATTCCAGGGTTTTTCAGAAAGCAGAGTTCTGAACGAGTACGTCATGTGAACGAGAACGAAATCTAATCAAATTTAGTGAGATTTATGCTTATAATAATAAAAAACTATTAGCCAATGGGATAAGAAAAATAAACGTTTGTTTATTTTGCTTACCCCATTGGCAGATTTTTTTCTTGTTTTAAGTCTAAAGTTCACTACATTTTGTCAGATTTATCTTAAAACAAGACTTAATATCTTATCCCATTTTGCTTGACAAGTAAACAAATCACGTTATAAGAATGTTTAGATATTTTTACTGGGAAAAAAAAAACGTCATGAAAATCATTTTTCTTTTATTTTTTTGCAGTGAACACACAAACGATGTTCTAACAGGTTTTTAAGGAGTGCGCATGTGCTTGGAACAGACGGAATAACAAACATCATAGGATGGAGCCCAACAAGTCAACAAAACATTTCTGGGAGTACAGTGCACTATAAACTATACCCATTTATAAACACCACTGTAAAATATTGATGGGCCCTCATGTTCGTGTATATGCGCTCATACATTGAGGGAATCCTGGAGTTTTATGTAAAGGGAAACCCCACTATTCAAGCGCAATTCCACTGCAGGTCGCAATAGAAAGTTAAGGAAACAAACACAGCAACTACTCTGGAATATCTGGAAATAAAGCAACAGAGAATAAAATAGTGAAGTCTTTCTCGGTACCATGTTTGTTATTTACACAAGCGTCGCAGGGAAATTATGTTGCTGTGGAGAAAGCTGCTAACTGAGCGAGCCGCATGTACAGGTGCATCTCAATAAATTAGAATGTCGTGGAAAAGTTCATTTATTTCAGTAATTCAACTCAAATTGTGAAACTTGTGTATTAAATAAATTCAATGCACACAGACTGAAGTAGTTTAAGTCTTTGGTTCTTTTAATTGTGATGATTTTGGCTCACATTTAACAAAAACCCACCAATTCACTATCTCAAAAAATTAGAATACATCATAAGACCAATAAAAAAAAAACATTTTTAGTGAATTGTTGGCCTTCTGGAAAGTATGTTCATTTACTGTATATGTACTCAATACTTGGTAGGGGCTCCTTTTGCTTTAATTACTGCCTCAATTCGGCGTGGCATGGAGGTGATCAGTTTGTGGCACTGCTGAGGTGGTATGGAAGCCCAGGTTTCTTTGACAGTGGCCTTCAGCTCATCTGCATTTTTTGGTCTCTTGTTTCTCATTTTCCTCTTGACAATACCCCATAGATTCTCTAAGGAGTTCAGGTCTGGTGAGTTTGCTGGCCAGTCAAGCACACCTACACCTTGGTCATTTAACCAACTTTTGGTGCTTTTGGCAGTGTGGGCAGTTGCCAAATCCTGCTGGAAAATGAAATCAGCATCTTTAAAAAGCTGGTCAGCAGAAGGAAGCATGAAGTGCTCCAAAATTTATTGGTAAATGGGTGCAGTGACTTTGGTTTTCAAAAAACACAATGGACCAACACCAGCAGATGACATTGCACCCCAAATCATCACAGACTGTGGAAACTTAACACTGGACTTCAAGCAACTTGGGCTATGAGCTTCTCCACCCTTCCTCCAGACTCTAGGACCTTGGTTTCCAAATGAAATACAAAACTTGCTCTCATCTGAAAAGAGGACTTTGGACCACTGGGCAACAGTCCAGTTCTTCTTCTCCTTAGCCCAGGTAAGACACCTCTGACGTTGTCTGTGGTTCAGGAGTGGCTTAACAAGAGGAATATGACAACTGTAGCCAAATTCCTTGACAGGTCTGTGTGTGGTGGCTCTTGATGCCTTGACCCCAGCCTCAGTCCATTCCTTGTGAAGTTCACCCAAATTCTGGAATCGATTTTGCTTGACAATCATAAGGCTGCGGTTCTCTAGGTTGGTTGTGCATCTTTTTCTTCCACACTTTTTCCTTCCACTCAACTTTCTGTTACATGCTTGGATACAGCACTCTGTGAACAGCCAGCTTCTTTGGCAATTAATGTTTGTGGTTACCCTGCTTGTGAAGGGTGTCAATGATTGTCTTCTGGACAACTGTCAGATCAGCAGTCTTCCCCATGATTGTGTAGCCTAGTGAACCAAACTGAGAGACCATTTTGAAGGCTCAGGAAACCTTTGCAGGTGTTTTGAGTTGATTAGCTGATTGGCATGTCACCATATTCTAATTTTTTGAGTAGTGAATTGGTGGGTTTTTGTTAAATGTGAGCCAAAATCATCACAATTAAAAGAACCAAAGACTTAAACTACTTCAGCCTGTGTGCATTGAATTTATTTAATACACGAGTTTCACAATTTGAGTTGAATTACTGAAATAAATGAACTTTTCCACGACATTCTAATTTATTGAGATGCACCTGTATACGGGAGTAAACAGGACCCCACTTATACAGTGTATGTAAACGGGAGCGCTGCTTTTTCGCAATACGCTGCTTTCTTGCAATACGCCGCCTGCTGGTGTCCATGTAAACATAGTCAGTGAGTATTTAACGTTTACAAATTGGCCCCATTCATTTCCATTGTAAGTGCCTCACTATAACCCAGATTTTTTTTTTTTTATAGAAAAGGAAGGGCAAGTCAAAATATTTTTTTGTGGTAATCAAAGTTTAACTTGTATTGAACCCAGAATATTCCTTTAAGTATCGGAATTATCTGACTTCCCAATACTTTATATGAGAGAGCAAACATTTTAAAAGACTGCATTTGATTACCTCTGTTCCTTCTGCTTTAATGCTGTATGTGCAATACAATGTAAAAAGTAATGTGATATTTTGCTACACTACACCACTGCTTGTTCAAAGAAATAGCTTCTTACTGAAAACTGAAATTCTTACTAGTTATTGTACATCTTACTACATGCCAGTGCTGATGGTATATGGTACTACAGACAGCATTGGATGACATGATATGCTTCCTCAGAATCTGTTTAAACATTTATTGCTTGCCTTCATGGACTAAGCAAAGCTATTTTGCAGATTAAGGCAGGAAATTGATTATTTAGTGAAGTGTAATGGAGTTGGAACTGTGCCAGTGTGATTGCAGGAGTGCATTTCCTTCAACCTGCATTACTGTATTTTATGTAGCTAC
Organism: Myxocyprinus asiaticus; assembly: GCF_019703515.2. NCBI lineage: Eukaryota > Metazoa > Chordata > Actinopteri > Cypriniformes > Catostomidae > Myxocyprinus > Myxocyprinus asiaticus. The sequence continues at coordinate 13,779,464 of NC_059349.1, read as the reverse complement.
ACTCACAATAAGAAAATCATGCATTACACCTTCCATTAGAATGTTCAGAAAAAAACTTTTATTCGCAGTGGATGAGAATGAATAGTTTGATGAAAGAAGACATCTTTACCGACCACATGAAGCTCTGTAAAAAAAATAAACACATTTTTTAATACAGCATCTCATGAGAGACAATTAGACAGACAACAGCAGAAAATGACCACTGAGAGTATTAAAATACACACTATAATCCCTATAGTACTATACAAAAAGATAGGCCTATATTTTTCCAACACTATGTTTTTTTTACCAGTTTCACACTCACAGTAGTTGGAAAACTGTCAGGCAAAAAGTATAAAGGGGAATAGTAACAAGAAAAACAAACCAAGAATGCAAGTAAGCTTTTCCATGCCAGTAAAGTTTCATTCATTGATAATGGACAATAACTCTTTAATTCTAGCCAGCCTGCCAAAATATTGATATTTCCTTGGTTTATACAGGGAGAAAAGTAAGCAGGAATGATGATTGTGAAGGCATGTCATGGTTTTTTTTCTCTGATACATGAGGCATGTCCAATCATTTGATTGAGTCATTTATTGCAGGATTACACACACAAACATGACTGGGGACTGGCTGTTCTCTGGAGCGGCTGTTTAAAAGCTTCATGTATTTCAATTTGTCTCTCAGCCCTGATTCTGGATCAGACTCTTGTTCTTACTATACTAAATCCTCAAGTTTTATGAGAGAGGGAGAGAGAGGGAGAAGTATGCAATGTAGTCTCATTCAAGTTCTTGGCCTTTTTTTTTGTTTTTTTTTGTTTTTTTGCCAGGGTTACATTGTTGGCATAGTGTTTCAGATTCAGATGAATATTGACTTAATGATAATTTAAAAATCAGTTAATCATTAAAATAATCATCAGAATACTCAATTACCAAGATGCAAAACACAGATTACTCAGTTAATCATCAAAAAATCACCAGATTACTCCATTACCATGATGCATAACACAGATTACTTAATTAATCATCAAAATAATCATTAATTTACTCAATTAACATGATGTATAACACAAATTACTCAATTAATCGTCAAAATACTCATCAGTTTAATTAATTACCAAGATGCATAACACAGATTACTCAATTAATTGTTAAAACAATCACCAGATTACTCAATTACCAAATTGCATAATACAGATTACTCAATTAAGTGTCAAAATAATCATTAATTTACGGTACTCAGTTACCTGGATGCATAACAGATTGCACAATAACTCAAAATAATCATCAGAGTACTAAATAACAATTATGCATCACACAGATTGCTCAATTACTAGTAAAAATAATAATCAGTTTACTCAGTTACCAAGATGCATAACACAGATGACTCAATGAATCGTCAAAATAATCTGCGGAATTCTCAATTACAAAATTGTATGCCAAATATTACTCAATTTATCTTCCAAATAATCTGCAGATTACTTCAATACCAAACTGTATGCCACAGATTTCTCAACTGTTCATCAAAATAATTTGCAGAATACTTTATTACCAAGATGTACATCACAGATTATTTGATACATGATCACTAAACTGTACGCTGAAGGTTACTGATTAATCGTCAAAATATTCAGCATATTACTCGATTACCAAGATGTTTGAGGCAGGTTACCTTATCAATCATCAAAATAGTTGGTAGATTACTTGATTACCAAACTGTATGATGCAGATTACCCAATTAATATTCAAAATAATCTGCAGATTACTCTTATTACCAGGACATTTGAGAATGATCGCTGTACTTTCATCTAGGATCTGTGGTTTGTCGTAAAACGTGCACCCCTCTGATGCGCCTAGATTCACAGAGGGTCGTTTTGATTTCTGCTCTAATGAAATGGGGATTTAGGAGTGTTTGATAACAACAGAGGAAGAGAGTGAAGAATCATCAGAGGCACTAAGAGGGATTTCTAAACTGCAGGAGCTCTTCTACCCATCACTGAGGACCAGACACGTTGCTGCCGACCCTCCTAATGCGATTTCATTCCCGAAGTGTGCACTATTTAATTTCAAGGATGAAATATACCACTAAAATGCTAATCTTCCATTTGCATCATCCCAAATTTGAATTAGGGACTCAAAAATAGATGATGTCTTAGCAAACCTATTGTGTAGTTTTGTGGGTGTAAGTTTGCATTTGTGTGCCTTATGTGGGAGTAAAGTGTTTATTTTTGCATAACTCAACCTTATGGTTTTAAATATTGCTCAGCCTTTCTTTCTTTGTACTCGAAACCACTGAGGTCCAAAGTAGGTTAGAAAGTTATTTTAGAGGCATATTTTGGGGGCCTGTTTTGGTGCTTCTCAGCCTTTGGCTCTTAAAAAAATTCAGGAATGCACAGCAATGGAAGATTGCAGGACCAAAAAAAATATGTAGTGATGGATAGAAGCAGGTTTGAGTGCAGTGTTTTGACAGAAAAGAGACGTGTATCTAGCTGACACTGGTCAGGCCTCTAGTGATTACATCTGCCAGATTGAGCTGCTCAGGCAGAACTCTATTTCTTATCTGGAGGTAGAACTCAAAGGACTGTGGCACATACAAACTATATTTTTATAGTGTTGTGCTTATCTGCTCAGGTTATGCAGTGCTGCTCTGTTCCACAACCTAGTAAACTGCATTGATATATACCACCTGCATAAGCAACTGCCTAATGTAGCCTAACCAAAATAAGTGACCAATTTGAAACGCTCTTCATAGGCACTCTGCATGGCATGTTAATAGCGCTACTCACGTGAAACGCACAGGAGACTCGACTCACAGTTGATTCCAAAAGAGTTTGACATTAGCATATTGGAAAGCTAATGAAACAATACTCTAATTAGGATAAAAATGCATAGAACACACAAATATTAGGTAAAATACAAAATAGTTTTATTTAGATATATTTTTATTGAAACTTTTCAATATTAAATGAAATACTGGACTTGAAAATTGGACTTGCTATTAGTAGTGTATATTAGCTTTGAAGTCAGTTTCCACTGTACTTCTAAAAGCTGACAAAATTTACTTTTTCAGAAAAACTGACCAAAAATATTGACTCATTATGCACTCTGGGGTGTATAACATTTTTTGTCCAATAAAATGCTCTGTGGAATGACAGAGCCCCTCCTTCTAATGCTACCATCATGGCTGTGACATATGGTACCTTCAAGTGATTTTCAAGTGATTTTAGTCGGAACGAACGAAACTGTTTTGTAATTTCATGTCTTTCTTGCTTTTTCACTTACTAGGGAAGGCAGGAAGATTTTTAGCACCAATTCAACAAAATAAAGAGCAAAACCACGCATTAGGTGTGTAATTAAATCTGTTTTATCACTCTTGTCAAATATGATGGGAAATGTTTTTGCAAACGCTTGTCGCTGCATTAGCAAGCTAATTGAGTCAAATTTTCTGGCATGTTTTATCATTATTCTTTATTAACAGTTCCAAAAATGCATACAAACTGAACTGCACAGTCCAATTCCTCAAGTAAAACTGAATTACTACCAATAACAATTTGTTTCCACCATGATTTTTAAATCGACATGGCCCCAATTTGGAAAGTGGAGGCTCAAAGAAAATACCGAGTCTCCCACCCGTAATTACGACTTTGTGGTGGCGTTCATGTGCATTCAACTCGTAAATACGATCATTCCGACATGACTTGAACGCACCAATAGGCTGAATACTACCCATTATACTTTAAATACAACATTTCCATCTTAAACTATAACCCGAGAGGTTTAAATCTTATTTCGGACACAGAGATGTCAGAATGGATATCACCTTTCCCTTAACAGGTGTGAAACTTCATTTTGATACTGATATAAGCAATTTTCTATTAACCAGACTTCATATTCAGCAGAGCATACTTGGGTTATAAACTGAAGCTAATTTAAAAATATGTACCAGTGAATGCAAACCTTCCGCCTTAAGCTACTTGAGCAGTATGTGCTTCACAAATCAAATGATCAAAGCTGTTTCACCTCAAGAGGTGTCTTAAGGCCATCCCTCTCATTGAGATTTTTAGCCATCTTAGTCATCGCCTAGGGTGCCGCCAGCTGGGGGGGTCGCCAGCGCTGACCGGACCATGGACCGTCTGGATGAGATTGCTCCCTCCGTGCAATAATTAACGATTTCACCTAGGTTGCCAAATTGTTCAGTAACGGACTTGTATAACACTACAAGACACTACAATCACAATGAGATTGCAAAATTACCTTGAACCCTGCAACACAGCAAACCATGCATATTTGTTCTTTGTAATTTGGCATTTTAATTTGTACATGTAATTTGTGACGTTTATTAATTCAAATATCTTTTGGCTTGTGAAGCTGCAAATTTGCAGGTAAGAGTCTGCCTAATTTGAACTCTGGTTCACAGTGGAAGACGAAATCTGTTCGCATGAACTCACATGAACCGCCACAAAATCACACCCAGTCAGAACATATTTGATGTTAAATATAATTAATAAGGCTTAACAGTGCAATTAATTATATAAAAAATTATATGTGAAACAAATGAATCAAACTGTCGAATTAACAGTGCGATTAATTAATTATATAAAAAATAATGTGTTCAAAATGTTATATCATTAACAAAATTAATCATGCCTCTTACAAACACAAATTTCGTAATAAGGAAATTCAAGCTTGAAATACCACCTTCATGTTTTTGCGAGTTAAAGTCAGTAGGGAGTAGTCCGTGCTGTAAAGGTAACACACACCTGTAGAGGCGACAGACCAACAGCTGTTCAAAGACAACTGGCTGAAGCAGAGTGAAGGGGTCTTGAAACACATTTTTTCTTAAAGTTTAATTTACTTGACACAGCATCCTAAAAATGCTACAGTTTTAGCCAGAGATGCTGAAAACCAGGGAAATGCGACACTACCACAATGAGATGCTCTAAAAGTGTCAGTCTGGTGCATGAGTACAGATGGAATGTAAGAACGCATCCTGTGAGAAAAGCCCTTAAGTCTACCTCGGACATATTGATAAACTCAGTTTCCAGCAATAGACTTAAATTAATATTCTTGATTTAATACAAGTTAAGCTCAATCGACAGCATTTGTGGAATAATATTGATTACCACAAAAATGTATTTCAATTCGATCCCTCCTTTTCTATATATATATATATATATATATATATACATAGTAAATCTGGGTTATAGTGAGGCACTTACAATGGAAGTGAATGGGGCCAATCCATAAACATTAAAACACTCACTGTTTTAAAAGTATAGCCACAAGACATAAATAATATGTGTGTTAAAATGATTTCAGTGTGTGAAATAAAGCTTACTAACCTTTTCTGTGTAAAGTTATATCCAATTTTAAACTTAAGCCCTAAAACCCTAAAATAATGGTAAAAATGACAATTTTACAGCTCAGATAACACAAGTTTTAACAGAAGAATTAATGTAAGTGCTTTTATCAAATACTTCACATTTCGCTTTTAAACCCTCCAAAAATTGGCCACATATACAATGCATTCAGAAAATATTCAGACCCCTTTTTTTCACATTTTATGTAGCAGCCTTATACTATAATGCTTTAAATTATTATTTTTTTCACATCAATCTATACTCCATACCCCATAATGACAAAGCAAAAACCAGATTTTGTATAACTTTGCAAATTTATTAAAAAGAAAAAACTGAAATATCACATTGACATAAGTATTCAGACCCTTTGCTATGGCACTTGAAATTTATCTCAAGTGCATCCCATTTCTCTGGATCATCTTTGAGATGTTTCAAAACTTTGATTGGAGTCCACCTGTGGCAAATTCAATTGATTGGACATGATTTGGAAAGGCACATGTCTATAAAGTCTCACAGCTGAAAATTCATATCAGAACAAAAACCAAGCCATGAGGTCAAAGGGACTGCCTGCAAAGCTCAGAGACAGGATTGTGTTGAGGCACAGATCTGGGGAAGGCTACAAAAAAACTGGCTGCACTGAAAGTTCCTAAGAGCAAAGTGGCCTCCATAATTCTTAAATGGAAGAAGTTAGGAACAACCAGGAATCTTCCTAGAGCTGTCCGCCTGGACAAACTGAGCAATCGGGGGAGAAGGACCTTGGTAAGAGAGGTAACCAAGAACCCGATGGTCACTGTGGTTGAGCTCCAGAGATCATGTATGGAGATGGGAGAAACTTGCAGAAGGACAACCATCACTGCGACACTCCACCAATCTGGGCTTTATGGCAGAGTCACCAGACGGAAGACTCTCCTCAGTGCAAGACACCTAAAAAAGCACCTAAGGACTCTCAGACTGTGAGAAACAAGATTCTCTGGTCTGATGAAATGAAGATTGAATGTTTGGCCTCAATTCCAAGTGTCGTGTCTGGAGGAAACCAGGCACCACTCATCACCTGCGCAATACCATCCCAACGGTGAAGCATGGTGGTGGTAGCATCATGCTTTGGGGGTGTTTTTCAGCGGCAGAGACTGGGGGACTGGTCAGGGTTGAAGGAAAGCTGAACGCAGCAAAATACAGAGATATCCTTAATGAAAACTTGTCCAGAGTGCTCAGGACCTCAGACTGGGCCGAAGGTTCACCTTCCAACAGGACAATGACCCTAAGCACACAGCCAAGACAATGCAAGAGTGGCTACGGGACAACTCTGTGAATGTCCTTGAAGTGGCCCAGCCAGAGCCTGGACTTGAACCCAATCAAACATCTCTGGAGAGACCTGAAAATGGCTGTCCACCGATGGTCCCCATCCAACCTGACAGAGCTTGAGAGGATCTGCAGAGAAGAATGGCAGAAAATCCCCAAATCCAGGTGTGCAAAGCTTGCCGCATCATACCCAAAAAGACTTGAGGCTGTAATCGCTGCCAAAGCTGCTTCAACAAGTTAAGGGTCTGAATACTTGTCAATGAGATATTTCAGTTTTTTCTTTTTAATAAATTTGCAAAGTTATCAAAAATCTGGTTTTTGCTTTGTCATTATGGGGTATGGAGTGTAGATTGATGTGAAAAATAAATAATTTAAAGCATTTTATCATAGGGCTGCAACATAACAAAATGTGAAAAAATGAAGGGGTCTGAATACTTTCTGAATGCACTGTACATCCATTGTTAGTGCCTCACTATAACCTCGATTTTTGCTTTTTTTAAAGAAAAGGAGGAACGAATAGAATTTTTTTTTTTTTTTTTTTTTTGTGGAAATCAACATTATGCCACAAATGTGTTCTGGTTGCCGCCAGCACACTGCACGAGTGTTTGTAGCTTGCTAGCCTGCTTAGCATTGCTTATTCTTATTCTTATATGTTCATCATATTATCCTTTGCCATTTTACGGCATGCTTTGGGTTTTTCTGTTTCATCTGCATGTATTTTACCACGCGCACTCCATTTGCTACATCTCGCATAAAGAGATAACATAAAGTCATTAAGAATATCTCATACAACACCACTGACCATCTTTTCATGTCATTTACACATCGCGTTATAGTTAAGGTAAGCTTATTTTTTGAGCGTGAAACCGGGACGGGGGGTGACACTTATGCTGCCTTCATGTGCTATCGGAATTATCCTACTTTCCACTTCTGAAGTGGTAATTACGAGTACGTCGTGTTCACGTTCTTTGTTGTCGGAAAGAACAGGAAACATGGAGGATGCCAGGTTCATTAATACATATTTCTTGAGGAACTTTTTATTTTGACACCATAACACATATCACTCAGCTTGCTGACAATAATGGAATTTTGGTCAAATACAAGCTATTTTCACAGTGTAAAACTATACAACATGCATAGAATGGTTGCTGATATACATCAATGAATATGCCCAAAATGGTAAGTGCTAACAACTAGCTGTATTTAGAAAAATGAACAAAACCTGTCATTCACTACAGAAACTGTACTCTCCTCCGCCACGTTGAAAGTGAAGGACTCCGCCCATCTCAGAAACTCAGGTATCAAAATTATCTCCGAGTTTCCCAGCCGTAATTACAACTTGAGGGGTCATTCATGTGCAACTTCCGAGTGGGAAACTTGTATTTACGATAATTCTGATAGCACGTGAAGGCAGCATTACACACACACACACACACACACACACACGTGAAAGTGTGTTTTATTTTATTATCCGTTTACAACCATTTATATCACATTTAAGCCTCTAAAAAATTTAGGGTGACAAATTAATTTTAAAAGTTTTCCTGTAAAAGTACAATTGTAATGTTCTTTAATGTTGAACTTGCATGTGTAATAATATGAGCTGTCACTGCTGGAAATATAATATCAACTACACATTTTAACACAAATTATTAACAAGTTGAAACCTTTTATGAAAAAGTGTAGTGTGTCATAGCTGTCTGAATGTGATCTGCCATGTACAATTTACCTCCGCAGGTGTTGGTAAAAACGAACATTTAGAGAGAGAAAAAACATCTCACTTGCATTTTCACATAGTAAAGGGGTGCTGTAGGCTCACACCATCAACTCTTGGTGAAAAATACTTTCTGTGCTCCCACATGTAATCCATTTTGATCGACTCTTCTCAGTAGCTTCAATACAAACAGGAAGTTAAATGACAAAATTCGGAAGAGTGGAGCGCGGAAAAGGGGTATGGCTGAATAAGATAAATAGGGGCTGTCTAAGGACGCGTCAATATACACCTGCATCAGACGGACGCTTTTGGATCCTCTCGGTTGTATTGCATCATAAACATTTTTTATGTTTTAGGTTTTTAGGCCGCTGTGTCAAGTTAAAGTTTGAAACTTAGAAAAACACGTCTTGAGTTTGGATTTGCACTCCATCAAGCTCCATGAACGTGTTTTCATCTTGTGTTGTCTTGCTTGTGCTCTTGGTAATTGTGGTTTGTTCTCTGTCTGTATAAACTGTGCGTTGCCTATACAGTGAGTTTCACTTACTGCCCCCTGGAGAAAACAGGTGATACTTCAAGCTTGAATTTCTCCAATGGTAAGAACTTTCCGTGTACATAATTAATTGCAATAATTTTTTAACGCGTTATTTTTTTATATAATTCATCGCACTGAATTAACACGTTAAATCGACAGCCCTATAATCATATTTTGAATTATCTTTATTTGGGGGCCTTTTTCAACAAATATTGATGATATGCAATTAATTTGATTAATTAGATTAATTAATTGGCATATCATGTAATTCATTTAATAAAACATTTTATTTGATTGACAGACCTAATAATAAATTATGTTTTAATTAATGATGTTTAATATAATTAATATTAACAAGTTATGTGGGGAGGCAGTGGCGGTTCCACACAGCTGCCCATGTCGCCCATGCCTAAATCCACCACTGTGGGGAGGGATTTTTGGATCAATGAACCAAGCACAACATCAAATCTAGTGACCAACAAAATGTCCAGATTTACATGGAAGAGATATGATTCATCACTTATCGCTTTTTTTCGTCATGCTTTGAACACAATATCGCCCATCACTTGATTTCAGCAGAAATCTTCCTTTCCACTTTTTTCTCCATCTCTCTCTCTCTCTCTCTGTTTCTTTCTCTATTTCATTCTCTTTCTCTTTTTGTAAGAACCATTCTATCTTAAAAACAACAAACAGTGCCTTCCTAACAGATGGCACAGTTTGGTAAAAAAAGTTATTTGTGGGTAAACAACAACATGTCTGTAGTGAGTCACTGAATACTAATGAATATGCAGATGTCCTCATTCTGCTGTTAACATCAAAATGTTCCAATTTCAGCTAAATGGAATCAAACACGTCATGCTTCCATCTGCACGTGGGCATGTGCACTCATCATAAATTATGACAAACATCTCTCATTTTTATTGTTTGCTAAGTCAACCATCACTATTTCTATTGATTATACTTAGGGTTAGGATTTTGAAGAAACCCCTGACCCTAAATTTTAAACTTTGGTATGTTAATTATCCCAAACTGTTTGTGCTATAGATATGAATGATACCTTAAGTTGTGTGGCATTCTATTGCTTTTCTAAGTGATCAGAATTACTGACAGACAATAAACGGTTGAAATAATCCTACAGTCTACAGAGACTTGAGTGTGGGCTCTTTTGACTTGACTCAGAACACCAGAGCAATGCCCTATCACGCACCCAGAACACACTTACAACCACATATCAAAATGCTAAAAAGCTCTCAGAACACCTGGACCACCAAAAAGCAAAGACCTTGCAAAGAACAAAAACACTCAAGCATTGCGGTGGTACGTTTTGTACAGACAAGCACCACTCACAATTTCTTCCTAAATTGTCAAAATGTAGTTTTTTACTCTTTTTTTTTTTTTAATGAAGTCCTATTACTTTGTTTCCCCAGATTTAGACAGCTGGGCCTCTAGGCATAGAAAAGGAGAGAAAAACTCATTCTTCTGAATTATTATTGGCAGAGAGGGTATCTAGTCAGTTAACAAGTAATAGCTATTTTGACGGAAAACAGAGAGTTGCTGATCTAATGTTCCAGTTACAAACACAGTCTGGGAATGAATCAGATGCACAGCTTGATGTGGGGGTTTGATTAGACACATCTCAGTCTCGTCTGATGTTTGATTAAACATGTCCCTGTTGGTTGGTTACCGGCCCACGCCACCCGTTGCCTGCACCAGAGTCTAAGGACAATAGGAAGCATAGGGGGAAAGAAAATGATGCATCATTGCCGCAGTGGATCCTTCAGGTTTGTCGACAGGTCTTGCAGAGATGTGTAGGATATTGTGACTGCCGCCCACTGAAGTCTGTGAGTGTTTGTAAGGATTCTGCAGGTGGGAGGCAGTGCCAACAGGCCTTTGTTTATGATTTTCTACTGCTTTAGACTGTTGTCCACTCACTATATGCTCAGATCAGTGAAGCAACAGTATTGCATAAGCCAACAAAGCTTAAGGGCACTTTCACACTAGAGCTTTTGGTGTGGACTTGAGTTTGTTTGACATCAGAGTTCGGTTCGTTGGTTGGCGTGAATGTGTTTTTTTCAAAATTCCATCCGCTCGAAAAGTTGGTCTGAGGCATGGTTCATTTGATTTCTGGTATGATTCACAGTTGGTATGTAAGCAGGGTTGGGGAGAATTGGAATACATGTAACAGGAATACGTATTTAAAATACTAAATATTAGTAACTGTATTCCACAACAGTTACAATTTAAATAGTTGGTAATCAGAATACAGTTACATTCAAAAAGTATTTTGATTACTGAAGAGATTACTTTGCCATGATTGTCATTTGTTTTATTTAATATCTGGTCTATTCAGCTGGAAAACATTTATCCATATAAATGATGCCCATCTGTGGAGCTTTTGAACAGCAGTGAAACACTTTCTTATGACTTGTTTCATTCATATGAGCGCTTTCACACTGTTGTGAGTAGAAAGGTGAACATGACGTCATTGAGGAACTTTCCCTTAGGAGCTTAATAGAGAAGCTTCATCATGGTTCTATAGTTTAACAAAAAACAGTTAGAAACACTCTCAATAAATACACGATTACATGCTTTGTAACTGCAGTTTTTTATGCGGTTAGGGTATTTTTACAAGAAATGCTAAACAATGTAGCCTTTAACATTGTATAGAAAGCTACATATAATATATTTTCTGCCTCATTCTATGAACAGAATCCACATACGATCAGAAAAGGATGTCGTTGTGTACGGTCTGTGGGGTTCTGATGTTTGGAGAAGCAAAAATAGTTAACCAGTGATGGGCAGATTACTTCTGAATTGTAATCGGGTACTGATGACAATTTTTTTATCAGTAACGTAATCTCTCAGATTACATATTTGGGGTAATCTAATCTGATTACTTTTGGATTATTTTATTTGATGTCATGATTTGATGCATTTCTTTTGGAAGTTTCTAGAATTATGGACAGATTTCCGGGGCGTGTTACACAAACGTGGTCATGCAATTTCTCCATCACTGTGTGGTAAGAGGTCAGACCACTTATATTTGGGAATCAGAAGTGCATTTTGAAGCAGAGTACAAAAGCAATTAACGAAACTAAAACTATTTTTACACCACTAATGCAATTACATTGTGAATATGAAATGATGTGTATTTGGGCATTTTGATGTGTTTGATGAACAGAACCCTTCCAAACACATACTGACACATGTTTAAATGACACACAGAGTGATAATTCAAACAATACATAAATATGTTCATCAAGAGTTAAGAAAGTTAAGAAAACATGCAAACATATCTTCAAATACTTTAAGTTTTACATTAAATCTTTTGCAGTTGACAAGATATTAACCTTTGGATGTAAACTTTCGGAGTTTACATTGTAACGTTAAAATTGAAATTATCTCTGTGCATCCAGTGGTCAAATGCTGATTTAGACCACTCCATCCTCACCTGGCTATTGATGAGTATCAGATCTGTGTGCAATATGACAACCCCCCTCCTCTCCCTCTCTCCCAAAAACACTCGAGAGGCTGACTGAAAAATGTAAAAGAAAAAAATCCATATAATGAACAGTTTACTGCCATTGCCTAATTTAAATGTAATCATGTAATCCATAAGAAAGTAACTGTAGTCCGATTACAGATATTTTGAAATGTAATTTAATCCAATTACAAGTACTTGATTTTCATAATCTGATTACGTGATACAGATTACATGTAATCAGTTACTAACCAGCACTATAGTTAAACTTGTGTAAATTGTCATTTGAACATTTAGCTTTATGCTAAGCTAAAATGCTATTTCTTGCCTTTGCATGCATCTGTTACCAGGCATGATTATTTTATAATGAATTCTATGTAGAACATTCACGTTAGATCATAACTTCTTTTCTCTAGTAAGACCTTTGATATTAGGGCAAAGATGTACTGCAAAAACTTTATTCTTAATGGGAATTTAAATATTGTTTTCCTGTAAAAAAAATATCGTCCTGGTTACTTTCCTGATGGAGGGAACGAGACGTTGTGTCGATATAGTGACACAATGAAATACGTCACATGTTCTTACCGAGTCTTGTCAGAAGTATGTCATGTGGAGAAGTCCCATGGTTGGTCCTACCCGAGAGGGGAGGAACTCTACAAACACGGTGACCGGGGGCAGAGAACCCTCTGCCCAAGTAAGACGCAGTTTACCGACAGGGAAACAATTTAGCGGCAGATATATCACATGGGGTCACCTATGGGGAATCAGCGCATGTGGAGCACCTACCCCCGTACAGGGCTTAGTTAGCACATGTACTGGGCCGACAGTTTCTCCGCAACTCGCCTGCCACAGGGCTAAGGAGGAAAGTCGTCCAGGGATCACAACTTGTGAACACGACTGGGAGTCAAAAGCGCACGTCTTCACCTCAGAGGAGGGGAAAGGCGCTATGCGCAAGCGGTACACCCGGCCAGCTGTCCCGGAACTCACCTGCTCATACCTGACAATATACGGGACGAGACCGGCTCAACCCAGAGATTGTAGAATGAGGCACGGTCTGGAGGGATTCAACCTCCTAGCGCCTCTCAGTAACCTGATGATCAAGTCGTGCTTCCCCAAATACTTACCATCTACTGCATCGTGATGTGCCGAAATGGTGGCTACATACACCTTCAAAGTGGAGGGGGACAGCCGCCCCTCCAGCCTCTCCTGCAGGAAGGAAAGCACCGATCCGACTGCGCATCTCTGGGGGTCTTCGCATTGGGAAGAACACCACTTAGCAAACAGACACCACTTCAAGGCATACAGGCGCCTCGTAGAGGGAGCCCTAGCCTGAGTGATCGTGTCTACCACCACGGGTGGTAGGCCACTTAGGTTTTCCACATCCCATCCAAGGGCCAGAAGTGGAGATTCCAGAGGTCTGGTCATGGGTGCCAGATGGTGCCCCATCCCTGAGAAAGAAGGTCCTTCCTCAGGGCAATTCGCCAGGGGGGGCTGTCGCGAGGAGCGTTAGGTCCGAGAACCACGTCTGGGTGGGCCAGTAGGGTGCTACTAGGATGACCTGCTCCTCGTCTTCCCTGACCTTGCACAGGGTCTGTGCAAGTAGGGTCACTGGGGGAAATGCATATTTGCGTAGTCCCGGGGGCCAGCTGTGTGCCAGCGCGTCTATACAGAGGGGTGCCTCGGTCAGGGCGTACCAAAGCGGGCAGTGGGAGGATTCCTGGGAAGCAAACAGGTCTACCTGTGCTCGACCGAATCGACTCCAAATCAGCTGGACCACCTGGGGGTGGAGTCTCCATTCTCCCCTGAGCGTAACCTGTCATCACAGCACGTCCACTGCGGTGTTGAGGTCGCCCCGGGATATGAGTGGCTCGCAGCGACTTGAGGCGCTGACTCTAGAGGAGGAGACAGCGGGTGAGTTGTGACATGCAACAGGAGCCTTGATGGTTGATGTACGCTACCGTCGCCGTGTTGTCCGTCCGGACCAACACATGCTTGCCCTGGATCAACGGCCGGAGCCTCCGCAGGGCGAGCAATACTGCCAACAACTCAAGGCAGTTGATGTGCCAATGCAGCCACAGCCAGTCCAAGAGCCAGCGGCTGTGTGCCCGTTGCATACGGGCTCATCCCAGCGGGGCAAACGAGCGTAGTGGGGAATGGGAGGTCCGTGGGGAGTTACCCGGCAGAGTGGCTCCCATTGGGGTCCCCAAATCACCCCCAGTGCTTACCGACGCGGCCTCAAACCCGTAGGTAGAAGGACCGAGGCGGGGAGCCACTGGGGTGGTCTTTCCCTCTAACGAAGGAAAAACCACAACCGCAACATTGCCATGGTCACGCTCTTACAGTGAGTACATGACCCATCCATGAACGCTGTCTCCGCGTGGGCAGCGCCCAAACACATAAGACCTCAATCGTGGCCATTGGAAGTGGAGAGGTAACGACCGCAACCAGGAAATACACACAAACGGAGAAGCATCTTTAAAAAGACGCTCTCCGTTAATGCCACTCTTTTAGAAGGGAAAATGTACTCTTTCAGTAGGAAGAATACACTCTTTTAGCTGTTGCCCAGGGGTGTTCTCTGCACTTCACCAGTGCAAGAGGGGGAGAAGCCGCTGTAATGTGCCGTAAATCCAACAGCTTTTTGAGGTGAATGGATCGGCAGAGTAATTCAGCTCGCTGAACACAACCACTCGGCTACGAAAAGAAAATCTGAATGAGTGGTTGCGAGCCAGCTCCTTTTATACCTGTATGTCCAGGGGAGTGGCATTCAAATTCCACTTGCCAATTCCCATTGGCCTTTTTTTCAAAATCAGAGGTGTTTGGGGCTCCCAAGAGTGACCCCTAGTGTCACTACATTGACACAATGACGAGTGAGTGACAGATAGGGAACTAAAAATCCTTAAAACAAGATTTATTTAAGTAGTAAAACTGCATAAGATATTTAGGACTTTTTTAAGAGATTGTATTTTTATAGTGAAGTGTATTTTCTTACTTTATTTACTTGGTTATAGTCAAAACAAGTGAAAAAATCTGCCAGTGCTGAACAAGTAATCCAACGTGATTAGATTATGTTACTGCCTTAAGTAATCTAACAGAATACATTACAAATTACATTTTACAGCATGCATTCTGTAATCTGTAGTGGAATACTTTTTAAAAGTTACCTTCCCAACCCTGGATGTTATCCTTCCTAACTTATGGAAGCAACTGATGACATACATATTCATGATGTTCAGAGTTGGGGATTAATTTAAACTGAAGTAAGTAAAAGTAGTGATGCTTTGCAAACCCGGAGACACCATAATCATCGTGGACACAATAATCATCGCGGTTCGGACCCAAAAGTACAATGTGTAAAGAGACCAGCAGGGGGAGGGGGATGGAATTTAACTGTAGCTCAAAACCAAGCAAAAAGGTAAAAAAAAAAAAAAAAAAGTAGATTAAAAACATGATAAAATAGGCAGCTGCTTGTTGCAGCATTGGGTTTCATAGGTACAGAATTCTCAATGACTACAAATTTCTCATTGCAACATTCTTATAGCATATACATAGTCATTGGCACTCATAAAAATAACTCTCTCTCTTTCTTCATTTGCAGTGAAGAAGACATGTGCGCCCTCAGAGTTTGCATGTGCGAACGGTCAGTGTGTTCCTGGGCGCTGGCGGTGTGATGGAGAACCAGAGTGTCCGGACGGATCGGATGAGGCAGATGCCACCTGCAGTAAGTCAATTTAACTCACTACAGAAATGTTATTAAATGCTTACCAGTGTAATTTATTTATTTTTAGTTTGATAACCCTGAGCCATTTATGTACAATTTAAAGTTGTTTTTTTAACATCATTTACAACTTACCCTCATGTTATACCAAGCCTGTTTGACTTTTTTTTTATGTGCAACACAAAAGGTGCAATTTTGCATTTTCAAGGTGCTCTATTCCATCCAATGATTGTGAAAAGAAGGAACACTTTTGAGCTCCA
This sequence comes from Myxocyprinus asiaticus, assembly GCF_019703515.2. Classification (NCBI taxonomy): domain Eukaryota; kingdom Metazoa; phylum Chordata; class Actinopteri; order Cypriniformes; family Catostomidae; genus Myxocyprinus; species Myxocyprinus asiaticus. The sequence continues at coordinate 13,763,125 of NC_059349.1, read as the reverse complement.
AAAATTACAAAAAGCACCATAAAAGTAGTCCATACGTCTTTTGTACTTCATACCAAGTATTCTGATGCCATATGATAGCTTTGTGCCAGGAACAGACCTAAAGTTGTTCAAGTCGTTATACGCTAAAAAATCTTCCTCTCCGCCGTAGCTCTCAAATCGTATTTGTGCTTGCACCTCAAGAAACATTGTGCCAGGTGTGATATCAATGAGCGTGTTTTCATGCACAACAATATGCTGATAACTAGCAAAAATCAGCTTATCCAAAAAATCCAACTGTTTACAAGAATTGAAATAATCAGAATATTCCCTGCTTTTGCTGTTAAAATTAGTGCTGTCAGTCAATAAAAATTTGATTAATCGCATAATTTTTCATAGTTAATCACAATTAATCAGATTTTGAAATCTACTTTGCTAAAGCAGTCATAAAGCTGCATTCACTATCGCATCAGGGCATCAATGCCATCATTAAGAGCAGCTTTGAACATGAAAATCGCTGCAGACGTCTTGTACTGCTTTTGGGGCTGGCACTGCCCCTGTAATGATACTTTATGCGAACTGCCGTTTTGGTGATAGTTAAGACTTGACGTGCTTCTTTGGTAATTAAATTATGACATACAGAGGCTGCAAAGTACTTGATTTTTGTCACAAGTCCCATCTGGGTTTGTTTTGTACAACAAATAGCATTAAGAGGTCCTTTCCCCATCACTTGATCACTGATACGTTTGTTTGTTTGTCCCCGGACACATCGCAAATGTTGCGCCCTACTCCAACCAGTCTTCAGAACTCACACTGAGCTGAATAAAATGTCAGAATCTAATGTCACATTGGTAAATGCATAAAACGCATTAAAGAAAAATGTAAACATTTTAAGGTTAATCACATGTGTTAACGCATTAATTTTGACAGCTCTTGTTGTGCACATTGGATAAGCAGATAAGAACACTGATTAAGGTGCTTACATGCAATGAAAACCATTACATGACCTTATACTTTGTCAGCTTATTAAGCATAATTGGTGTAAGAATGAGCATGTTAAAGCGCTCATTGACCGAATATAGTGCATGTGTCATATGCACTGTATTTATGGTGCTTTTTTGTAGTTTTGGAAATTGACGGCCCCTGGTCATTATGTTTTTGTTGTATGAAAAAGAAATGCGAATATTCTTCAAAATCTCATTTGAGTTTAGAAAGAAAACCATGAATGTTAGGAATGACATGAGGCGGAGTAAATGATGACAGAATTGTCATTTTTAGGTATTCATTTAACCCTTAGTCCTGCACTATATTAGCTATGTTTAATTGTCTATTATTAATTATCTATTCTGGGCTCTTCATTTTAAAAGCAATGCTATAGACTGCAATTGAAGCTGCCCTTGATTGGCTTCTTTATTAAAACTCAGTCACTGATTGGCCACCCAATGTGTTTGCTGTGCAGTAACAGGCTTGTGTTTGTCTGATGTTTGCTCTGGTTTATCCGGTCCTCTCTGCAGGAAAATCAAATGTCACATGTTGTAGTGTTCAAGTATTCATAAAGGTGTTCACACAATGCTCACAGTTGCGTATGCATGAAGTTTGTGCCTGTAATCTAAACTGCACATCAGGCATCTATGTGTGAATTTAAGAGCAACATAGACTCTAAGCAAATTTATGATTCACTGTATGCCCTTGGATCAAATTATAGCAGTGTTATTTCATTCAGCAGAAGTTATTTTGGAAGGAGAAATTCATCAAGGCAGCTCATATTGCAATTTAATTACATTTTCATATTGTGCTCTTGCATGTGCACTTTTCTCATGAATGATTCAGTCAGCATTCTCAGCCAGTTCATGTCTGAATGTTCAAGGGAAAAACATTATGGAGAGACATCTACAAAATTAGCTGTTTATGCTAGAAATTCCATTAAACATGAATGAGACCATGACTCAATTTTCCCCAACAACGAAATGTAACCAGTATTCTACAGTACAAGCTGGTAAAATAGAGACATTTTTTGTGAATAAATATTACTTCCTGGGGGGGCCACGTGACGCCATGCGAGAAGCAGACGTGTGAGCGGCTAGCTCTGCGCACTTTGCTGTTTTTTTTATTATTTTCATGTTATAACCGGTGAGATTTGATACACCCAGTTACATATTTGCTCTTTGATGTAAACATGGCAAAGAAGTAAAAATCCTCAGACTCTGGAGACATTAAAAGACACTTACATGTTCAAGCTGAGGCCTCTGACGTGCATACGAGCCCGGGACTCGATTTGGAAAGCACGTTGGGAGATGAAATCCAGCGTCAACTGTCCAACATCTCAGTGATGCTGATGAAGGTTGTTGCTGACTTGGAGGATCTCGTTGTCATACGTCGATCTATTACGGCGATGGAAACAAAATTCTCTGAGTTGGTCACGAGAGTGACAGAAGTTGAGAGACGGATCGAAAGGGAATTATCCGCTATTCTGCCCAAGTCCAAAACAGACTTGGAATTTATTTTGGAAAAACTGGAAGATCTCGAAAATAGAAATCGAAGGGACAATATTCGAGTTGTTGGAATTCCTGAACATGAAGAGGGCAGAGATATGGTGAAACTCCTAGATGAGCTCTTCCCGAGTCTGCTCGACATAACAGGCCATAAGCTGGAAATCGAGCGAGCTTACAGAGTCCTGGCTTGCAGATCTGCTGAGGGAGACAGGCCCCGATCAATTCTGGTCAAATTTCTGAGATCATCCGATAAAGATCTTGTGTTGCACCAGGCGAGGAGCAAAGGAAAGCTTTCTTGGAAGAATCACAATATTTTCTTGTTCCCTGATATTGCGAATTTGACAAGAGACAAACGCGATCGGTTCAAGGAATGTAAGAAACTCTTACATCAACCAAGATCACTTTTGCACTAATGTTTCCGGCCAAACTGAGAATAGACACCAAGGATGGCAGCAAAGTATTTTTACGCCCCAAAAAAGCACTGTCCTTCATACAAACTATGGGTGAGTAAACCATCGGGCGTTTCTTATGTGAGTGGACTGACTCGCTGTTTAGTGTCTCGATTATCTAAGGAAGCTGGGCGCCATTTTTTGTTTCTTTCTGCGTTGGCTCCACCTAGCGGACACTCCAAGAAACTTTTGCATTGATGAAAGATCACTTTTACACTGAAGTTCCCAGCCAGATTGAGAATGGACACTGTGGATGACCGCAAAATATCTACATGCTCACATAAAGGACGTCTTTTATAAAGTTGACGGACTAAGTAAGTCATGATGTATTTTTTTTATGCGGTCCCTGAGTGAATTTGACCCTTGATCATCCGAGGAACTGGGATGCCTGTTTTGTTTCTTTATGTGCTTGCTCCGCCTAGCGGCTGGAGCTTGTTTTGTGGGATAACACTCCTTTGGGACAGTTGTGGATGAATCTGTTCGCTTGTTGTGCTTTTGCCTCCTGTTGGCTGGAGTTTGTTTTTGTGGAATATTTTTAAAGGACATTAGAATGATTTCGTCATCTGCTGCACTCATAACAGCTGGCTCACTGAACAATTGTCTGTCTGTCCGAGGAAACTGAACAGCTTTATATTAGCTGGAGTTTGTTTTGTGGAGGAACACACCTTCAAGACAGTTCTGTGAATTAATCGTCATGGTTACTTGTGTCACCTCCGTTCCCTGATGGAGGGAATGAGATGTTGTGTCGATGTAGTGACGCTAGGGGTCACTCTTGGGAGCCCGAGACACCTCTGGTCTTTGATGAAAGGCCAATAAAAATTGGCAAGTGGTACTTGCATGCCACTCCTCCGGACATACAGGTATAAAAGGAGCTGGTATGCAACCGCTCATTCAGGTTTTATGCTGAGGAGCCGAGACAAGTTCCGGCCATTTCAGCGGGTAGTTCAGTGTTGTGGCAGGAGGGACACAACGTCTCATTCTCTCCATCAGGGAACGGAGGTTACACAAGTAACCATGGCATTCCCTATCTGTAACTCACTCGATGTTGTGTCGATGTAGTGACACTAGATGTCCCTATATGAAACGCCACAACTGGCTGAACAGTGTTACGTGAACTGGTGGTGTGTGGTGGGCAGACCACTGTGTGCCTCATAGCCAGCACACCAGGTCGACACGTAACCTCCCCCAACATAGAGTGTCGAACGGCCTTTTGGGGACAAGTCGACTACCCAAAAGATAGAGACAGGCTAACCCACTCTCTAAAAAAGAAGGGGGATTATCCGAATGGGCCGCCAGGTCTAGTCAGGGGGTGTCCCTCCCAAGGGAAAGACACCACGGAGACCACACCTCGCCCAAAGAGAGGTGGGGATATTTAAGTGGAAGAATATGTCACATGGTCTTTTTGACCATGTGGGGATTCTTCAAGGTAGATCCTACCCAACGGGGGAGGAGTTACTACAAACATGGAGACTGGGGCAGAGGGGCTCTGCCCAAGGAAGACGCAGTTTGCCAACAGGGAAACGAATTAGCGGAAGATATATAACGCATGGGGTTAGCCTTACAGTGAACCACCACATGCGGAGCACCTACCCCAGAACAGGACTCTAAGCACGTGTACTGGGCCAGCAGCGAGTCTCTCTGAAAACTCGACTGCCACAGGGCTTGGAGGAAGTCAACCAGGGAACAAAGTTTGTGAACACTACTGGGAATTAATGGCACATGTCTTCAGCTCAAAAGGAGGTGGAAGGCACTATGTGCAAGCGATACCCCCTGGCCGGCTATCCCGGGCTTATCCGCTTGTATTGCGTGCCACTACCTGGGATGAAACTGGTTCCACCTGGAGGTTGTAGAACCTTGCAAAGGTGTTGGGTGTTGCCCAGCCTGCTGCTCTGCAAATGTCTGTTAGAGAGGCACCCCTGGCCAGGGCCCAGGAGGCCGCTACACCCCTGGTAGAATGGGCTCGTAGCCCTAACGGGGGCGGCATGTCCTGGGCGTGATATGCCATAGTTATGGCATCAATGAGCCAGTGGGCGATCCTCTGCTTGGAGACAGCGCTTCCTTACCGCTGTGCACCAAAGCAGACAAAGAGCTGCTCAGAGATCCTAAAGCTCTGCGTGCGATCCAAATAGATGCGTAAAGCACGCCCCGGACACAGCAACGACAGGGCTGGGTCTGCCTCCTCCTGGGGCAGCGCTTGCAGGTTCACCACCTGGTCCCTAAAAGGGATCGTGGGAACCTTGGGCACATAGCCCGGTCGGGGTCTCAGGATCACGTGAGAGTAGCCGGACCGAACTCCAGGCACGTTTCGCTGACAGAGAACGCTTGCAGGTCTCCTACCCTCTTGATGGAAGTGAGCGAGGTCAAGAGGGAAGTCTTCAAGGAGAGTGCCTTAAGCTCGGCTGACTGCAAAGGCTCAAAGGGGGCTCTCTGTAGACCCTGAAGAACTACAGGGAGGTCCCATGAGGGAACAAGGCACGGTCTGGAGGGATTCAGCCTCCTGGCGCCTCTTAGGAACCTGATGATCAGGTCGTGCTTCCCTAAGGACTTACCGTCGACTGCGTCTTGGTGTGCTGCTATGGTGGCAATGTACACCTTCAAGGTGGAAGGGGACAACCTCCCTTCCAACCTCTCCTGCAGGAAGGAAAGCACTGATCCGACTGCACATCTCTGGGGGTCTTCCCATCGGGAAGAACACCACTTACTGAACAGACGCAACTTAAAGGCATACAGGCACCTCGTAGAGGGGGCCCTAGCCTGAGTGATCGTGTCTACCACCGCGGGTGGTAGACCGCTTAGGTCTTCCATGTCCCATCCAGGGGCCAGACATGGAAATTCCAGAGGTCTGGTCGTGGGTGCCAGATGGTGCACCGTCCCTGAGAAAGAAGGTCCTTCCTCAGGGGAATTCGCCAGGGGGGGGGGCTGTCGCGAGGAGCGTGAGGTCCGAGAACCACGTCTGGGTGGGCCAGTAGGGTGCTACCAGGACGACCTGCTCCTCGTTCTCCCTGACCTTGCACAGGGTCTGTGCAAGCAGGCTCACTAGGGGAACGCATATTTGCGCAGGCCAGGGGGCCAGCTGTGTGCCAGCCTCAGTGAGGGCGTAGTGGGAGGATTCTTGGGAGGCGAACAGGTCCACCTGTGCCCGTCCGAATTGACTCCAAGCTGGACCACCTGAGGGTGGAGTCTCCACTCTCCCCTGAGGGTAACCTACCTTGACAGCGCATCCGCTGTAGTGTTGAGGTTTCCCGGGATGTGAGTGGCTCACAGCGACTTGAAGTGCTGCTGACTCCAGAGGAGGAGACGGTGGGCGAGTTGTGACATACAACGAGAGCGCAGACCGCCTTGGCAGTTGACATATGCTACCATTGCCGTGTTGTCTGTCCGAACTAACACATGCTTGCCCTGGATCAACGGCCGAAACCTCCACAGGGTGAGCAGAATTGCCAATAACTCGAGGCAGTTGATGTGCCAATGCAGTCATCGCGGGCCCATTGCAAACAGCGCCACAGCCCATTTTGGAGGCGTCCGTCGTGACCACGACACGCCTGGAGACCAGTTCTAGGGGAACACCTGCCCGTAGAAATGAGAGGTCGGTCCAAGGGCTGAAAAGATGGTGACAGAATGGCGTGATGACGACGCGATGTGTCCCGTGGCACCATGCCCATCTCAGGACTCGAGTCTGAAGCCAGTACTGAAGCGGTCTCATATGCATCAACCCGAGCGGGGTGGCTACCACTGAGGATGCCATATGCCCCAGGAGCCTCTGAAAAATTTTCAGTGGAACTGCTGTTTTCTGTTTGAACGCCTTCAAACAGGCTAGCACCGACTGGGCACGCTCGTTCGTAAGGCGCGCTGTCAAAGAGACTGAGTCCAGCTCCAAACCGAGAAAAAAGATGCTATGAACTGGGAGGAGCTTGCTCTTTTCCCAGCTGACCTGAAGCCCTAGTCGGCTGAGGTGTGAGAGCACCAAGTCCCTGTGTGCACACAACTATGTCGTCAAGATAGTTGAGAATGCGAATGCCCACCTCCCTTAACGGGGCAAGGGCTGCCTCTGCGACCTTCATGAAGACACGAGGAGACAGGGACAGGCCGAAAGGGAGGACTTTGTACTGACACGCCTGACCCTCGAATGCAAACCGCAGGAAGGGTCTGTGTCGAGGAAGGATCGAGATGTGGAAGTACGCATCCTTCAGGTCTACCGCCGCGAAACAATCTTGATTCTGGATGCTCGCCAGAATGCGTTTTTGCGTTAGCATCTTGAACGGGAGTCTGTGTAAGGCCCAGTTCAGTACTCGCAGGTCCAAGATTGGCCGCAACCCACCACCTTTTTTCGGTACGATGAAGTAGGGGCTGTAAAACCCCTTCTTCATCTCGGCCGGAGGGACAGGTTCTATCGCGCCCTTCTGTAGGAGGGTAGCGATCTCCACACGCAAGGTAGCAGCATTTTCGTCCTTGACCAAGGTGAAGTGGATACCGCTGAACCTGGGCGGGCGCCTGGCGAACTGAATCGCGTAGCCGAGTCGGACGGTCTGGATCAGCCATCGCGACGGATTGACCAAGGGGACAACGTCGTCAGACGTACCTTCAGGTGGGGCCTCGCGGCGGGGTGGAGCTTGAGGTGCCACATCATGTTGTGGCCGTGCTGAGTCTCGGGACATCGAAGCACTTACCTGGCTCCTTGTGACCACCCCGGAACAGCCTGGGACGGGGGAGGAAGAGGCCTGTCTTCGTAACCCATGGAGACTGCCACATCGGGGGCGGCTGTGTGCCACAGCTGGGCGCTCAGGGGCGGGAAGACCACCGCTGGAGTGCCAATCCTGCAAGGAAAAACCCGTGGATGGTAGTCGTGATAATGACTGTGCACACTGGGTATGTGACCCAGGGAGGAAGGAAACCGCTCTTTTGCTGAACTGTTGGGTACCGCAGCCACTTGGGCATGTGGCGAAATTCTTTGGATTCTGAGATAATCTTGGAGGAGCTTGACGAGGTAATTAAATCCTTAACTACGGGTAAGGCTCCGGGGCCAGATGGTTTTGCCGCTGAATTTTTTTAGATCTTATACTACAGAATTGGCTCCATTTTTGCTAGAAGTTTACACGGAATCATTAAAGAACGGAAAGCTTCCGCCAACCATGACGCAAGCCTGGATCAGTCTGATTCTTAAAAAGGACAAAGATCCAAGCGAGTGTAAAAGTTACTGTCCAATTTCTCTGATTCAGCTAGATGTTAAAATATTGTCAAAAATTCTGGCTAACCGGTTAAGTAAAGTTATGACATCTCTTATACATATAGATCAGGTGGGGTTTATTCGGGGCTGTAGCTCTTCTGATAACATTAGGCGTTTCATCAATATCATGTGGTCAGTAGCGAATGATCAGTCTCCGGTCGCTGCCATCTCATTTGATGCCGAAAAGGCATTTGATATGGTAGAATGGGATTATCTTTTTAAGATTTTGGAAATATATGAGTTTGGGAGTACATTTATTGGTTGGATTAAGTTACTTTATAGACACCCTGTAGCAGCAGTACAAACAAATGGATTAATTCAGATTATTTTATTCTGAATATGGGCACCCGGCAGGATTGCCTTCTTTCCCCATTATTGTTCTGTCTTGCTCTGGAACCATTAGCAGCTGCGATAAGTAAAGAGGATGATTTTCCAGGGGTGAAGGTGGGAGGTATGGCGCATAAGCTTCTGCTTTACACAGATGATATTTTATTATTTGACTCTGACCCCACTAGATCTATGCCTTGCCTCCATAGAATTATTAATTCCTTTTCCAAGCTCTCAGGATACAAACTCAATTGGTCTAAATCTGAAGCTTTGGCTCTGACAGCATACTGTCCAGTAACGGCTTTTCAGCCGGGCGCTTTCCAGCGGCCCAAACAGGGCATTAAGTATTTGGGTATTTTATTCCCAGCAAATTTATCTGATTTAGTTGGAGTTAATTTTGACCCGATGTGGACAGGTGGGCTTCATTACATTTATCGATGATTGGGAAGGTTAATGTTATCAAAATGAATTGTACTCCAAAATTCAACTACCTACTACATTCACTCCCAATAGATGTCCCCCTCTCCTATTTCAAGCAATTTGATAGCATAGCGAAGTCCTTCATTCATAATGGTAAGCGTCCCAGACTACATTTCAACAAATTACATTGGCCGATTGACAAAGGTGGGCTAGGCCTACCCAAGATTTTGTTTTATTATTATGCGTTTGGTCTTAGGCATTTGGCTCATTGGTCGGTTCCACCTGAAAGAGCCCCTCCCTGGTTTTCTATTGAACAAAGTTCTTGCTCCTATTTTGCCGCTGCAAAACCTTTCTATCAAACTAACCGGAGAAGTTAAATCACACCCGGTTATTTCACATTTGCATGTGATTTGGACAAGAGTGACCAGAGTATTTAATACGGACATTTATTTAAATGTTGCCTCAAGCATATGGCTGAACCCCAAATTATGTATCAACAAGTCCCCTTTCTGCTGGTCAGAGTGGATTGAGAGGGGAGTTACTACACTCGGCGACCTGTGTAAGAGTGGAGTACTGAGATCTTTTGAGAATTTGGGTCATCATATTGGGATTCACAGATCTCAGTTTTATAGGTATTTACAGCTGCGCCACATGCTCTGTACGGTTTTTGTAGCACACACCCCCCTAAGGCGGTAGGTGCTTTGGGAGAGGTGATTGCTGCTTTTGGAAAAGGTCATGAGGCATCAGTGTATTACTCCCTGCTAATTCAGAGTCTGGGTGATGAAGCTTTAACTTATATCAAGAGATTATGTGAGAAAGATTTGAATTTGGTATTGGAGGATGGAGTGTGAACTAAGATTCTGAAAAATGTCAAGTCTGTATCTAGAGATGCAAGGGTTCGCCTTATACAATTTAAGATTTTACACAGATTTTATTGGACCCCCTCTAGATTATATAGGCTTGGTCTTAAAGACACACCCACCTACTGGCGATGCCAATCAGAAGATGGAGACACTACCCATGTCTTTTGGGGGGGGTGTTAAGATTCAAGATTTTTGGTTAAAGGTTCAGAATTATTTGTATGACGTTTTGAACATTCACATTTTGCTCTGTCCCAGACTCTGTATTTTGGGTGATGGGGCGGTCATGAATTTGAGGGATAATCACATTAAAAATGGGTTCTGACCAGTCTCATGATCGGCAGGCAAATAATTTTAAGGAGTTGGAAGTCAAATGGAGCACCCTCTTTTTCGGAGTGGTGTGAGGAAATGGGGAGGGTAGCTGCATTTGAGGAAGTGGTAAATAGAAGGCTGGGGTTTAGGGACTTATTTGATAAAAAATGGGGCAAATATTTAGTTTTTTTGGGGGACTCTCAGAGAGGTGATGTGGAGAGTGTAGTTTAGTTTAATCATGTATGTTTATTATTATTTTATTGTATTTATTTATTTGTATTAATTATATATATATATATATATATATATATATATATATATATATATATATATATATATATATATATATATATATATTTTGGGTTGTGTGTGTGTTATTATGTGGGACCACGGGGGTGTTCGTGGGATGTAATGTAAAATGTTGATTCTTTGTATATGTGTTGAGTTTTTCTCTGTAATGTGCATATGAATCAATAAAAATGTTAATTACAAAAAAATAATTACTTCCTTGGCACTTTTTTGCACTGCTGGATTGTGTTGTATCCTTATATTGTTTGCATGTCCATATTGCACTTTTAGTATATAAATATGTAGGAAAGAAATCAAACTCTAAAGCATATTATAAAGTAGATAATTCTGACTCTAAATTCTGATTGGATGAGCCGTGTTCGAAGCGCACACCTGTCTGTGATTACCAAAATTCAAACTACTTCCCTCAGTGGCCAAAGCTGGAAGTGTTGTTGAACGCGTGAGCTCCAGATTCCGGGTGAAATGTCCACTGAGGGGCGCCAAAAGCAAATTGTAATGCAAGTTGGTTGTAGTTGTAAATGGTGTAATACAGTCAACAAGAATGCATATTTGATTAACTCTACCCCCTACCCCCAACCCTAAACCTAATCATCAGTGGAGTAAAAATGTAAGTCACTGATTATGTGAACACGATTACTTTGTGGGTTCACCATGGGATGAGAACTATGAGTCTATGACGCTGCTTATGCACCATGCTATCAGTAGTGCCACAGGAAAAGGTAAAACACTTGAATTGATGCAAAAATATTTGATGGGCGATGTCGCTTGTTAGTAACCCAGCCGAATAGGATGATTTCAGGGTACTGGAACTTTTGGTAGCAACATATGGTCTTCTCATGTGATCATGTTGGAACTTTATTTCTATGGCAATGCTCATAACGCTAAAATAAATATGTAGCTTTGTTGCTCATGGTGGCAAAATACGTAGTCATTACTTTAATTCACCTCTTTATGCTCTTGCAAAATGTTTAAGAACAAAGAAAGCACATCAGATCACACTGGCTATAACAAAATGGTATATCAAACAGAAATATAAGTACTTAAAGCTGCACTATGTAACTTTGTGCTCTCTAGCGACATCTATGGTTGAAAGTTTAAATTGCAAGCAATTTGCGGAAGAACACATTATGCTAGTTGTGTTCTGGCACTGCTCTTCCGGCAGATTAATCTCATGATTTCAACTTACCTGGACATTGCCTGTGTTTGATCATGACAGGAGCTATTCAGAGCTGGAGTCATAACGTGCTGTTTTCATGTTGATATTATGTTATACAATTAAATATTTCAAACTGAAATATTACTTGCTTTGATGAAGATAAAAAAACACATAAATGTTACACTTAAAATGCTTAAAAATGCAATATAACAGTTAACAGTCAATTTCAGAAATCATAAATATTAGTAAACATGTCACAGTAACTTCCCCCGACAATGTAGGTACATCACCATCGGTTAACACACGAGTAATGTTTGATTTATAAAAGCATGACAGGCAATATAAGCTTCAACAACCCTACCAGAAAACATATTCAAGCATTATAGCAGGTAAACAACTTCGCCAAACGGATAACAGATAAACATCCATCTAGACTGCATCGATGCTGTCCTGAACTGCGTGAATGTGACTGGACTGAACTGAATGTAGTTTCTCCAGTCGGAACACGAGACAGAGGGTACTTCTTTCTTGTGTTTAAGGACATGCCGTAATTATGCAAGAATGTACATCATAAGCCAGCGATTTTGCGCCAAATCCTACCCGACAGCTCAAAAAACAAATAATTTGAATATGTTTACCATAGTGAATGAGGGTAAGGTAAGGACATTGATTTGTTAATTTTTAACCAACAAATCTTACATAGTGCAGCTTTAAATACCTTAAAAGGGGTCATGACATCCTCTTTTTTTTTTTTTTTTTTTTTTTTTTTTAATAATTGTATTATCTTCCCTGAGGTCCACTTATAATGTTAGTAGTTTTTTTGCACCAAAAAAGTCCTAATATAGTAATATATAATAATTTTCTTGCCTACCTCTGGCCCTCTGTCTGAAACACTCGGTTTTAAGCTCTCTGGCCATTTAAGACTTCAATGTAAAAGGTCTGTTATGATTGGCTAACATCGTATATTGTACAATGACCTCTTATATGTCAAAAGATCAAAGAAAATGTGATTCCTCATATCATGACACATTTAACTGGTTAGATTCTTTTTACATGATGACACAACAGTCATGTGAGAAAAGTCAGACCTTTCATAAAACTAAGAGTTTCTAAGTTGTATTTATGAGTTCAACAAAGATGAGAATAGTTTTAGGAGATGAAAAATCATAATGCACTTAATTGGAAGAATTGTTTCTTTGTATTGTTCTTATTAATTTAAATATTTATTGAGTATTAGTGCCATAATATCACTGTTGCCGCTATTCTATTAAGGCAAAAAGCCATTCAAGTGCGTGCATTACAGTGATTTTACGTCATGCTTAGTGTTGTGCCCATGGCTCAGTCACATTCCCCCTTGCACAGAAAAATTTGCAGGCGAAGATGGTATGGCTGAATGTGAAGCATGTGTGAAACCCACATGTGCTATGTACTAAGGACTGCCCCAAACAGAGGTAACTGGCTATTGCTGCTGGTCAACAATGCAATGCAAACAACAATGCAAATTGGTGTATCAAAGTTCACCAAACCGGATTTTTACTTCCGGAACCAGACTGTTGCACACTATAGAGATTCATTAGTGAAATAGGCATGTACTAAAATTCTAAAATGTACACTGTTGATTTTCTACAAGCAGAATAAATCAGAAATTGTTGTAATATATTTAAGATATAAAAAAAATGCCATAAGTGATTGAAATAAACATAAATTGAGACTTGGCCAGTGTTTGCCAAGTTTTAATTAAAAAAAAACAAAAAAATCTTAAATTATGTTACTCAATTTATATTTAGTTTATATAATTTTTTCTCCTATCATTATACATTTTGGGACCACAATAAAACAGATTTTCATTAATGGTGTGCCATTATACAGTAATCAAGAATGTATGAATTAAAAAAAATAAATTATACCCTTTTCTCCCAATTTGGCATGCCCAATTCCCACTACTTAGTAGGTCCTCGTGGTGGCGTGGTTACTCACCTCAATCCGGGAGGCGGAGGACAAGTCTCAGTTGCCTCCACTTCTGAGACAGTCAATCTGCACATCTTATCACGTGGCTCGCTCTGCATGACACCACGGAGACTCACAGCAGGGAAGGCTCATGCTACTCTCCGTGATCCATGCACAACTTACCACACGCCCCATTGAGAGCGAGAACCCCTAATTATGACCACGAAGAGGTTATCCCATGTGACTTTACTCTCCCTAGCAACCAGGCCAATTTGGTTGCTTAGGAGACCTGGCTGGAGTCACTCAGCATGCCCTTGATTCGAACTAGCGACTTCAGGGGTGGTAGTCAGAGTCAATACTCGCTGAGCTACCCAAGCCCCTAATGTACGAATATTTTATGATTTTCAATACGGGTCAAAAATGACCCGAAGGACAAAAGAAGGGTGCAGTTACTTAAGAAAATAGGAGGGTTAAGATATGTGTTTACTACCTTCATCTGTCTTATTCATTGCATGTGTAGGCTGCTCTGAGAATGGAGTTTGTATGCTAAAGACATTTTTGTAATCTTAGAAGCATCTTTATCAGAAATCTAAAACAAAAGAGTGTCCTGATGCATTTAAATGGAATGAATACTCAAGGGGCATTTTAGCATGCTCCAGCTCTTCTAATGAATTCACAAAGGCTGATGCTTGCTGTAAAACCATTAGCTGATGTGCGAGATATTAGAACCAGTTAGGCATTCTGTTTATTTGTAAGCCTGTTTGTTTGCATTAATGGTTTTTACTTGGACTTAGTAATAACCCATGTCCCTCTCACATGCTTAAGTGAGTTATGTTTTCTTATGTAGGCTTTATATGTAATATTACCATGTATATTTACTTTACCAGCGTGTTTATTATCAGTGTCCACTGTAAAAAGTGCTGACCTGCAATTGTTACTTTATGGAGCTATGTCTAATCTAACTCTTAAAATTAATTTTGTTCAGGTTTGTTCAGGTTGATTCAGTGATACTAAAGGAATATTCCAGGTTCAATAAGCTCAATCGACAGAATTTGTGTCATAATATTGATTACAACAAAAATATAATTTTGACTCAACCCTCCTTTTCTTTAAAAAATCAAATATTGAGTGAATCCTTTAACATTTTTGGATTGGTTCCATTGACTTCCAAGACAGCCGAGCATTCTTGCCAGTGAATTATAGCAGCTACAACAGTAAATAACAAAAGATAAATAATAATAATAATAATCATAACAAATAAATTGGAAGATATTATTGCATTTAATGTTTAATTTAAGACAATAAGTATTTACATGGCAGCGAAGAGTACTAATTTCAAGCTCAGATCATTTCGACATCCATGTTTTTGAATGGAAATATGGGTGGCCTTTACCTGCTGGGTCATATACACAGCAGTTTTGTGTGCCTTTTACTATCGGACAAATGTGAAGGCTATGTGTAAATGCTGACTTTAAATTCACTGGTCGAGCTTTCATGAACCGCACATTTAAGCTCCCAGAGCAGGGTAAAGTTAGTTTTAGGTTCAATATTTTTTTTAATATTCAGCTTCTCATACCCGTGCTCGCTGCCGGTGGAAAGTTTGCAAAGATTTCGCACACTTGACTTGATGTTATGGTATATAAATATAAATGGTATATAACTATAATGTACAGACATAAAACACTGCACTCAGAACGGACAGTTGGTGTGGCTGCAGAATTATGACTTAAAATGCTCCGATGCGCTTTCATTGCTTAGTATACTTAAGGGGTCATCTGCAAACTCCACTCACTATTAAATACAGGCGGTGTCCAGTCACTCATTCAGCTGATGTACAAGTTAAACATAAAATATTAAAAGTACACTTTTATATTCCAAATGTTGTAGTAGGTTGCCAGTTAAAAGTCTTTACAATGTATGCATGTGCTTCAATAGTCTTATGAATGTATGCGTGGCAAGTTTGGAGAATAAATGGTAAAGACTTTAATATTAACTGAAACGAATTCATCTGAACAAATAAACAGCAGAGAACTTTTATTCTGTCTCACAGCATTGAGGAAGATGACAGGTTGCAGGTTGACCAATCAGAAGAAAGGGGTGTTTCAGGTCCACCCATAAGTGCGAATCGAATATTCAAGCCATATATTAGTGAAATCAAAT